>NW_024543097.1:1862500-2212500 GCF_018167655.1 Microtus oregoni | reverse complement strand
GAGGTGCAGTTTGGTGAAAAAGAAGGGCACTCACTTCCCTGTGCCCGTGAGTGTGAGCCCTGGGGCTTTGTGTGCAAATGCTATCTCTGTGGAAGAGCTGCACAGTGAGCCTACACAGGATGGAATGGATAGATGTATGCAGCCATGTTTGTAAAGAGCATCTGTGTGTCCAATATACTAAGTATATTTTAAGGCCACTGAAGAATTCCAACTCTAGAATAGATGCAGACTGGAGGTTTTCCCTCTTTGATTTCTCTAACCCCTGGCCTACCCTAAGTATTATCCCACCCCAAGGAGCATATTTCACCCGTGTGCAATCATGAAAGCTGCACCTTTTTGGATTTCTGCTGGCCTCTGTCATTTCTTTTATATAAGTGTGATTTTTTAGAAGTGGATACTAAACACTATTCCAGTCCAGTCCTTCCAAACTGTTCATTTTAATTAAAATTATGTGCTAATGACTCTTCTGAGTGTTTATTTATTGTGTGTAGTTAGCGCCGCCTTCGTTTCTTTTCCTATTACTGTAGTGAAATGCCTTGATAAAAGCCACATAGAGGAGAAAGGGTGAGTTTTGCCCCACAGTGTAAAGTACAGTCCCATCATGACTCGGAGGAGAAGGGAACAGAAGCTTGAAGCAGCTGGTCACGTGTCCATAGTCCCAAGGCAGAGTGGGGAATGCCTGCTAGTGCTTAGCCTGCTTCCTGACTTTTACGTCGTCCAAGACTCGCTGCCCAGGAAGTGGAGCTTCCCACACACTAACCATCACAAATACTAGGTTATATCCTAGCCATAGGAACTGAATTTGAAAATATGTTTTTTCTCTTAAGTAGTTTACTGTGGGGGAAAGTGTGTAAGTTTGTAATCAACAGACAATGAGGGGAATCTACATGTAAAGAAATGACTGACTTAAGGGACAATTAACAAAGTGTCAGAGCAGACACTGCATAGACTGAAGAATGTGGGCGTTGCCGCGTAAGTTCATAGGGAGACAGTGAAGACTGCTAAGAAGGAAGAGGCACGATCATATTTTCAGTCTTAAAATAGCACTCGTGGAGAATTCGTGGTGAAGGGTAAGATCGCAGACACTTGAGGAAGGAAGACTACTTCAGAGGCGACTGTAATAGAGTAACTGGAAAGCATTGAAGATTCTATGGGAGGATGACACTGAGAAGATCATGGGATGGGCTTCTAAGATCGTGGAAGCGGATGGGAAGGACTGATGGCTCAGCGAAGTGCTTACAAGAAGACCTGAGGTCAATCCCCAAATAAAATAAAGAAGTCTGTGTAATCCCAGTTCTGAGGGGATGAAGACAGCAGGTGCCTGGCCAACCAGTCTAGCTCACTTGGCAAGTTCTGGTCAGTGAGAGACGCTCTCAGAAAAATAAGGTGGATTGTACCTGAGGAATAGAAGTCATAGCCTCTGGCCTACCCATGCACGCACACACACATACTCATTATACATAAGCCCAGAGAAACTGGACAAGTGTGTTTCTCTATAACAAGATATGTGGGGATTAAGAGAAAAGTTCAAGTCTTAGCACCATGGAAGGCTATCCACATCACAGTGGCTTTGGATCAGCAAGCTCTGTGGATCTTCACTCTTTCCACCTCAGAAGTCCATGAGGGGTGGGGAGATGCCTAAGCCAAAAGCGTTGGCCACCAAGCTTGGCAACTTGAGATTCCTCTGTAGTATTCACACTGTGGAAGGGGAGATCAAGGTCGTTAAGTTGTCCTCTGTGATACATGCGTGTGCTTCCCCATGCTCCACCCAATGAGAATTTAAAAATGTAAAACAAAAGAAGTCCACGAGTAGGCTGGCCATCTCTTGGCTTTTTTCCAGTCTGCCCTTCTGGCAAGCTTGAACTCAGGCTGTAGACACTGCCAATACATGAGGCCTTTCAGAATCCAAGCAGGGAGTGATGAAATACCCACATTTGACCCGGTGCCCCAGTGCCACCCTCATGGTGAACCCCAGCCTAAACCAGTAGTCACAGACCAGCTCTGTTGCAACGAAAACCTCACAACGTAGAGAAGGCCCCATCTCATCCCAGACAAAACAAGTTATAAACTTGCCACATCAACTCCTCGGAAGAGGGGAAGATACTAGCATTCATCAGTTTCCCCAAATTTCCAATTGACCAAGTTTCCCTAGGACAATAGGAAAAAAAGCCGCATTGTTTCTCACTAAAACTATTAAGAACACATGGAGACAAAAGGAATAAATACTTTCATCTACATAAAAGCTTAAGATACTTTGTTTTGTGGGGAGGTGTTTCAAGACAGGGTTTCAGACTGACCTCGAACTCACAGAGCTCTGCCTGCCTCTGCCTCCTAAAGCCTGGGATTAAAGCTGTGCACCACCGCTGCCCAGCAAATTTAAGATACTTTTGCCAAAATTCATGTAACTCAGAACGTACCCTTGAGGATGACTTCAAACGTGTTATCTCACTGCCTCAGTCTCACAAATAGCTGGGATTACAGACACGTATCACCATATCTGCGCTCAAATATTTTGGAACTAAAATTTACATTGACAAGATATGTGTCATTTTGGATGATAGTGGTCTCAGCTACGTGGAAATCAAGCCTGGAGGATGACTTGAGACCTAAACTTCAAGATCAGCCAGGGCAACATAAAAGACCAACTCTTAACATGAAATTGTGGAAGTTCTTTGTATTCGCCTTCCCTTAATTAAATTTACTGACTTCCATTTAGACTTTGGGTGGTAATATTTCCGTAATTATTATAATACCCATCTCACCCTTTATTGACAAGGTGATAATTGATGAAGTGTTGCATCTAGGGTGGGATCTGGGTGGTAGAGTATTTGCCTAATAGGCATAAGCCCTCTGCTCAGGACTCAGCACTGCACACAATCAGACGCAGTGTACAGCGTGTAATCCCAGCCCTCAGGAGGTGGACACAGGAGCATCTGAGGTTTAAGTTTAGCCTCTGCTACAGAGCAAGTTCAAGGCTAAGTATTACATGAGAGCCTGTTCCAAAAAAAAAAAAAAAAAAAAAAGATGGACAGATCATGTTTCCACTATCTTTTTGTTCCATAGACCCTTTGTGGTAGGTAGTAATTATGACTAGTAATGTGTTTTAAGGAAGGAAATGAGGGCACAGGAGGGAGCTTTGATTGAGACTATAGAATATCTCAGTGGCCATTTGGAACTGGACTTCAGGGGTCCTAAAACTGAACAAGGCCTTGTCCCACGCTACCTGAGTGCAGCATGTTTGAGAGTTCGGGAGGAAGAAAGTACAGCCTGGAAGAGAACAACGGCTTTGGACTGGGTGATCGATCTCTCGTCCCCTCCTGCTCTCAGAGATGCTGGGAGTTCTAAGAAGTGCCACTCCAATGCCCGGGCCCAGCGTCTGGCCAAGAACCAGTTAATGTCTAACAGCACAGGCAGATGAGCAGCTGCTGACTAATGTGTCCACAGGCTAATGGTTGATTTTGTAACCACTAGAGGGTCAGTGCTACTGACCTGGAAAATGGTTCCTCAGCAAAACCTGATGGCAGCAGGGTTCATGGACATAGGAGGAGAATTCCAAACACTGGAATTTTTATATTTCACAGGTATTCTTTCCTAGAGGAGTTTTAAACTGAAAAAATTCAAGTAATAATCAGGATTATATTTCTCCTATTCTTCATATATAAAATCTAATAGCCAGATGGTGGTGGTGCATACCTTTAATACCAGCACTCAGGAGACAGATCTCTGTGAGTTCGAGGTCAGCCTGGTCTACAGAGCTAGTTCCAGGACAGCTAGGGCTAATACACAGAGAAACTGTGTCTCAAAAAACCAAAAACAGTATGTATGTATATATAATTTATGTTATAAATATATGTTATAATTTGTGTTATAAATGTTATGTATAATCCATTAAGAAACATTTGTGTAGTGCAGATTTTCCCACAGATGAAGGCTCTTGCTCTCCCAGCCATTCAGGAGAGGAAGGAGCTCTAACTCCAATATAACAACAACAGCAACAGCAACAACAAAACCCAGCAAGGAAGGCTGGGGCACTTATGTTAACACTGCCAAAATGTCCTACTTTTTACTGACTGATGTAAGTGATCTCATCCACAATCCCTATTTTATATTAGGAGGCATGGAATTTTTAAACTGCTAATCTGCATTATTGTAAGCCAGGGGTGCAAAGAAGACAGAGAAAATGGGAGCCTCAGTGGCCAAGCAATGCTGTTTTATAGCAAAATGGCAAAAATTCTCTTTTGCAGTGTGATTGAGACAGGGTTTCTCTGTGTAGCCCTGGCTGTCCTAGAACTCACTCTGTAGACCAGGCTGGCCTCAAACCCAGAGATCCACCTGCCTCTGCCTCCCAAGGGCAGGGATTAAAAGCCCTAAAAATATTTACACGGGAAATGGATAGAAAATAAAGAACAAAGTTTCAATAAGAGACTAACAACTTTGTGATACCTTAAGTCTCTGGACTTTCTGATTCCTGGATTCCAAGGATAAAAGTGACTAACATTTACATTCCCAAACTCCCAGTGTAGGGCAAAGGAATGTTTCTCCTAAACCCTCTGAAGAAGGGCCACAGGAATAAACTGACAAAGACTGATTACAAATACACAAAAGAGCATGGAAATTTATTAATGTGTAAAAGGGAAAAAATCACAGCCCAGCGTGATTCAGAAACTCAATTGTCCCTCTCCTACAACACAGGATTAAGAATGTCCCCGATAACGACCAATTTAGGAGAACTTCATGGGTTTGCAAAACAAACACTGACCCAGGACAAAGTCCATAGAACCCAACAGATAATGGCATATGGGTGATTCTCTAGGAGACCTAAATAGAGGACTATAGCGTGGAGCAGACCAAAAACATTTATCCCATGAGTTCGGTTTTCTCTGATTAAAGAAATTTTGGAGATTGGGGGAGACTACAGGTAATTTATTGTGTTCCTTTATTAGAGGATCGAGTCAGGTCGATAAAGGAATTTACAGAGTGTTTTTTCTCACTTTGGAAGGAGTGAAGCAAGAGGAGACCAGAGTGACCTCATTCTAGTATGTTCTGTGATCCCTCAGTATTGAAGAAACAGTATTTAATATACCACTGAGCCAGAACACTATTTTATAGAAAGTCCTCAACTAGGGTTTGGCTGGTGTTTCCTTGCAATCTGATTCAAAATAAACACTTTCGACAAGAGAAAAAAAATTACTACAGAAGTGATACAGTATCCACCCAAGTGAGGCTTCCTCTGAGAGCAGCATTTCCGGTGGGCTCCTTTTCCCACCAGTAAACCTTTTGATCTTTACCCATCTTCTAGATCTCATGGTATCCCATCCGCATGCTCCCGCTAGCTCAACAGTTAGTGTGCATGGGAGACAGGACCTCTGGAGATCATAGACTGACTTAGAACCTGCATGCCACCGCACAAAGGCAGGTGTGGGCTAAAAGAAAGGGAAGGTGGCAGGGCTCCTGACCCACTGAAGACAAGTAGATACCTATATTTTTTTTCATTTTCAAGTATAAAGTCAATGGGCTGTGCATTCAGATGATAATCAGTGGGGGTGAGAATCATTGGAACAGGCAGTGGGGGACTTCAGGAGGTTGACAGTGTTCAGTCTCCAGAGAAAGGTCATGAATAGAGTGTCCTGTAATAATCTGTAAAGTCACATGTTTGTGGTTTGCTATATCTATTTTTAACAATAGCAGCTTCCTAAACACACTGGGAAATGTGGAGCTTTGTTCTCCCACCACAGCACGTCTATTACCATGCTTGAAAACACAGCATCTGTGATAGCCGGCTTGAACCTTTCCCAAGACCAGGTCTATTGATATTAACTCATGGAAGGAGTGGGGAGAGGGTTGTCAGTCCCTCACCTAAGGCTCCAGGCTCCCTTGTACCTCCTGCCTCTCTCCTGAAGGACCCCATGCTCAATATATGGGTAGTGTGTGGAGTGCGGACTAAAGCAGGATTATTTCTGTCTTGGTTAGTGTTCCTATTGCTGTGAAGAGACACTATAACCTCAGCAACGATTAGAAAGGGAAACATTTAGTGGGCTGGCTTACAGTTCAGATGTTTAGACCCTTATCATCATGGCGGGAAGCAAAGCAGCATGTAGACATGGTGTTGGAGCTGAGAGTCCTTACATCTTGATCCTGTAGGCAACAGGAAGTGGTCTGAGACACTGGGCTGGCTTGAGCATATATGAGCATATATATAAAGCCAACCTCCACAATGACACACTTTCTTATCCACCAAGGCCACACCTCCTACCAGTGCTACTCCCTGAGTTTATGGGGGCCAATTACCTTCAAACTACCACACCGGCTATGCATCTTTTCAGAGGTCATCATTAATGCTGTGGTGAGACTTCTTGGTGGTACGGATGTTTTGGGGTCATTCATACTCCCGAAAGTAACCACTCTACCATACTTTTGTAGTTAAGCACAATAAACTCATTTTTGGTTGACCAGTCAGATTTGGGTGGAATCCTTTCTTTGGTCTGTCCTTGGTGCCCTGTCTAGAGTTTGCTCACATTTCTCCAGGAAAAGTCACACTACAGGAAACCTAACCCAAATGTCCCAGGGAAGACAGTACAGACCCACATTCTCCTGGTCCAAGAACTTTCTCTGCAGCACTGGCTTTACTCTACCTTGCCTGACAGAATGGCACAATTCCAGTACATCATCTTCAATATTTTCAAACATATACTAGAAAGTTTCTCTTACAAGATGCCGTCATCTGAAATTTCCCAGTAACTTCAGCAGTACTAGACAGTAAATGTTATAGGAGAGACTCAGGAGTTTTTAGATGACTTTTTGGAGTTCCAGTCCCTTGCCTTGATGAAGTCATGACACCTTCCTGTTGGTAATATTTGGGATTAGTGTTTTGCTTTGAGTTCTATTTTGTGGTAGTTTGAAAGAAAATGACCCCGAAAAGGAATGACACTATTAGGAGATGTGGCCTTGTTGGAGGAAGTGTGTCACTGTGGAGGCAGAATTTGAGGTTTAATATGCTCAGGATACTGCCCAGGGAGTCAGTTATCTTCCTATTGCCTACAAGATGTAGGACTCTCAGCTCCAGCACCACGTCTGTCTGCACATTGCCGTGCTCCCTGTCACGATCATAATGGACTGAACCTCTGAAACTGAAGTGAACCACCCTCAGCTAAATGTTTTCATTATGAGAGTTGTCACGGTCATGATGTGTCTTCCCAGCAATGAAAACCCTAAGTATGACGTGTGAGAATTATGTCTTACACATAGTTTAGCTCTTCAGGAACTAAGTTTCAATACACATAATTGAATCACATTTTTCTATTCTGGGGGAATCACTAAACTTGCGTCCATTTCAAATTTTTCTCTTACATGTTTCTTATTTCAAGAATTTTTCCATTTCTTAAGTAATATTTGGGAACTATGAATTTCCCAGATAACTGGTTTTACATGACACAATGGGAAACTGACTTTGTTTTGATTCTGCTATTTAAGGCTAGTCTCACCTACTTGAATGCTCACAGATTCTCTCCTTGCAGTTACTGTTTTTGCTGGGATTGCTCAGTGAGTTTCCACCCCCTCTGATCCTGCTCTTGGTTTTTATTTTTGAGATAAGCCTGATGTCAGTCACTTGTTTATTTGTGCAAAAGCTGCCACGCCCTGTACTATTCCATGGAGACTTTAAGCTTGGATCTCAGCCAGAGCTGTGAGCCTGCTTTTTCCATCTTTGAAGAAGAGCTAATTTTTTTTCTCCTTTGTTTATGTCTTTGAACCCCATTCCTATAACAAATAGATTTGAGTTTGTCCTTTACTTCTGACACCCTTGGAAAAGCAGTGTTGCATAGCACCCATGGCCTTCTAGAAGACTTCATCTCCACAACTGGGGCTTCCTTGTGACTTACTGTGACAGGAATGCCTTCCAGAATTGGTTTGGAGTTAACTTGGGCCTCATTTTTTTTTAAAAAAAAAAGAACACATAATTTAATGTCCTAAAGCTGTGTCAAGATAAGCACCATCCTTATCTGTGCAACGAGTGCCTCTGTGTTTAACCTTGCCCACAGCTGTGATGAGGTCTTGGCATCTGGGGGCATCTACACCACGCGGTTAATATAGTCCATTTCCTCAGATTACAGGGAAAGTATCAGGCTTACAGCATCTGCCTCACAAACTCATAATTCTGAGCACAGGGTAAAGAGTTAAGGCCCACAGCATCTTTGAACTGATAGCATATCAATGATCTCATTGTCTATTCAACAATCAGATTGCATTGTTTATAAATAAAAAGAAGAAAACATCTGCCCATGAAATGAGTTTAGTCAGCCAGCTTTCTGGGAACTCTGTGGCCAAAAGGCCATTGTAACGGAGACTGTGCGTTAGTTTCCCTGCCCCCTGCCACCCAGACCCGGATAATCACACAGAAACCTTTTTAATTACAGCACTGTTTGGCCAATGGCTTAGCCGTCTTCCCATTTCTATTCATCTGTGCATTGCTACTAGGTTGTAGTTTACCAGTGCAGGCATGTTATTCCTTTGGTGGTTACATGGCGTCTACCTGACTCCACCTTCTTTCCTCCTCTGTCTCTGCTTGGATTTCCCACCTTGCTATATTCTGCCCTGCCATAGGCCAAAGCAGCTTCTTTATTAACAAATGGTAATAAAACATATCGACAGCATACAGAGAGGAACACCACACCAGGCTATGAGCAAAACTGTGAACATTTTGGAAGAGACACATCAGAGCTTGGTATGGTTTTGGAGACATACATAGCAAAAATGTCCATGTCGTTTAGAGAAGAAGATAGACAAGCAGAAACAGCCCACCTGGCACCGTATCCTCAAGTGCTTCTCCAGAAGTGAGCCAGCACATGCAACCAAACTCTCCATCTCCTTCTTCCTCAGCTAACTGGTCATTCTTCCCAAGTCTGGTTATGAACATGGACTGTGATATATATAGGAATCTACCAGAAGCAAAGGCTGCTGCCTAAATTCCAAATGCCATAGAAGGACGTCTTCAGAACCATCCAAAGAACACCTCAATCTTTGGAATTTCAGCATGCTTCATACAAGGTTTCTTAGGGTTTTTATGTCAGGATAAAACACCATGACCAAAAGCAGCTTTGGCAGGAAAAGATTTATTTCAGTCTATATCACAGTCAATCACTAAGGGAAGTCAGGACAGGAGCTCAAACAGGGCAGGAACCTGGAGGCAGGAGCTGGTACAGAGGTCATGGAGGGGTGCTGCTTACCAGCTTGCTCCTCACAGCTTGCTCAGCCTGCTTTCTTAATAGCGCACAGGACTATCAGCCTAGGGATGGTACCACCTACAGTGGACTGGGTCTGTCCGTGTCAATAATAGCTACAGCCCATACTGTGCACAGACCAATCTGGTGTGTGTGAGGGTACATCTTCTCAATTTATGTTCTTCTCAGATAACTCTAACTTATGTCAAGTTGATAAGAAAAATAATCAGACACAAAGCTTTCTCTGTAGTAGTTTGTTATGGCTAAAAAAAATAGTAGCCAGACAGTTTGCAGAATTTTTCCATTACTTAACTGCAGAGGGTTCATCAGAGATAGTCTGAAGATGTCTAAAAGGACATATGAACTAAATCTCACATAAATTATTTTTATTCCTACATAAATATATCAATGAATGAAGTTAAAATTTATATATCAGACTTACAAAGATATTAAGAATGACTAATAATAGGATGGAAAAATTATAAAAGCATACTATAAAATGTCATTTAAAACTTTGAAAAAAATAAACCCTTCCAAGTTGTTCATTTCCGGAATTTTCTATCTAATATTTTCAGATTAAAGTTGGCCCCAGGTGACTGAGGGACCCATGGATAAGAGGAACTACTGTCAGAACATCTGGTACTCACTTTTTTTGTTGCTGTTGTTTGATTGGTTTTGAGACAGGATTTCTCTGTGTTGCCCTAGCTGTCATGGACCTTGCTTTGTAGATCAGGCTGGCCTTGAACTCATAGATATCCGCGATGAAAGGCGTGAGCCACCCCATCCCCACCCCACCCCCAGCTTTTGTACTCACTTATATTTCATAATTCTTTGACCAATATTTTTTACACTTAATGCATTTTTTTCCGAAGTAAATCTTTGGCACTGATGAGATGAGTCAGCAATCAGAGCATCGCTGCTCTTCCAGAGGACCTGGTTTCATTCCCAGGATGAACACCTGCTGATTACTCTTTCTGATGCACACAGTTTAGTTGGTAAGTTCTCTCAGTTGTTTGACCTGTGGAATCAGCAGTTTCTGGTTTCTGGAAGACATACTCTGAGTCCCACTGTTACAAGCTGTTGGTTTCAACTTCTTTCTCCCTCACCTCTGAACCTTAAGTCGTTAGGCTTGGATTTGGTGGCAGACATTCTGCTAGTGAAGTCAGGAGGCTTGGCAGGGCTGGTGCGGTGCTCTTTAAAGCAGGGTCACTTGTTGAGTGAGGAGTTCCTCATTCTGTACCTATCAGGGATATGTGCCCTCGTTTTCAAGAAAATATACAATATTTGCCCCACTGCACACAAAAACTTAATCAAAAGACCACTAATCACAGATACATCAGGGATCATCTGCCACCACATCAGAGCCACGGTAGACATCCCTGTAAGCCCCGAGACCATGTCCTAACTATAACTCAAATAGCACAGACACTGAGAGAAACAATTAGTAAATGGGACCTCCCGAAACGGAGATGCTTCTGTAAAGCAAAGGACATGGTCAGTAAGACAAAATGGCAGCCTCCAGAATGGGAAAAGATCTTTACCAACCCCACATCTGACAGAGCAATAGCACTTTTGGGTATATACCCAAAGGATGCTCAGTGGTACCACAAGGACGTGTGCTCAACATGTTCATAGCACCATTGTTTGTAATAGCCAGAACCTGCAAGCAACCTAAAGACCCCTCGGCCAAAGAATAGATAAGGAAAATGTGGTACATTTACACAATGGAGTCCTATACTGTGGAAAAAATAATGACATCTTGAAATTTGCAGGCAAATGGATGGCTCTAGAAAACATCATATTGAGTGAGGTAACCCAGACCCAGAAAGACAAGTATAATATGTACTCATTCATAAGTAGCTTTTATTCATAAAGCAAAGGAAAACCAGCCTACAATTCACAACCCCAAAGAACCTAGGCAACAAAGAGGACCCTAAGAGAGACATACATGGATCTAATCTACATGGGATGTAGAAAAAGACAAGATCTCCTGAGTAAATTGGGAGCTTGGGGATCATGGGAGAGGGTAGAAGTGGAGGGGAGAGGAAGGGAAGGGAGTGGAGAAAATATATAGCTCAATAAAAACAAACAAACAAAAGACCCGTAAGCCCAAGTTACCATCTAATGCTATTTTATTAACCCAGTAAACACTTCAAACTGATGTTCTATTGTGTGGAGACCTCTGCTTTCCCAAGAATTTTTCTCCAGCTTCTGCACACACACACACACACACACACACACACACACACACACACAGAGAGAGAGAGAGAGAGAGAGAGAGAGAGAGAGAGAGACAGAGACAGAGACAGAGACAGAGAGAGACCAATTTTTTCTCTTGTTTCTGCCTGTCTAAGGATTAAGTATTACAGACTAGATTGACTTGGCTGAGTCAGTTTGGCTGAGTCAGTCATGGTCAACCCAGACTTCAAGGTAACCACCATAAATCATAACAGATCAGGGTCAAGCACCAGACCCTGCGGGCTAATGATCTGGCGTCCTCCAAAGTCAGAAGTTCTGGGTAGTATTCTGAATTCTGCCTGAGGGTTTCTGTTGTGACAGTGTGTACCTGCCATGCCAGAGAATTACAGTCAGCTTCCGTGGGTAAACTGGACACTCCTAACCATGCCTTCAGGGAAATCCAGATACCCTGAGGGTGTTCTCAGGTCTCTGAGCACTTTCTAATCAGTTCTATCTGTCTGCTAGTCTTGCAAAGGTTATCAGTTGACTTGACCCATAGAAACTTGGAAGATGATGAAGTTTTCAAGAGGAAAATGTATGGTTGGAATCATAGGGTAATTATTCATTAATGTAATGTGTGTGAGTGTGTGTGATAGGAAATAAAGAGCCTTAAAATAAGCTGATTTAGTCTTCCCTTGGAAGACTGTCCTTCGACATCAAGAGGCCAGTGACTCCCCACAAATACCTTTGACAGAAAAGGATTTTAGGCATAAAGAAAAAAAATGGTTCTACCTCTGGAGTTAAGGGATACTTAATAGAACCATAATTTACATTTAGACTGCATTCATAAGTGGAAAAGAGCTGTGGCCTAATGGGATGGGAAGAAAATTCTCTCTCTCTCTCTCTCTCTCTCTCTCTCTCTCTCTCTCTCTGTCTCTCTCTCTCTCTCTCTCTCTCTCTCTCTCTCTCTCTCTCTCTGATTCTCTGGCAATATAAGCTCTTAAACATGCATGCACACACACACACTCCCAACAAAATGTGCTGTCGGCATCCACACATACCAAAGGCTAAACCGATGGTCTCCCTTACCCAATCTTAGACTTTAAGCCTCCAAAGCTGTGAACTAAATAAACCCCATTTTCTTTTAAGTATCTCATATGTCAGATATTTCATCACCAGGGCGCACAGCTGGCTAATGATTAAAAACAAGAATATCTGAAGGAATACACTGCAATGAGCAAATCACCTGGAAAGGCTGTGGCATGCTGTTGCCACTATTACACACATAGTAACACAAATTCTTGTGCAACTTCCTTTGGAACCTGCAGATGAGCCTCTCCTCATTTTTTGGGTAAAAATTAACTTAATGAAGAACTTAGATCCATCTTTGGCTGCTGTGGGACAATGGTCTATATTCTGTCAGTTATGTTTAAACGCTGATTGGCCAGTAGCCAGGCAGGAAGTATAGGTGGAACAGCCAGACAGAAAGTAGAGAAGGGACAATGAGAACAGGAGTATTCTGGGAAGAAGGAAGCTCTTTCTGCAGTCCTGTCCAGACACTGAAGAAGCAGGATGTGACCTACACCACTGAAAAAGGTGGTTAACATAAATAAGAATAATGGGTTAATATAAGTTACAAGAGTTAATAAGAAGCCTGAGCTAATGGGCCACTCAGTTTATAATTAATGCAGACTCTCTATGTAATTTCTTTGGGGGCTTACCAGCTGTGGGAACTGGGAAGGACAGAAACCCCAACAAGCAGGCCTTCATGTTCCATTTGTCCATTTGCTGAACTAATGGTAGGGTTTGGGAGGAACCCCAGCCATACAGTTTTCTGACTGCTGGCAGGCTTAGCACATCTATCCAATGTCCACTTCTGCATTAATCACAATAACCAAGATAAAGAAACAGACGAAATGACCATGAATAATGAATAAACAAATAGTATGATTCTGTATATAAATGAAATTTGTATTAAGCCTTGAAAGAAAAGGGAATTCTGTCATTTGTCACAACATAGATAAGTATAAATCCATAATAAATAATAAGTTGGGCATAGAAAGACAAATATTCCATCATCTCACTTAAACATTTATCCTTCTGATGATGAATTTATAGAAAAAGAGGGAATAACAGTGGTTACCAGAGTCAAAGGGTGGGAGAAACTAAGAGGTGTTAGTCAAAAGACATGGGATGGGTGGCACATGCATTTAATTCCAGAGAAGTGGATCTCTGTATAGCTAAACAATTTTGAAAGGATATACAGTTTATGTTTTGATTTGTAAAATAGTATATGGAAAACATGTAGATGATAAGAGCCAATCAATAGTTCTAACGGCAGTGAGAATAGTGAACATTGTAGATCACACCTGTGAGTCTTCTGTGTTAGAATGAGTCCAAAGGTCCACGAACACTCACAGAAGCAGGGAGTTATCTTATTAATGACTCAAATAAATCATCAATTGCACCGTAGCAATGAGAGCACCATAGTGTGCCATTGCCTGCTGTCATTAATGAAACGTTATCACCTCTGCCGCAGCCTTGTGTGGCTGGGACATGAAGCCAGGCTTGGTGCATTTCTGGAATCTTTGATCTGGTAAAGATTAAATAGATATTGGTGTTTTAATTAATACAGTTTTGTATAATTATTTTGGGTCTGAGCAGTCAGGAGTGAACAAGCAGCCTCCGTCAACAGATTGGCACATTATCGTGAGACTGAATAAATCTACGTAAAACCTGAGAAAGCTTGGAAAGGAATCCTAGACACAAAGAAACAGTTTAGCACAGCTTCTTGGTAATCACAGTTTCTCTTTTCCCAACTGGCTCATGGCAAACAGGGGCACCATGACTCCTTTAAAAAAGATGCAGTAAAAACTATGCAGTTTCTTTAAAAACAGCAGCTTCCTGGTTCACCAGCACAAATTGTTCTGACTCCTTCAAGAGATCTGGCTAGAGAGCATTTAAATAGGGTTTGTGAGCAGAGTGCTACAACTTACTTAATTGCAACATAGACCTGCTGGGTGCCTGAAAATGGGGCAATGTGCATGGCTCTCAGAGGCAGCAAACACGCCTCTGCCATGTTGGACTGGGCTAAGCAAACACACAGGACCTTAGAGTTGGTCCTAGCCACACCTGCTTAGAATTTTTAAAAAAAGTGGTCTGGATCAGAAAAGTATTACAGATACGCAATAAAGACAGATTCAGATGAAAAAAAAAAACCTCTAAATGGGTTACAGTGTTGAATAATATATGTAGGCTTGAGAAAGAAAGAGGAAAAATAGTATAGACAGTTATAATGTAAAAGAATACAGACAGTCATAGGTTAAAGGAGTAAAAATAATAAAGTAAATATTAAACTTGTAGAAAAAGTAATAGAGTAAGAAAAACAAGCCACATAAACATGGAATATACACAGAGAATCTGGGTTATGTATATTATGGTGTTTTCTTTGAATTTTTTGACTGTGAGTGTAAATACAGAGAGACATTTCATTGTATGGACCACAAAGCTAAACCTACATATATATTTTAAAGGTATCTTAACTTCAAAATTTGGGTCTAAGAATATGTTGCTTTGGAAAAGAGGTTCTACTTTTGTTTCCACAGAAGATGAGAACCTGTGGATTTCTTCCAAACTAATGTGGTTTGATCAAATAAGACCCCCCTGAAACAGTGGCCCAGATGGTCCAACACCCATGACGACTTCATGACTGCTGGCTGAGATGGACCTACTACCCCACAGGATACAGCATGACAGACCTGATTAACAGTGTCCCCAATCAGTAGGAAGTATTCTAGACAACAACATCCAAATTCCCTAAATGATTGTTTATAAATGTTCGTTTACATCTAAAGGGGGATATGCTATAGAAATTTGCATTGGTATCGATCTTGGTTTATTAATACAAGTTTAAGGTCAATTTTGTTAAATGTATATTTCTGCTCTTGATTAAGATATTGTGTTTCTGTAGCTCATTTAAAATGTAATGTATAATTAAGATATATAGGTTAATAGATAATCATTTATAATAATCAAGCTTCTAGTCATGTTAGTAGGTTTTCTAGATAAGCAGAGATATATTTCAGTTAGGTAGATAATCTTCAACATTTTCAAAGACCTACAGGGCATGGCATTTAAAATGTTTTAAGAACTTAGGACTTCTCATGACAATTACTTCAAGAGGAAGATGGGCATTGAAGAAGCTCATTATGGAGTTTGCTAGTCAAAACTGCTCTTGCCTGGACTGCTTGTTGTTATGCTGTATGAACTGGACATGCAGGACCCATGAAAAAATGACTGCTGAAGTTATCTAAAGTAGGTGAGACAGTCCGTCAGGTTCCTGCTTCATGAAAGAGTCTGCCAGAAATTCTTCAGGACACAGAAGAAAGTGACTAACAAACTGCCAATATTGGCAGAACTGTCTTCGAAATTTCCTGCTTCATGGAAAAGTCTGTCAGATACTATGGGCCTGTAGGCTGAAGACAGATGCCCCAATGTTACAGAAAAACTTGGGTGACTGTCCAGGCAGTGAGATGTCTCTGTCAATTCTAGAGTTTAGGAAGTTACTTAAAATGCACTTCCTGTTAACTTAGGTAATATTATATCCTTCTGGGGTCTTTGATGGAATTGAAAAATGGATAGTTTTAACTATAGTTTTCCTTAGTTATGATAAAGGATAAAATATATATAAATATTGTAACTATAATTCTTGCTTGATAACTGGTTTTGTTATATGTAATTTTACAACATTAAAGTTAAAACCTTTCTTTTTATTGAACAGAAAAGGGGAAATGCTGTGGGAAGTCCTTCTGTATCTGTGTTGCTTTTATTGGTTAATGAAAAAAGAAACACCTTTGGCCTGTGATAGAACAGAATAGAGCTAGGCAGGAAAACTAAACTGAATGCCAGAAGAAAAAATGCGGAGTCAGGAGAAGTCATGTAGCCACTGGAGACAGATGTGCCAGAACCTTGCCGGTAAGCCACAACCACATGGCGATACACAGATTAATAGAAATGGGTTAATTTAAGATATAAGAGTCAGCTAGAAATATGTTCAAGCTATTGGCCAAACAGTATTGCAATTAATACAGATTTCTGTGTGATTATTTCTGGAGTCTGGGTGGCCAGGAAATGAATGAGCGGTTTTCCCGCAACAGAGCAGGTAGGAAAGATAGAAGTGACTGATGACCTAACTCATGTGAGAAGGAAAATATAAGTTCTTTCTGCTTTCCTGCTTAATTCCTGATGCTGGAAGAGCCATACCTTCTGTTTTCAGTATCCAATATACAACTAGTAAATAGGTTTGTGATTTTAAATCGAAGGCAAGAGGAAGGAGAGAGTGGGAGCAGGAAGGGAGGGGTAATGTTGTCTGCAAAACCATGTTCTAGCATGTGGAGAGTTTACCAGAGCAAGTCCCATGAGGAGCTTCTTGTTTGCAGATCATAAATACTTAAGGAAGAGGTTTTAATTTACCAGCATATGGGATGAACCAAAACATTAGAATAAAGGTCAATTTTACTTATTTAATTTCTCAGGGCCTTTGAAGCCTTTGCTGAGAATACCACATTAAGGCTTGATATTTACTTGTGTCTGGTTTGAGGGATTCAAAAATAAAGTCTGTTTTCTCTTTGCCCAAATTTGAAGTCATTGGGAGATAGATACAGAATCCAGGCAAAGAACGTGCTAATTTGATGACCAATAAAGCTGATATTGAAGGATAGCGTGGTGCCCTCAGTGATGCTAAGGTCACGGGGCTGTTTTATGAACTTGTTCACTGTGTGTGCAACTTAAAGTAGCACCAGGCACCCTAACAGCGCCCATTTAGTGTTGACTGTGATGTGTATTTTAGTCAAAAATAAATCATGCTACTACATGGTACCCTTGTGGAGGCCAAATTACTTTCTATCTTCAGCAATACAATGTGTCACAGGCTTCCCTGGTGGTACCTTATCCTGTCATGGAGGAGCCAGGAGAAGCATGTCCTAATGTACTCAGCTAAACCTGGGTATGTGTTCGCCAGCACTCACACACGGGTATGAAAAGGAGACTGTCAAATAGAGAATGTGTAACGGTCTAGTGTGATGTTTCCCAGGAAAATGGCTTTGAAAAGAGAAAATGTCCTTGAGCAAAGCATGAGCTGACTTGGGAACTTGGATTTCTTCAGACACTTGCCACTAAGAATATACCAGTTAGGTACGTTTTCCCCAGACTGACACAGAAGAATAATCTGCAAAAACTCTAACCTGTATTTCCTTGCTCCCTTTCTCATTCTTCTCACACACGACAAAGCAAAGCATTTGGAGTAATATCAATGAGATTTTTTTTCTCTCCACAGGCTACAAGAGGGATTTATTTTCCAAAAGTTCCACCAACCAAATACTTAGAACAAGACATTTATCCTTGTTTAGTAGCTCACTATGAAGCTGATTCATGCTCTAGCAATGGGGCCTCCAGAACTGTAGAGATAATGACAGCTATACTTCTACATCCTATTTCCCCAGCCCTCAGTCAGGAAGCCTCTGGCCTCTGCCTCACTTGTGGACTTGGGGACTTCTCTTTCTTATCTGTCTGTGTCAAGGGAAAGACAATCCAAATCCCTTCTGATGCTCATAACCTATGATTCTATGATTCCAACTCAGGTGCTTGAATATCTGTCTCCTTGAATAGCCCAAGTTTTCCTCCCTACCCCACACTCCCCCTACAGCCAGACCAGCTGGTAGAGAAAGGAAAACCACAGTCTTCTATTAAAGGTGATAAAACTAGTTTAAATTTCATTTTCTATATCAGCAAGTGCATTTTTATTTAAATTCAATAGGTGATATTTTAAAGCATCCATTTTTCTACAACATCACATTTCTACCTTCAGTATTTTAATAGCTGGTATATCTAATGAGCTAAATCTATCCTGCAGTGGGGAGGAGGGAAAAGGGACAGGGTGTGGGTCCACTGGTCCCACTTACATTCACCTTACACTTGACACCATTTATATGTGCGTGAGAGCTGAAACAAGCAATCAGTAAGTGAGACAAGGAGCGTGTCTTCAAGAGGCATGCAGAGAAGATGGCTAACACGTCTCCTTATGGTCACTGACGTTTTCAAAACATAGCAACAGCAGGAACAAGTCGGATCTTGTTTCTCAGGCAACCTAGAGGACAATCATCCATTGCAAATACCTTCCTTAAACAACAAATGACAAAAGGACTTTAGAAAATGGATTTACTAATTCTGTTGGAAGAATTGGAAGACCCTGCTTTAAGAGTTATCATTGTTTTCTTACCTAAGAACAAGTCATTTATTTGTGTGTCTGTGAACATGATCATGTATGTACACACATGTGTGTATGAATGTAAGTCCAGAGGTCGGCACCAATTGAGGTTTCTCCCTCATTTGCTCTTCACCTTATTTTAAAATTTTTATTTACTATATTTGTGTGCGGTGTGTGCAAAAGTGTAAGCGTGGGGGCACAGGTGCCACAGTGTGTGTGGGAATCAGAGCACAACTTTTGAGAGTGAATTCTCTGCTACTGTGGGTTCCAGGGCCTGCGCTCATCAGGACCAGTGGCGATCCCTCTCATCTGCTGAGTCATCCTACCATTCCCCCACCTTATCTTTTGACACAGGATCGCTCATTGAACACAGATCTCACCAATTTGGCTAGGCTGGCTGCCAGGCCAGCCACATAGGTCCTCCTGTCTCTGCCTCCCCAGTGTTGGAATTACACACCCAGTTTTTATGTGGATACTGGAGATCAAACTCCACATGCTTGAATGTCAGGCACTGAACTGACTGAGACATGTCTGTAGTCTGAAGTTTTTTACTTTAAAAATAAAATGAAAATCCTACTTTTAAGAACTTAGTGTATGAGTTGGGTGGTGGTGATGTACACCTTTAATACCACCAATCTGGAGACAGAGGCAGATGGATCTCTGTAAGTTCAAGGCCAGCATGGTCTACAGAGTGAGTTCTAGGACAGCTAGGGTTATACAGAAAAACCCTGTTACAAGAAACCAAACCAAACAAACAAAAAGAACTTAGTATATAGGGGGAAATAAGGAAAAACGGGGTGGCTTTTACTGGAGAAGAGAAATGGAAATTTTGCAAAAGGAAGGGGAAGAAAGAGGGAAAATAACACTGAGGATGTCTGAAAAGGTTAAGGAATCATGTTACTCTTTATTTATCTAAAATTACAAGTAACACATTCCAGTGTGCGTGTGTGTGTGTGTGTGTGTGTGTGTGTAATTTTTAAATGAAGTCATCCCATTTGCATGGACAGCGCTCCACTCCAAGAACCATAGACTATCTAACAGAAATCCCACTATCAGGCATGAATTACCCCCTTTCAAGTTGTAGGTCAAGGTTGTCCAAGAGACTCCCCAAACAGTACAGGCTATTGCTGTTGCTTTGGTTGTCTCCCAGAGGTTGGAAGCAGTTTAAAGAAGCCTCTGCTGCTGTTGCTTTGGTTGTCTCCTAGAAGCCTCTGTTGCTGCACTTTAGGTGCAAGACTCAGGATTCCAGCTGGCTCTGGCCTGAGAGCCTCCTCCCTGAGGACTAGTTTTCACATTACCAGAAGGTTCTATGCAAGCTGCCAATGGAAGGAGGCAACCAATAAGATTACCCAGCTGTATCACCTATGACTCACAACAATGGCCAGCAAGGCAAGATATTCTAAGGATTCATATCTTGATGGTAATCAACAGTTGTCTAATTGGACTTAAGACTCACTTGATAGGAAGGGAATTGTGCTTGGTACTAGAAATCTAGCCAACTACCTGGGGCTGATGTAGTTGATTGGTTTTTTAATTTGATTTCTTTTTTTTTTTCCAACTCTTTTGGGGGCCTGCCACCAAGCTCCCAAATGAAAACACAGAACCTTATTCTTTCTTATAAATGCCTAGCTTTAGCTTGGCTTGTTTCTAGTCAGTTTTTCTTAAATTATCTCATCTACCTTTAGGCTCTGGGCTTTTACATCTCTCTACTCTATTTATCTTTCTTTACTTCTTACTCCATGGCTGGCTGTGTGGATGACTGACTGCTGATTCCTCCTCTCCTTCTCTTTCTTGTTCCTCCTTTGCTCCTCTCTTCTCTGTTTATTCTCTCTGCAGGCCAGACCCACCATTTATCTCTCCTGTCCAGCTATTGGCTCTTCAGCTCTGTTATTAGACCAATCAGGTGTTAGACAGGCAAAGTAGCACAGTTTCACAGAATTAAACAAATGTAACATAAAAGAATGCAACACATCTTTGCATCATTAAACAAATATTTCACAGTATAAACGAATGTAATACATCTTCAACTAATATTCTCAACAGACTAGTGAGGTCATTGACCTTAGACGAGAACTTTCTGCCACTACTAAACCCACATAATTCCTAGCTGCATTCTAAATACTTCTCTCTCTCTCTCTCTCTCTCTCTCTCTCTCTCTCTCTCTCTCTCTCTCTCTCACACACACACACACACACACACACACACACGAGTGTGAAAGCAAACACATAAACAAACAAAAACCTTCTCTTTGCAGCAGATGGAAACCATCACAGGAAACCAAAACTGGTCAAAATGCAAAGACGAAATTGATCATAGGGTTCCCAGCCCCAGTGAATACATCTACAGTACAACTCCTGAACTTTAGGACTCAGAGAACGCCATGAGAAAGGGGACAGAAATAGTGTAAGAGCCTGAGGACCAGGAAATACGATGTGGGATTGTGTCTCCTAGTAATGGCAGAGTAGCTTCAGCCACGATACCTCAATACTACGATACTGAGACAAGATCTGAAGCAGTGCAACATTGCCAGACACGCTAACATGGAAGAGGAGAACTCATGGGGCCCCCACCAGTAAACAAAGAACTACAGGCAGGTAAGGAATACAGAGAGCAGGAGAAATATTCTTCCCTCGGGAGGAGCCCTCTAACTGGTAATTGGTTATCCAGTACCAAATCATATACATACAAGTAACACTAAACAGAGCGCGCGCGTGTGTGTGTGTGTGTGTGTGTGTGCGCGTGCAAAACAAAGAAAGGGGGCATTAAATCATGAGGGAGGAGGCATGGAAGGAGTAGGAAGAGAAGAAATGATATAATTATATTTTAATTTTTTAAACATGGGGAAGGGGTCACTTCTAAGATGTTTCAGTGACAGCCTTGTCTCCCATCATTCATCATCTCTTTTAGGAAATGAAGAGCACTTTCCCAGCTTAAGAACAGTGCAGTTGTGTAGTGATGAAGTCCCTACCCCTGGATGTCGCCAGTCTCCCAGCTGAAGGATAGTGCAGTTGTGTAGTGATGAAGTCCCTACCTCTAGATGCTCCTCAGTCTCCCAGCTGAAGGGTAGTGCAGTTGTGTAGTGATGAAGTCCCTACTCCTGGATGCTCCCCAGTCTCCCAGCTGAAGGACAGTGCAGTTGTGTAGTGATGAAGTCCCTACCCCTGGATGTCCCCAGTCTCCCAGCTGAAGGATTGTGCAGTTGTGTAGTGATGAAGTCCCTACCCCTGGATGTCCCCAGTCCCCCACATGCATCCACGATTGTCAACCTTCTTTGTACATCAGAGCACTTGGGGAAATTTAAGAAATATGATGACTTGATCTCACCCTCAGGGATTCAAAAGTAATGGTTCTAGGAGTTTTTAAAGTCCCTCAGGTGGAACACACAGCCAAGTCCGGAATCACTGATGCAAATAGAAACTGGATGCTCCAACAGTCTCTAATCCTCCAGACTGGTCCTGATGTGCCCAGACATGTCTAAATCCTAGAGCAGGCTTATTTCTCCTTATTACCCTGGAATGTTTGGTCTTTTCAGTCCACAGAGAAGTTTATAAAATTATATCCTTTCGTGAAAAAATGTTCCATTCATATATAATGGTTTGCTATATGCTGAGGGCATGAACACATGGGTGTGTGGTGCCCTATCACATGCACACCATATTCAAATGCTTAAAACACAACCATACAGTTGTAAGAGAGGTTATCTATTCTGTACCAATCCTACGCCCCTCTCATAAAACAAAAATAAGAAAACAAACAATTTTTTTACTGTAAGCTTTAATGTGACATGGGACTCTTCAGGGAAATGAGGACCCTGGCACATGGGCATTTGAGGAAGCAATAGCAACAGGATGGTCACTGTTGCCTTCTCCCCAAAGCAAGCAAGAGCAGCCAATCCTTGCTGGAAGTAGAGCCTGACTTCACAGGTGAGAGGTGCCTCTCGGATCCGGAGGAGAGCCAGTGACACAGGAGCAGAGAAGCACCAGGGCAAGCAGGCTTGGTTTACGTCTACCAGTGAATCACTGCACGATCATGGAATCTCTGCCCACTCTTCCAAAACTCTACATAGAAATACAGTTTCTTCGGGTCTTCATTTCAACATGAAGTCTCTTGTGTCGTATAAAACATACTAGCTGTATACCAGCCTTTCTCTTATCATCATTTCTCAGTCTGTTATCAGGAAGCCCACAGCCAGGAACTGTGCTATTCATGAGGGAAGATGTTTTACTCCCCTGCATAACCAAGAAAGAGGAAAGTGACAATTAATAGAAGCGTCTGTAGGCTGAGGCTATAATGCTCACGGGTACAGTGTTTACCTAGAATGAACAGGTTTCCTTCTCAGTACCATAAACACAAAGGAATGGGTGTTGGTAGCATGTCCCCAATCCCGGGGTAGAATACCCAACTAGACATTTAGGTGTTATCAGGAGAACAAAGAGAAATTTTCTACAAGCTTTCGACAAGGAAACGAGGGTTAGAGGAGGAGAGTGTGTAAGCAGGGGGACCACTCAACAGGAGAGCCATGGTGCACTATGTCCTAGTTTAGATGAACAAGTGTGTAAGCAGGGGGACCACACTCACCAGGAGAGCCGTAGTGCACTATGTCCTAGTTCAGATGAACAAGTCCTACTTTGATTTTCTGTTACTGTCATCAAACACTGATCACCAACCTGCAGAGGAAAGAGTTTATTATACCTTGCAAATTAGAGTCCGTTATGGAAGGAAGCCAGGGGCAGAGCTCAAGGCTGGAACCTGGAGGCAGGAACTGAAGCAGAAACCATGGAGGGATGTTCCCTACTGGCTTCCCCTCAAGACTTGCTCAACCTACTTACTAATACAACCCAGAACCACTTGACCAGGGGCGGCACCACCCACAGGGGGCTGGGTCTTCCTAAATCAATCATTAATCAAGAAAATGCCCTTACACACTTGCCTTCAGGCCATCTGAAGAAGGCAACCCTTCATCTAAGGTTCTTTCTTTCCAAATGACTCTATTTGGTGTCAAGTTGGCCTAAAACCAACCAGCACATGACAGTGTGTCCCCAGGTGGTGGCTCCCCTGGTTTTTCACTGCTCTGTGTTCATAGTCATTCGGTAGAATCGCCCCAAGAAATTGCTTGGGATACTCTGTATGGAGGAGCTGGAGTTCCACTGGCTTCTCCAGCAATCCTTGCTGGTCCGCTGACTCCTCCATCGTAGCCAAATGCTGTCTTAGAAAAGAAGAAAGAAGGAAAGAGAGAGAGGAGAGAGAAGATGAAAAGGGGGGGGAGTGGCCTCCTCGTCTCTGCTTTCTGATTAATTATTCAGCTAGTGCACCTATGCCTACCCACGTGAAAAGATACGTGAACAACTGAAGGCCAGGGCCACAGTTGGTCTCAAATATACGACCTCTCCACTATGTGCGTGGGAGGAGACACGAGGATGTTTATAAAACTATTTTCATCCAGGCACAGTTTCCTAGCAACCAGGCAGAAGCATCTGCGTTTAGGAAGACTTTGAGCAGCAGCTCAAGCCTTCCAATGCCCAAGCCTGCCTGCGGGTACCAGAAAGAGCAGAAGCAAGCAAGCGCTGCGTCAGCTCCAGTTGGTGAGACATTTTGGGGACTGGTAAGAGCCTGCAGCCAGCATAGCGTAGTAGACACTAAAACGGGACTGTGGAGAGGGGGTCAGCTTAGAATGTTCCGATATTCCAAGGGCCCAGGACTCCTAAAACTCTAGGGCTGTGATTTGGGGAAGGGTGGGGGTGGACTTGATGTCTGTAAGAGTTAGAGCGTGAGGCAGCCGACGTCTTAGCAGGGTCCCTCTTGTGTGTTTCCAGCTAGTGGTCTTGATTCCTTTGGAGCTCTATAGACAGAATAGAGTGACAGGCAAAATTCAAGTCTAACTGAATTCAAGCCTATGCAAATGGCTCTCTCTCATCCGGGAGAAGCCGACAAAGGAACCGATCCTCTCCAGTTAGCCCAACCTCAGCACACATTCAATGGTTGTTTTACATATGAAGAAATGAAAAGAAAAAAGTTATTTTGCATAACATGACACAGAGAGTTGGTCTTTCAAGGTCCTGACCCCCTGCCTTATGATCTAGAGGTGGTAAGCACTAGTATTCTTATTATTTAAAATATTATATATATATGATATACCTTCAGGGATTATGCCATGTTGGGATGGGGTGTTAAGAGAAGGCTGTGGCACCAATCAAAAGATACAAATTTGTAATTCTTAAGTGTGAAAATCAAAGGGCCTGCTCAGAGCTGTAAGAAAGAATTGATTGCTGGGTGATGGTGGTGCACGCCTTTAATCCCAGCACACAGGAGGCAGAGGCAGGTGGATCTCAGTGAGTTGGAGGCCAGCCTGGTCTACAGAGTGAGTTCCAGGACATCCATGACTGTTACACAGAGAAACCATGTTTCAAAAAACAAAAAAGAAAGGAAGGAAGGAAGAAATAAAGAAAGAAAATTGGTTAAAGTTAGTGCTAAGACTTTCATTATTCAGGCTTCAAAGCTAATGATCCTGTCTTCTGCCACGGTATTGAGCCCACTTCATGCCAAGAAATTGAGCCCACTTTCTATTAATGAAATAAGACAACATCCTATGAACTTATGCTTTTATAAATTATTAAATTAAAAGAATTTTAGCACATTTCGGCCTTCATGGAATGATAGAATGTCAGGGTGAGGTCTGGCAAGAAGTGAACTAGACCTGTTGTTGTTCGTTTTGCTTTTTGTCTTTTGTAACACCAGAGCACCGAGCAGCTTGCCCATGGTCATATCAACCAGTTGCAAAGAGGATGCCACATCCCAGTGCCTGGCTTCCCTTGGCCAGGGCTTTTCTTCCCCTAGGCCATGAGGCCTCCTAACTTGCAGCATTCTCTCCTACTCTCTCCAGATCAGAGCAACTGCAGTGTCTTTGGAATGCACCCATCCTCCATGCAGTGCTCCTCCACCTCTCCACCCCCACTGGCTCCCTCTCACAGGCTGCAGGAGAAGCACAGGCAGGAAGAACACGCCTTCTTTTCAATTACCTTTAACGCACGGATTGTAAATCACATGTACAATTTAAATAGTCTGTCCACATTTTTGTTACATCTTCTCCAGAGAAACAAAACAAGGAGAGAGAGGAGGAGGGAGAGGAGGAGGGAGAGAGGGAGGGAGAGAGAGAATAGGTGCAGTCTGTACTAAAACCAGCGACTGAACTACCACAAAATTGCTGAGAGAGGGAGAAAGACTGGTTTTAGAGAAACTGGTTCCCATGATTGTAGAGGCTTGGTCAGTCTGAATTTGATCAAGGAGACCAGCAGAGTCTGGAGACACGAGAAAGAGTTGCAGTTAGAATCTAAGCTGTCTGCTGACAGATTGCCTTCTTGCTAGAAGAGGTTAATCCCTGTTCATTCAAGGCTTTTAACCAGTTAGGTAGGGCCACTCACATCTGGAAGGAAATATACTTTACTTTAAAGTTCATCAAATTAAATGTTTATCTCACCCAGAAAGCAATTTTACAAAAAAAAATCCAGAATAACGTTTTGTTGTTGTTTGTTTGTTTTGCTTTTGTTTCTTTGTTTTTGTTTTTTGTTTTTTTTTCTTAAGACAAAGGTTGCCATGGCTGTCCTGGAACTAGTTCTGTAGACCAGACTGGCCTTGAACGCAGAGGTCTGCCTGCCTCTGCCTCCCGAGTACTGGGATTAAACGCATGTGTCACCACCACCCAGGGCAGCATAGCATGCAACAAAATAGCTAATAATAGTGATTCAGTCATCAAATTAGCCATCACAATGTGATTAAAATCTTTTTAAATTAACACAAATGATGTTGGTAGGTTTGATTCCTAGTCATATGTTGCTGAGTTTCCTCATTCAATAGTAATGATTTTTTTCACAATTGTGTGTGTGTGTGTGTATGTGTGTGTGAGTGTGCGTATGTGTGATTTCAGAGCCCCTTTGATTCCATTACCTTCTCTTTGATTTCTAGTTCAAAGTCAAGGTGAGCACTGAAGACACATTTGCCACTATTGTGTGGACTGTCAAGTGACAGTCCGTGACAGCTCTGGGAAGTCATGGGCAGTTCCGTCATGGGCGGGCTGTCAAACACACTGGGACTCACGGTGTCAACCGTACACAGGACACTTCCACAATATCAGACCACAAGTCAGCCTGTATGAGTGGTTCTGCCCAAAGAGCCTGGTCAACTGCTGCATGAACCATCCCTGTTTTCCAATATTAGTGCGATTAGTGTGAGGGTGAGCACACAGTGAGTGTGAGAAAAGCTTGAAAGAGGGCAGGCTGGACGGCTCAGAAGATCAAAATACTTAAAACACACTTAAGCCAAATACTTAAAGTCAGGTCTAAGGACCTGAGTTCCATTCTTGGGTGACATCATGAGAGAGCCAGCTTCCGAGACTTGTCCTCGACCTCCACACTTGTGCCTCGGCAATGGGCACCTGCACTCGTATGTACACACAAAATTAAGTTACTTAATAATTTTCTGTAATTAAAATGTGAAAGGAATAAGCTGTCAGATGGGCACAAGATCCAGGGCTAGCCTCCAGGTCCCTTTCTGAGTTGGAACTTGCTGGATGGGAGTTCAGAATTCTGAATGCTCTTGGATCCCTTCCACAGCCTCGGACTCCATGACTGGTATTTGTAGCAACAGCGTTCCTAATTCATATTCTCTCTGATTTGCTGCTGTAGTTTCTAGGCTTGCAGAAATTGCTCTTCCTAAAGGCTATCAGGTGGAGTGCAAGCTATCCGCTCAGACCTGGCCTTCCGCCATGGAAAAGAGTCGTGTAAAGCGGGAGGTGAAGAGGCTGCTGTGAGTATCGCCCAGATAGATGGCCTGGGGACTGGCGGGTGCGCGGGAAGCTAAGGAGGGATCTCGCTGCTCTGCGGGAGAAAGCCAGCAGACGTTCTGGTTTCTGTCTCTGCCATGCAGGCATATGCGGTGCAGGGCAGGATGCAGAATCTCTTGAGCAAATGCTTCTGCAGCAGCGTGCATGTGCAAGCTCCCCACAGCCTCGGGGGACAGTATGCACCACGGAAAAGGGCAGCACTTACTAGCAAAAGATACAGATGCCTAGATGTGCCCTGGGGCCCTGGCATTGAAACAGAGCCTCTGCAGCTTCTATTGCCACGCTTAACAAATTGACTTCTAAACTTTCTTGGCTAATAAAGAAAAGATCAAGTTTCCCATAAATTTCCCCCATCCCACTCAGTTTTTCTTTAACTTGGTATTTCAAAAATGTTGGTGAAAAATCACCGATCATACAACAAGAAGAGGTCATATTTTATTTTGTATGTTTTGTTGCCACAATCCTAGTATTTTTTTCTCATCGAAGACCATATAATAGATTCCATCAAATGTCCATTGTCTGCTTATAAAGATGACTGTCTTCTACTAAATCTTTAAAAAATGCCAGATAAACATGTATGGAATTCACTCATGTTTACACATACGCGTTTGGAGCCATTATAACAAAAAAACACAAACAGTAGTTAAGCATGGTGACTCTGGCAGGTGTAGAGGCGCACACCTTCAATCCCAGCACTATGGGAGGAGGAGACAGCTCAATCTCTGTGAGTTCAAGGCTGGTTTGATCTACAGAGTTCCAGAACAGCCATGACTGTATCATCTGTCTCAAACAGATGATAGATAGATAGATAATTTCCTTGCTGACCATGCTAACTCCAGGTATAATGTAAAATGCTGGTGCATTCTGTGGGAAATATTACAGAAATATATTCTGTTATGTTAGAGCCTCCTCTTCTTAGAGTATAAACACCCACAGGAGATGCATCTGCTTCTGTCTCCTGCTTGGATTAAAGGCATGGACTATAATGCCCAGCAGGAAATCTTTTATACGGGGAGCTTAGCCCTCCTCTTACAAAAAAAAAAAAAAAAAATCTTTTCTATATGTTGACATTTTGCATCCTTCCTGCTTTCCAACGATGAGTTTAGTATCAAGATAAATGTGATTTAAGTTCATTGTCATCAGGTGTTTTAAACCTGCAGCCTTTGGAGATCACTCCCCAAGCCAAGACTGAATGTTACAGCTCCTAGACCAACAATGAGTTCTGCTGCATTTTTATCAGGGTGGGGGAGGGACTGGGAAGAAAGTCTCTTTCTGAAGACGGAACCCCGTATCATTCCCCAAAGCTCAATGCTGCTCTCTTGCTTTCAAGGGGAGAGTATATTGGCATCAGACTTCGGGAAAATGAATTTGATCCAAAAGGAAGAGGCCAACTCACCTTTCTAGATGAGATGGTAAAGTGTCCTGCTGGTGCAACTCCCATTGCGTTCTGTATGTAATAAGGGGCCAGAACAGGGATCAAATGCCTGTGTAACTTAACGCATGCGCACGCACGGACGTGCGCAAGCATGCGCATGCGCACTCACACACGCGCGCATGCACGTGGGCACCCGGCCCTCTTCCCTGAGCTTTCCTCACCCTAAGGTTGTCCCTATGATCATTTTAACCCTCCAAATAGAAAGCAAAAAGAGAACATGAAAATCAACCTAGGCGGGAAAAAATTTAAACCAATGACTGCAAGATAAAACGTTGACTCACGGTGTTAAAGACCTTGTCAGAACTAGCAATAGGGTAGTCCTCAACTCTAATCACTTACTATCGTTTGCATCAGCACAGTAAGGCAAAGTGATACATGACCCTAGAATCCTTTTCGTTATTCTTACTGAGTTCAGGCTCATGTTACGTTCTGCTGGCTCATGACGCAGAAATTAGAGAAGAAACTACAGAGAGATTTAATCCAAAAGAAATCAGTAAACTCAGTTTACCACCCCCCCCCCCCCGCCCATGATCTATCCTTGTGCTGAGAGGGATGAGTCTCTTTTCCTCAGTTTCCCTCTGTGTAAAGCCAGGGTTTGTAGTTAAGCCTGCCTCTTTGTGTGCACATACCACACAGGGCATTAAAGAGGTCAGAGCAGAACTTCTCAAACTTTAATGAGGCTTTATTACAGAGCTATTTTGATTCTGGAGGTCAGGGTAGGGCCGAGTGCTTCTATTTCTAATGAGCACGACCATGTAACTGGTCCAAACATCAAGCTCCTGATGAAGTGTCACCAGGTGACCGTGGTCCAAACCCCTGATTTATTATTTAGGTTGACATTTTACTTAACTCAGGTCCCTGAGGGCATCACTACATTATTTAGAGATGTTTAGAACCTTAACCAATCCCCGACCAGCCTTTACCTTCCTGGCTATGGTGATGGAAAGGAAATGTTGGCACTAAGCGGTAAACACGCTTATTAAGTAAGAGCTGACAGATGACCTACAGAAAGGTCTTTGCTGTGATGAGAGTCAGTGCAAAAATTGACCCTCAGTTCTGTACCAGGTGTGAGGCTCTCCACCTATCTCTCAGTCTGGCCCATTGCCCATGCTGTGCCCCCCTGGAGTGAACTTCTCCATTTGTATAAACCCCCTTTCCTAAAGGCTCTAGCCCTGAGACTGCCTCCTCAGTGAAAGTCAGTCAGGATTGTTTCTGTCTCCACAGCTGAGCACCACAGTGCCTTCCTCCAGGGTCCCACACCTCCTCTGTCCCCTGGGAGTACAGGTCTAACACCAAACAGGACTACCAAATGTTCTCTATGGCTTTCTTTCTCCACTCTCTCCTTTTGCCTTTTTAAGCCCTAAGGAGAGGGAGGCCCAGCCTCATCAGTGCCTCACCCAGGAATATTCCTGAGCCCTTGGCAAGCCCGGTGCGAGGCCACATTCCCCAACTGCCAGTTGAGGGTTCTCTCTTTTCTGGACCACACACAGCATGTAACTGCTTAGTGGCAGATAAAGTAAATGTCTGGGTCCTGGAATATCCCTAACTGAACATCAGGCTGTTTATAAATAAGGATCTTCCCTAAGTGGAACATGACAGAGGCTGGGGCTTAGTGAGGCCATTGTCCAGGGAAGCGCTTTGCCAAAATCTGAACCCACACCGTCCGCTCTCTGTTTCCTGCTTCCAGGCCCACTATGACCTGGCCGTCAGTGTTGCTTGTCAATGGGTAGATCCCTCAGAAGACTTAACTTGGCTCCAGTGGGAGAAAGTGTAAGTTGAAATGCGTTTGATGTTTTTCTTTTTAATCTATCTGTTTATTTAGTGTGGGTAAGGAGGTAGGTATGGACACACCTTCCTGTGCATGGATGTGGGTGTATGCAGAGCTCAGAGGTCAATGTCAGTGTCTTTCTCAGTCTCTCTTCATCTTAGGTTTTGAAGGAGCATCTGTCTCCCACTGAATCTGGAGCTCACCACAGGAAAGCCTAGCTAGCCAGCAAGCTCCAGAGAGCGCCTGGCCCCATCTCCATCCCCCAGCATTAGGATTCAGGCTGTGTCAACCTGCTCAGAGTTTTACATGAATGATGAGGAAAGGCTCCAAACTCAGGGCCCATGCTTGTACAAGACAAGCTCTTTACCTACTGAGCCGTCTCCCCAGCCCTGGCGGGTTTCCCTTTTACAATGTGATGGAGGAAGGTCCAGCCCTACCCGGTGTTTTGTTATGAGGCTCTCTGATGTAGAAACACAGGGCAAACTTCTCCTCCAGCCAGAAGCCTGAAGACACACTCCATGGGCAGTTTGAGGACATGGTAGATGTGCTCACCTAGTCTGTATTTCTTATCATTGGTTTCCATCAAGTTTAAAAAAATAATCTTGCATGGGAAGCTTTCTCTGAGAAGCGTGACTTCACTGTATTATCTGTGAGAAGCATGACTTCACTGTATTATATAGGAGCTATGAGTCTCAATGGTTAGTTCTGTAGGCAGAGCCTGAAATTGCTTCCCAAGGACCATCTTACACGGTTTCTGGAGCGTGGAAGCAGCTAAGTACTTGAGTCTGTGCGATCATTTCCTCCCCGAGCTTATCAGCCTTTTCCTTAAGTGCAGTGATTCAGCAGACACATTCAACTGGTCAGAACAGGGAACTAAGGGTCTGTGATCAGATAGCTCATCCCAAAGTCCAGAGACCAGTTCTATTCTGCGGTCCTGGCTCAAGGTCACAGTTAAGAACTGACTGTAATAAGCAGAAAATCCAGTTTGAACAACCTTAACAGAGGAGCAAAGAGGAGATGAGAAATCAAGAGGAGAGAAGGTCGGGGAGGCAAGTTTGAGTGCCTGTATATCTTCAAAGTTTGTGAACTGGGCTGTTAGGCACAGTGATTTAAATTTCAGGGGCAAAGGATTTGCCAATAAATTGACTATCGGAGTTCAATAACTGGGCCTTACATGATGGAAAGAGAGCAAATTCCCTCAAATTGTCTTCTAAGCTTTCTCTCTGTCTCTGTCTCTGTCTCTGTCTCTCTCTCTCTGTCTCTCTCTCTCTCTCTCTCTCTCTCTCTCTCTCACACACACACACATACACACACACACGCACATACACACAATGCGTTTCTGTTTTTTTTTTTTTTTTAAACCTCACCTACTGCTACCAGATTCCACCTCCAGTCTCTTTTCCTGATTTGTCTGCACATAGAACACACTGGCCAGACCCGTTCCCAGAATCTAGGGGTATCCCAGCCTTCCTAAAGGTAAGCTTACAGTAAAGTAAGGCAGGTTCCCCCAAGCAGACGATGAGAAGCAGGGTGGACTCCTGCTAGCAAAGCCATAATCGGCCCCCGTGGGGCAGTCCGCATTTGTGACAGCTTTAGTAAAAAACAGACAAAAATGAAAAATTCATCACTTTGTTGGGAGATCAACAGAAAATCAATCATACTAATCCTACTTTAAAAGTGGATAATCCACAACCATGGCTGGTTACCTACGGATTAGTATCACCTTGGCAGCTATCAAAAAGAACAATAGGAGCCTGGAAGACAGATGGCTCAGTCAGCCTTACTGCGCAATTCGATCCCCAGCACCGACATAAAATGCCGGGCATGCTGGCATAAAGTTATAATCACAGCCCTAAAGAGGCAAAGATGTGGCTCCCTGGTGTCTGTTGGCAGCCTCGCCTACATGGTGAGCCCAGGTCCAGGGAGAGACCCTGACTCAGAAACCAAGGTGGATGGGTCCAGGGGAATCACCCGAAGCTGGCCTCTGTCCTCCATACACACATGCACACCCCAACCTTCTCTATCCATATTTCCCCTTAGGAAAGCGCCACTTCACGGCAGACCCTTGTATCCAAACCGAAAAGAGCGCGAAGCAGTGATCTTATCATCTTACGCCGGAGTCTTAATGGTGAGGAAAAGAGCACTGTCTATGTGGACACTCTGGTTTTTTTCTTTGTTGTTATTTTGATTTTCAAGACAGGGTTTCTCTGTGTAGCCCTAGCTGTCCTAGAACTTACTCTGTAGCCCAGGCTGGCCTTGAACTCACAGAACTCCACCTGCCTCTGCCTCCCAAGTGCTTGAATCAAAGGCGTGCACCGCCACACCCAGCTTCATTTCAGGATTTCTAAGCTCATTTTGGTACTAATGTATACTTACATGTTTTCAATATTGATTCTAAATGCCTGGAATTTACTAATAGTAAAATTTGTGATTTTAAATATGTAGTAAAAATTTGGCCTCCATACCGTAGTGTAAAAATATTTATGGGAGACAAGAAAAAAAAAAGATAAGAGATATTAATGTCGAGAAAACTTGGTTACACAATAATCTAGGAGTTATTACTGAGCTGCTGTGTTACCTTACACTGTACTAGAACCATTATAGCTGCAGTAATTTTGTTTTTTAATAAGGAAAAAGCCACAATATGACAACACATTGTTTTTGTTTCACAGAACAGTATCCCAATTGAGGAAGTCCTGAAAATTTACGGGGCCTATTCTTCTACTGAACCTGAATCTACGAAGGTAAGAGTGATATGGGACTAGTGATACCGAGAATGTATACATGCCAGGGATTGAACGCAGGGTTTATGGGTATAAGTTAAGCAAACGCTCTACCATAGACATATTCCCAGCCCTTAGTTCTCAGCTCTTTATGTGTATGGGTGTATGTGTGAGTGTCTGTGTGTGTGTGTGTGTGTCTGTTTGTGTCTCTGTATGTGTGTGTGTGTCTGAGTGTGTCTGTATGTGTCTGTGTGTCTGTATGTGTCTGTGTGTGTATGTATGTGTGTGTCTATGTGTGCGTGTCTGTGTGTGTGTATGCGTGTGTGTGTGTTGCTGGGGAGTTTCCTCAGAGTTTTCTACCTGCTAAGCATCCATTCTGCCATTGAGCTGTGTTCCCAGCCTCTGAATATACATTCACAACGATATACTTTCAGGCATCAGATAATAACAATTTTATGTCCAAAAGTAAAAACTGAGGTATTGAAATTTCTCAGCAAATAAGGCTCCTGCAGTCAATCCCAGCTCCCTGGTTCAGTTCCCCAAATCTATGTAGTGGAAGGAGAGAACACACTGCTGAAAGCTGCCCTCTGACCGCTACACGAATGCTTGTGGCACACAAGTGTCCACTCCCCACACACTCCAAATAAATAGTTGTATTGGTTTTGTTTTTTGAGACATTTCGCTTTGTAGCCCTGACTGTCCTGGAACTGGCTCTGTAGACCAGGATGGCCTCGAACTCAGAGATCTGCCTGCCTCCTGAGTGCTGGGATTAAAAGTGAGTGCCGCTGCCACCTGGCAATAATTCTATTTCTTTAAATCTTTATTTATTTATTATGTATACAATATTCTGTCTGTGTCTATGCCTGCAGGCCAGAAGAGGGCACCAGACCCCATTACAGACGGTTGTGAGCCACCATGTGGTTTCTGGGAATTGAACTCAGGACCTTTGGTAGAGCAGGCAATGCTCTTAACCTCTGAGCCATCTCTCCAGCCCAATTCTATTTTTAATAAAGGTAAAAACCAGATACAGCCCTATCTTGAGCTACATGTGCTTATAAAATGCTCCCTTTTAAGTGGAGTGGTACACAGTAACTACCAGTGTGTTCTGTGGAGGGCTGAGGAGCCATACATGGTGAGTCCTGTGGAGGGCTGAGGAACAGTACGTGGTAAACTGGTGAGCCCTGTGGAGGGCTGAGGAACAGTACATGGTAACCTGGTGAGTCCTGTGGAGGGCTGAGGAACAGTACATGGTAACCTGGTGAGTCCTGTGGAGGGCTGAGGAGCCATACATGGTAAACTGGTGAGCCCTGTGGAGGGCTGAGGAACAGTACATGGTAACCTGGTGAGTCCTGTGGAGGGCTGAGGAACAGTACATGGTAACCTGGTGAGTCCTGTGGAGGGCTGAGGAGCAGAACACGGTAACCTGGTGGGCCCTGTGGAGGGCTGAGGAACAGTACATGGTAACCTGGTGAGTCCTGTGGAGGGCTGAGGAACAGTACATGGTAACCTGGTGAGTCCTGTGGAGGGCTGAGGAACAGTACATGGTAACCTGGTGAGTCCTGTGGAGGGCTGAGGAACAGTACATGGTAACCTGGTGAGTCCTGTGGAGGGCTGAGGAGCAGAACACAGTAACCTGGTGGGCCCTGTGGAGGGCTGAGTCTGGCAAGAAAGAGGGGTCCAGACCCCACCATTTTTGCCCACTGTAACTTCTCACTTGTGCTTTCAGTAATGTGGACCTAGCAAGTCACACCTTGCATTTGTTTGACATATTCTACCTCCAGAATGAGGACCAGATCCATAAGGATTATGTTCAAGAAAAAAAAAAAAACATAGCAAATGGTGGCCCCTGCCCCGTTCTCATCGACTCCTTGGGCATCCCTGGCAGGATGGCCCAGTGCAGAGCTTTCTTTCTCCCTCTCCAGAGCCCTCAATGTGTCCTTTTCCTTCTTTGGGCCTCTACATTTTATCCTTCTATTTTAAAAAGGGCTCTGTTGCCAGCTGTGGTGGCACACAGCTGTAATCTCAGCACTTAGGCGATGGAGGCAGGAGAATCGAGAGTTTAAGGTCATTCTTGACAACATAGGTAATTCAGGCCAACCTGGACTACCTGAGGTCCTGTATTTGAAAAACAAAAGTCTCCTGAATGATTTTCAAGCCAGTTCCATTCTCACAGTTCATAAATGAAGACTCAATGAGAGTTTAAATACTAGCTACAATCCTTATGCTCCTGAAAATTTCTTTGGGGGGGGAGGAGGGGCTGAGTCAGCATGCTCACCCCCTGATCTTATTTCTGCTCATTGTCCCTTGTCTCATTGTCCCAAATGTTTCATTTGGACTTGGGAGGGAGTCAAGCGTAAACCAGGGCTAGGAACACACACAGCTGCAGGACAGTTGCCCGCTCTGTGTCCTCACCTGTAGATGACGGTATGTCAACAGTGGGCCACAAACACAGGGCAGCTGTCCCCTGTTCTTGCATCCACAGCCCACAGATGTAAGCGATGGGTCACAGCCACAAGACAGGTTGAAGGATTCAGAAAGAGGTCAAGGCCAGACACAGCACAGTTATATATCCCCTGTTCTTGTACCTGCAGATTGTACTGTACAAACAGTGGGTCGCAGAAGTTCAAGTGCCTACCTCATCCACCTCCACAGCCAAGTATTTACTGCGTCCTGAGGTTTTGAAACCTTCTCAGCATCTTCTGAGGTCCAAATCCCCCAGTCCCTGAAGGAATCACAGCTTTCTCCCTGACCACAAGCACTGCTTATCTGCGTGTTTGTTTGCTCTTTCAAACTGCGGGGTTGAATGTCAGGCATGAGCCAGTGAGCAAGTCAGGCAAGGCGCCTTGTTGTGGATGGATTTTCCTTTGGTCTCTAGTTCACAAAAACCGCACAAAGACTTCTTATGAATTATGAAAGCTCGGCTTACAGCTTATGCTTGTTCCCTAACTAGCTCTTATAACTTTAATTAACCATTTATATTAATCTATGCTCTATCATGTTGTGTTACCTCTCTTCCATCTTGTACCTCCTATTTCTTTGCATCCTCTGGCATCTCCTCTGCTCATAGATCCTCCTCTTCCTCTCTCTGTTCCTAAGTCCCTCCTATCTCTCCTGCCTAGCTATTGGCCATTTTGCTTCTTATTACATCAATCACAGCAAACACAACTTCACACAGAGTACAAATATCCCACAACACCCTTTTTTTATAATATAAATCTCATATTCTGTACTGAGGCTTATCTTGACAGGTGCTCACAAGGGACTGAGCAGCTTTTTAAGTTGAAGAAAGCCCAGCTGTTGTGGTGTTCCAGCCACACACACCACACTGCTCAGTTCCCAGAAGCATTCTTTCTGTGGCCCTGTCTCCTCTCTCCCTCACAGAAATATGTCCCAAGCCAAAATATGCTCACTGGGTTTCACTTGTGATTTTCTGTCCTTCATCTCCTGGCTTTGAGGAGGTGGTAGCTACACTGGTTGACCGATTAGGTCTCAGTCCCCATGCTTCATTCTGAAGGGGACAATGCTGTGACCTTCTGGTTTGGTGGGGTCATGGTGTACAAATGACCATGTCTGAGCACCTGGGCTAAAACAGGAGGCCGTGCTGCTAACGTGTGGGCATGTTTGCCCAGTCACTCAGTCCGTCATGGAAGAGTCGCTGTTCAGTGGCACGTAGCCTTTATCCTCACAATCAGACCAACCGTGAGAAGTGGGGATGTGTCTGGTCTACAAGGTGGCCAGCTTGGAAGATACTCAGGTCATACTGTACCAGGAACTTTCCTCGGGAACTAGCGTTGCCTTGTGGGCATGAGCTGCGATCATCTATTGATTCACATATGAGAGAAATTTACCTGCTGCTCAACTGTAGACTCTGAACTCTTGCTGCCTGGGTTTCAATTGCAGCCCTGCCAGATTCAAGTACAATGATCATTTCCAATATCTATAAACCTCCGTTCATAAAATCAAGGCTAGAAGGTAGGGTTGTTGTGGCCATTAAGCAAGTCAGCCCAATGAAGCCTTGGTGTTTAGCACATGAAAACCTCAAAATAATAGCTAGAATCAAGGTTCTGGAACCCAAGACTGGGCAACTGAATTAGTCTATGTTCTTATACATCAGGGTTTCATTTAGTTCTTTTCCTTTTTTTTTTTGTTTTGTTTTGTTTTGTTTTTGTTTTTCAAGACAGGATTTCTCTGTGTAGCCCTGGTTGTCCTGGAAATCACTCTATAGAGCAGTCTGGACTGGAACTCAGAGACCCACCTACTCTGCCTCCCAAGAACCAACTGCTGGGATTGAAGGTGTGAGCCACCACACCCAGTTTATTTTTCTCCTTTTTGAGACAAAGTCTTGTGATGTAGTCAGGCTAGCCTTGACCTCTTTGTATAGCCAAACTGGCCCCTGAACTTGAAGCAATCCTCATCTCAGTATCTCGAGCCCTGGGATACACCACCCAGCCTAGCTTTCTGTCAGGGTTTCTTAACCTCTTGAGCCAGACAACTCTGTGTTGCGTGTGTTGGAAGCTGGAACTGGGAACTGCCATGTGTAGTGAAGGGTTTAGCACGATGCCTGGCCACCAGCTAGCAGAGGCAAGAAGGCTCTCTCTGTTTGTGACAGTTAAAAGTGCTTCATGCCTGCCAAATGTGTCCTGGGAACAAAAATCTCTTCTCATTGAGACTCACTGCTCTAAGTATCCAAACATTAACCAGCTAATCAAATGTGTATATTATTATCACAGTGCAAACTTGGCCTGTTTGAGCTAGCCAGTCCCCAAATGATTGTGGTTAGCGAGAGCAATGCTAGCAGCCCCTCCCCATCCCTGCCAGGAGCTCCTACCTACCGCTGGTGGAATTGCAGGCTCCGCTCCACCCAGAGGACCTTCCTGCAACCTGGATGGGGAACCAGGAGGATCTTTCAGTGTATGCTCAATGTAGCATTTCAAAAGTTAAACTGTAGGACTTTCTTAAAACAGTCTTTTGGGGTTTAACATAACTTCGAAAGTAATGGTTTTAATTAGAAGTCAGAGTGGTTTAAAAGCAATAGATGTTGTCAAAGGTTCTTTACTACTTATATCAGAGTGACCTTTGGCTCCTTTGGATAAAATGTCTCCTAAGCAACAACTGAAACAGTTTCTAAACCAGAGTTTAAAACTCAGGGGAAAAACAAATCAGATTAGGATGAATTTCCGGCAACTGGAAAGGATTTGTGGCTACTGTGTGCAGCCTGGTGCCATTCTCTGGGGCTCTCTGCTGCCCCCTGGTGATAGAAAAGCAGCACAGGCAGGTACTGTTCACTGTCAGCTACAGGTGCCTGACAGATGGTCATTTTTTGTTAATAAGTAATTTGGTTTTCTGTTTGTTTTGTTTCGTTTTTCTGATGAGGAGGTCTTGATTCAGAGAAGGTTCAATTAAAGGCTTTACATAAGTGTGGGGTATTTACAACTGTTTTCAAATAAATTTAAAATGCCCAACTTGATTTCAACTGAAGAAAAATCATAAATAAATCAGCAGTCTCATTTGATGGAAGACAAGGGGACAAAAGAAAGGAGGGCAGAGAGAATGAAAGTGTGTGGAGGAGAGAAGGGCTCTGAATAAAGAACCTCAGGTCCTCAGCTTTTCCTCTGCCTTCCCCAAACTCACCCATCCTAAGAGCCAGCATTTAAACCATCCTGAGCAACACTCAGACATCAAGATTCCCGGGCAAGGCAGAGAGGGCCCTGGCCCAGATCCATCCCTTTCTACCTGCAGGCCTCTCATAAGTTATCTTTCCCTGGTCTCCAGTTTCCTATGTGTGAGTAAGCCTACGGTTGGTTACTCCTTAACACACCAGACTGTTGTGAGGATTAAGTGGGACCATGCCTATCAGTTACACGACAGCCCAAAGGGAGCCTTCCTCAGGACCGCCATTACTGCAAAGCCCACCCTGCGGGGGACACCAGCCTCCTCCCTGCCAGGACCAGGTGCCTCTACCTCTCACATTTACTTGAGGTACCTTCTCTTCTCGAAGCATTTTCCCCAGATTAACTCGTACAGACATGAAGATGAGGGCCTTGCTGGAGACAGAAGGACCTACAGTTTCTTTTCTTTTTCTCTTTCTTTCTTTCTTTGTTTCTTTCTTTCTCAGATATCTGCTTGTGAACCTACACTTTCAACAAAAGCTGAATTTTTGGGGGCGGGGGAGGGAGGTGTTTCAAGACAGGGTTTGTCTGTGTAACAGCCCTGGCTGTTCTGGAACTAGCTCTTGTAGACCAGGATGGCCCCAAACTCACAGAGATCTGCCTGCCTCTGCCTCCCGAGTACTGGGATTAAAGGCGTGCGCCACTACTGCCCGGCAAAAGCTGGATTTTAACACACTGGAGTAATCATTAATCAAAAACATGTCTTTGATATTAGTTATGTCCACCTAGACTCTAGGTCCTAGAGGGTAATAATTAATATCATTAATATTAATTATGTCCTAATTAACAGTATATATAGTTATAGTATAAAAACTTATCAAACAAGCCCCTGTGTGCGTGAGATGGTGTCCGGGGCTTACCGAGAGCAGGAGACCCTGTCCCGGGCTTACCGAGTGCATGAGACCCTGTCCGGGGCTTACCGAGTGCAGGAGACCCTGTCCGGGGCTTACCGAGCGCAGGAGACCCTGTCCGGGGCTTACCGAGCGCAGGAGACCCTGTCCGGGGCTTACCGAGCGCAGGAGACCCTGTCCGGGGCTTACCGAGCGCAGGAGACCCTGTCCGGGGCTTACCGAGCGCAGGAGACCCTGTCCGGGGCTTACCGAGCGCAGGAGACCCTGTCCGGGGCTTACCGAGCGCAGGAGACCCTGTCCGGGGCTTACCGAGCGCAGGAGACCCTGTCCGGGGCTTACCGAGCGCAGGAGACCCTGTCCGGGGCTTACCGAGCGCAGGAGACCCTGTCCGGGGCTTACCGAGCGCAGGAGACCCTGTCGGGGGCTTACCGAGCGCAGGAGACCCTGTCCGGGGCTTACCGAGCGCAGGAGACCCTGTCCGGGGCTTACCGAGCGCAGGAGACCCTGTCCGGGGCTTACCGAGTGCAGGAGACCCTGTCGGGGGCTTACCGAGCGCAGGAGACCCTGTCCGGGGCTTACCCGTCTCACCTGCACTCTTGTTCTCAGCACATTTACAACTTCATGTATTGCCATTTCACTTCACACAGCGATGGCTTTTGTTCATGTTTTACTGTGCTGAGGTTGAAGACAGGACCTTGTGCCTCCTCCTCCCCCTAGACAAGCTCGCTGTCTCTGAGCTACATCTTGAGTCTTTGTGTGTCTATGGGTATCTGCACCTGTGTTTGGAGGCCCAGTGTGACTCATGTGCCCTCTTCAATCACACAACATCTTTGATTTTACTTTGTTTATACGTGTGTGCAGCGTGCATTATATGTATACGCATGTTTACATGTGTGTTCATGCCCAAGCGTGCAACTGCATGAGGAAGCCAGAGGCTGGGGCCAGGCCCTTGATCTCTCTCCTCTTTGTTTATTGAGATGTGGTATCTCACTGCGTAAGCGGGAGTTGTTTCCTCTACTGTCGAGCAGGTTCTGTTGAGCAGCGAGTTCCTGGACGGTGTGTGCCTGGGAAGTTGCTAAGCAGAGGAATATGGGCTTCTCAACACTCCCATGAAGTCAGTTGTCTTCCAAAGTGATTATTACATTGTTCTACATACTGTGTTACAGTGTATGCTGCCTACGCTAATGTTCTCGAAACAGAGAATGTGTAATTTAGTAATTCACCATGCACTTTGTTGGGGGGGGGGGTGTTATAGATTTGTTTGTTTGTTTGAGAGTGAATCTCACAGCACAGGCTAATGTCAAACTCACTATGTAGGAAAGGAAGACTTTGAACTGTCATCCCCCTGCCTCCATCATCTGTGGCCTTAATTCATGTTCTGATCACTAATCAGCAACTATATATATATATATATATATATATATATATATATATATGACGGATTAAAGTCACTTGTCTATCTTTCTGATGAATTGTCCTGTCTCTTTCCATATTTCTGCCTCTCCCCCCCCCCAAGATAAGTCATCGTTTTGGAAAAAGTACTATAGGATCGCATCAGTCAAGGCATAGGCTTTCCCAATAATTTGTAAATTTTTTCACCAATGTTAAAATGTTCTGAAATATATTTCTGCAATAACCCAGCCACATTTTCAGAATCCCCTGGACAGCACAAATAATAAAAAACCCAGTGGCAGATATTAGGGCTCAACCTGAAGATCAGAAAAGCAAAGCAGCCAACCACAGCTTCTACCTGAGATAGCAATGGCAATCCTGCCTCCAGGAATCTCAGAATGAGACTGAGCTGAGATCTGTGTTCTCCTGTCTTCTACTCCTCTCCAGTGCTGGGTTCAAGTGTTTGTACCACTACTGCCCGACTTCTATGGTGAATAGTGTGGCTACTGGGAGTAAAGTGTGTGTCCCCACTGCCTGGTCTGCATGGCTGACCAGAGTGGCTGTTTAACTCTCTGATCTTCAGACAAGCTTTATTTATTAAAATACAAGTGAAATATCACTACACCCTGGATATGCATGAGCTAATTTTTCAGACAAGAATCCTGGTTTCATCTTGATAAACCTGATAGCTTTAAGATTCTATCCAAATGTTTTGACACCAAGGGTCAGAGCCCTCCCCGCTTCAGTCCTGATGAGGTCATAACAATGTTTCTATTTATTTATTTAAAATATATTTATATAATTTCACCTCTCCTTCCCCCCCCCAATCCTCCTCCCCTTTTACTGTTGCCTTAGCAATATTTTAATAAATCACTGCTTCGGTTTGCTAGGCCAGAGGTAAAAACATGACCCTAACCCTTGTGTCCCCACTCCATGCCTTCTCTGGATCAGTTCCTGCGTGCCTTAACACACACTCATCTTCCCTCGGCTCCAGGAAGCTTCTGCTGACTGCACTGTGGCATTTAGAAAGCTCACGGACCAGGAAGCAATTCATATAATCCCTTAGCAGAGAGATGATGAGAACAGATTCAGAGTTAAAGAAAACACGATGAACTCCAGATTAGGATCCAAGCGTCACCCCACTTTTATAATAATCTTTCCTATAACCCACACAGGAAGCTAAATGAATGGTTGATGTAAGTCACAGATTATCAGGACTCAGGACACTTCATCCGATAGGTCAGCCACGACCTCTGCAAATCTCAGGTCTACCTCCCCTGCCGCAGGAACACTGGAGCCGATAAATGCTTGCTTTTTTGGTTTTGTTTTGTTTTGTTTTTTTTACCAAGGACAACACAGGAGCCCATTTTCCCTCCCTCCCACCTGACACACAGCAGCCATAATTACAATACTGACCTAAAGCTTCTTTTCTGGTTTTTGTGCCGTAAGATCATCTTTTTAAACAGGTATTTTAGTTTGTTTCCTGTTGCCGTGATAATGTAACCTGACAATTTAAGAGGTAAAGGATTCATGTGACTCACAGTTTCAGGGTACAGTCCATCACTGTGGGGATGTCAAGGAAGCAGGAGTTTGGAGCACTTGAAGGTCACAATATATCCACAGTCAAGCAAAGAGTAATGAGTTAATGCATGTTTGCTAGTATTTGACTTCCTTCTGCACTGCTACACAATCCACTGTCCGCTACTAGGGAATAGTGCCACCCACAGTGGGGAGGGTTGTCCCTCCTCAATTAAAGCAGGGAAAGTATTTCCCACTGGACATGCCCATAGGCCAACCCAATCTACACAGTTACTGATTGAGAGACCCCTCCCAGGTGAGATATTGGCACTCAAAACTAACCATCACAATAGGTTCTGTGCTCCTTGAAGGGAGAGGTCCAAGTTTATGTTTATGCTCAGTTCTTTGTATCATTAATGTCGTTAAATGTACATAATTTTACATGGACACAAAGCCCAAAGGGAAGAAAAGTTACTTGTCTGTGCATGTGTTATGTGTGTGTACGCGTTCATGTGCATGCATGCACGCATTCGTAAGTGTGCACTGAATGTGGAAGGCTGAACTGATGTTATATGTTGGTTATATGATGTTATATGTTGGGCTCTCACAGAAGCAGGAACTCACCTCTTCAGCTACACTGTCTGGCCAGCAAGCCGGGGGGCTCCTGTTATCCCCTCCTTCCCTGCGTTAAAATTCTAGGTGTGTGCTTCTACACCAGCTTTTTACACGGGCAAAGAGTCCCTAACTCCAGTCTGCAGTTGTGTGGCAAGCGCTTTACCTCCTACGTCGTCTCCTCAGCCCAAGCTATGATGTTTTTAAACCAAATGTGAGTGACCACAATCCAGGGGCACAGAGGTTTCCCAAATAACGTGCTTCCGTGTGGAAATGCTTTCATGAGGTTTTTATAGTTATGCTACCAAGGAAAGTTATAAAGAAGGGGTTTTCCAAATTCGTGGGTGGGAACATCGGGTGGGTGGGTCGCAACACAGCTGGGGAGTCTCTGTCGTAGGTCTCAGACACTGCTTGATGACATCCTTAGCTTCCAGGTGGGTAGAAGTTAGTGGTTTGTTAGTACATTCTGAAGGTGTTTCATTGCTGTTGTTCTTTAGATGTGTTTGTATGTTTGGTTGGCTTTGGTTTTCTTGGTCTGGTAACTGCAAAGGCGTTAAGTCAGAGTTGGGCTATGAATGGGTAGCACTAAAGATGAATCGAGATAAAGGGGCTCCGAATCTGTAACATTCCTACAATGCTACATAGTGATAAAGTTCTAATCAGCCAATCAGCCTTGCAGGTTAACGTGAGTGTGGCTTATTTTACTTGCTTCCTGGATGATGCAACAGGAATTCTATGGATACAGGGGACTATGACCCACTTGTCACATGCTTCGCAATTCCACACAGTCTGTCGCCATCACAGACCTCATTTCAGTCTCGCTCAGCCCTCCCTGTATTGACAGACTTCAGCCTGGCTGTCTAGCACGGTTGCTGGAGAGCCTTCCAGCTCACCTCGGCTGCAGAGGAGATGTGTCCCGAATCTCACAGAGCGCGTGGTTCTGCGCTTCGCTGGCTGAAGCCTCCTGGTGTAGTCACATTTAGCTTGAAGGAAGGATTGAGACACAGATTTTTATCTGTACAACATCATGTCTAACTGTCCCCAAAAGAAAAACGAAGATGACTCTTGGGAGGGTACTAGACACTTGGGTCACATTTTCGAGGCATGAGTTATAGATGGCTGTGATGTGGTCGCAAGCAGGTATTTCTAATTTTGCGCCTGAAGGCTGAAGGGTGTTCAGCCCTGAAAGGCTGTTCTTAGCAGGGTAAGTGTAGGTGACCGCACTTCTGCAGTCAGGAACACTGCTGGCTACAATCCACCTGCCTCGACATGGAGATAAGAGAAGGACCCGCCTCACCAAACTCCCAGAACTCAAAGGATCCATACGAAGGCAGTGTAGCCCTTATTTCCAAACCTGATGAAACCACACACAGAAAAGGAAGTGATATAACCGACCTCTCGTGAATATAAAAAAATCCTCAACAATAGACTGTGTTCACTGAGGGAGGAGAAAAAGACGTCTTACCGTTTCTTATCCTTGTGTCTACATGTGTTTGTATGTATATACGCATGCATGTTTGTGGTGACACACGCGTGTGCAGAGGCCGAAGGTCGATGATAGATGTCATCCGTGGTCACTCTCCACGACTAGAGCACTACATGCATGTTTCGTGAGGCTTCTAGGTGGGAGCTGGGGTTCCGAACCCCGGGCCCTTGTGTGCATATAGTAGGCATTTTGACAACTGAGCTATTTCCGTCGCCTGAGAAATATGTTCCGAGAAAAGCATTTGATAAAAGGAAATGCAGATTTATCCTTGAGAAAAACGGACAGCTTTGGCATTTAGGTGATGACGTGCCCACCCATGCTTAGGAACAGCCGCAAGCGTTCCACTGTGGGACAGAAAACTGATGGAGAGGAGGCTATGTGTGTGTGAGTTTCCTACATAGTCCCCACTATTTTTCCTGTAAACCTAAAATTACCGTTCATGTCAAAGGTAATCCAAAAATATTTAAATAGTTAAGATAAAGCTTTTTTTTTTTTACAGGGTTTCTCTATGTAGCTTTGGAACCTGTCCTGAAACTCATTCTGTAGACCAGGGTGGCCTCGAACTCACAGAGATCCACCTGCTTCTGTCTCCTGAGTGCTGGGACTAAAGGTGTTTGCCACCACCACCTGGCTAAGATAATACTTTTAAGTTCTTTATTTTTTTTTATCACAATAAAGTAATACTTACCAAAGTAAGACAATAGAAAATTTCCTTCACCTGTTAAAGTATATTTTAAAATCCATAGCAAAAATCATATTTAATAGCAGCGTCTTCCTTGAAGTAAGAAATAAATCTGTGGCTGAAGAGATGGCTCAGTGATTAAACTTCCAGAGGCCCTGATTTCAATTACCAGCCACCCACATGGTGGCGTGTAATGGAATCCGATGCCCTCTTCGGGTGTGCAGACAGACAAGCAGACAGAACACCCATACACATAATAAAGAAATCTTTGGGACTGGAGAGATGAATCAGAAGTTAAGAACACTCGCTGCTCTTACAGAGGACCTGGGTTAAATTCCCGGCCCCACATGGCGGTTCAAAACTGTAACTCCAGTGTCAGGATTTCTGACACCGTCATAAGATGTAAAACACCAATGCACATAAAATAAAAAAATAATAAAGAAATAGATAGTGCTCACTGTCCTCCTTCCTATTTAATTTACACTGACCGAAGAGATAATTAAGCAAAAGGTCAACAGGAATACAGAAGCTGTCATTCTTTAAAATGGCATCATGGATACTTTGAAAGCCCAAAAGAATCAGCACACTATTTATTAATAAGCAGGGTTAGCAAAGTTGGCTGGATGTAGGATCAGCGTAAAACCTTAACTCTTTTCTGTAAGCCAGGAGTAAAGAGAAAGTGAAGTATGGGCAGATGATGTTGACTGTAAGATGAAAACAGACTTAGAGATCTAACAAAATCTGCAGGAGGGCTCTACACTGCAAACTTTAGGGATCTAACGCAATCTGCACAAGGGCTCTCTCTGCAAACTTTAGGGATCTAACGCAATCTGCACAAGGGCTCTCTCTGCAAACTTTAGGGATCTAACACAATGTGCACAAGGGCTCTACACTGCAAACTTTAGGGATCTAACGGAATCTGCACAAGGGCTCTCTCTGCAAACTTTAGGGATCTAACGCAATCTGCACGAGGGCTCTCACTGCCAACTGCAAACGCTGCTGATGTTAGAGAAGGCTTGAGTAGAGAGCTACAGCACTCACGGAGTAGAGCATGCGTGGTTGTGAAATTCTCAACTCTCCCCATAAAGTAATCCAGAGACTAACTCTCTCCAGACAGCGAGCTAGCAAACTCCTTCCCTCCCTCCTTCTGTCCCCACCCCCACAGACACAGACAGACAGACAGACAGACACACACAATTCCTTCATCCCTCAGCCCATTTCTCTTACTCTTTTCACATATTGACAAGCAGTTATCAAATCAGTAGGAAGCACAAACAGCCAAGAATAAACAGTCTCAGAAAAGAGGTCAAAGCTGGAAGGCAGCTGCCTTGAACTGTGGGACAGCACAGATGGCGTAAGCACTGGGCAAATCACCATGAACCAAAATGACCACGCAGAGTCTGGCAGCAAAGCCACACACCATCCACACAGGTGACACGATGTGCGTAGGAAGGAGACCTTGTCAACAAACAGGGCTGGTTCGGCTCTTGTCCTCCCTCTCACACCATGGACGAAAGTCCTTCCTGAAGAACTGGAGATTCCCACGTGAAAGATAAAAAGAGAAAGCCGTCAGAGGAGGTACCGAAGACCGCGCTGTGACGGCGGGGCGGCCATTTCTAAGACCAGCGAAATCTCTACCTCTCTCATTTACCATCTCTGCTACTCCTCCCGATGCTGACGGTGCTGGAACCCAGGCACCTCTTAAAATGCTGAGTCAGCTTAGTGTCTGCTGGGATCAACCTTGTACTTCCTCCAGCCGCATCTAGGCGTGGAAGGGGTTTTTCAGAATAAGCAACCTAAGAACAGAGTGTATGTGCTAAGCTGGTAATTACATGTACATGCTGATTGCGGAGTACGAACGTGTCTTTATGATACAGAACACACGAGCAGCAAGTGTCCCGCTGCTAGGCCACACGTTAGGAACACTCCAAGGTCCTGAGATTAAATGGCCTCTCTGCATTCATTTTCCCATGTGTTCTTCACAAAGAAGTCAAGATGATTTTATTGTTTGATTTAATTGTGTGTGTGTGTGTGTGTGTGTGTGTGTGTGTGTGGTGTATTTAATGCTGGGAGTGAATCAGGAGCCTTTGCATGGTAGACAAGTTTTTTTTTTTTAACTGAGCCCCGGATGAATTTAAAATGTAAATTAGACTCAGTCACACTAGCGCTTTTTAAACATTCCAGGTAGGAGTAAGCCTCACTTGGGCCAAGGCTCTTTTTTTTTATTTGGATATTTATTTATTTATTAAAGATTTCTGACTTTTCCCCGCAACCGCCTCCCATTTCGCTCCCCCTCCCCCAATCAAGTCCCCCTCCCTTGTCAGCCCAAAGAGGGCCAAGGCTCTTAACTGGTTATTTAACACAAAGCAGTCAGTCCTGGATCATATGCACACAAGTCTCACTAAATGAACCCATCAGGTTGTATTTGCATATTTATGCATTTATATACATGTAATAATAATAATAATGCCACCAGTTAGAGACAAACAGGCATGGGAGGAGTTGGAGGGAGAAGAGAAATTGGAGGAAGTGATATAATTATATTTTTTATTTTAGAAAGGTTGCTGATAGAGTTGAAATGTGTTAAAAAACTTCCCAGTTGCATACATAGCAATGCCCAGCCTATACTGTGCATGGGTTTGCGGGGGCAGGATGCCAGGAGGAGTTCCTCACTCAGACAAGAGAATACTTGAGCTCCATGGCAAAGGAAAGGCAAGAGTCTAAGGCAGAAAAGTTGCCAGGAGAGGGAACTGTGAGGAATGTCGGGTGCAAAGGGGATTTCTGTGTTATGGGAGCCAAGCAAGAGCAGAGACTGTAAGTGAAGACCATATCGCCCTCCTTTCGGGCGCCTCATCGGCACAGTTCACCAGGACTCCGGGTTGGCGAGACACGCCGCGTGCTATAGGTAGCCGGTGCTCCCTACATGAGTCTCACACAGCTGTAAAACAGAGCTGTCTTCTTTCAGGTCTCCCCGGCTCTGTTGCCCCGCCGCTCCTTGCACCCTTTTGCCATGTTGACAGCACCCAACGCAGCAGAATGCAACCGCAGACAGAGTAAGTCTGCTCCCTTCTGGCTGTGGAGAAAGTTAACTAGGAGGCGGGCCTGCCGAGTGAGGTCAAATGAGAACACTGATAGATTTCTATCTGGTGAGAGTTTCAAACGCCAGGACCCCTCATAACTTGATGTTCCCCTCCCCGACATCACCCTAAACTGGAAAGTTTATTTCTTAGACTTTTGTTGAGGGCGGCAGTGCAGCCCAGAAAGGCAAGATCTAACACAACGGTGGACACATTCTTCTAACGTTTTATACTCTGATGTGGTTATTCTCCATGTCTGCAGGTGTCAAGCCGAGGAGAGGGGCAATGCCAAAAAATGCCTCCAGCGGCTCTACCAGGAAAGCAATGGTTCAGAATGGAAATCCTGGAAAAGATGCTCATATGCACAGCTCAAGAACAAGGTACATCTGAACACGGATGCTGCGGGGTGACGTTGGCTATCGTGGTGAACGTTGAGTATTTGGAGTTCAAGGTTCTGGGTGTGAATACAGAGCCCATTGTTTATCTACTGTATGGTTTTGAACAGGCTAAGTAACCATTCTGTACCTTAGGTTCCTCCTTCCAAAAAAAAAAAAAGAGAATAGTAACTCACTGATTAATTAGGATTCTGGATGAATGGTGAGAATGGTACTTGGTACCGTGGTGAAGCCTAAATAAATATTAGCCATGACTGTAACGTCGTAAACAAATGCAGACAGATTGTAAATATATATATATATATATATATATATATATATATATATACAGCTTTAATGGAGAAATAGACTTACAGAACCACCGTTCCTGCGGAGACCAGGAAAGCAGAAGCAAGCTCGCTGGCCAGATTTATAGGTAAACATTAGTCCAAGGCGAACACGCCCCCTAAGGGGCGGGACTTATCCCTACACATGACTAGCTTTCAACTCTTGAAAATCACTCTTCACAAGCAAAGCAGCTGTTTCTCAGTTTCTTCAGATGGGGTGGCTGATTTTAGTATCTACCTACAGTTCCAGATGAGGATTCAGTCACAAAGGAGAACTTCATGGCATCTCCCAACTCCTGCCTTTTTTTTTCCCACCCACCCAGTTCTCAGCTGCTATGTAGAAGAATGTAAAGACTAGTCAGAGGTAGACAGGGCTGGAGGGAAAGTAGAAAGATTCTGCTGCAGTTGTCATTGTCACTATAGTTACCACAGCTCTGGGTTCTCAACCGGATTGTATAAGGTGAAAATAAATGAAACAGAAGTCAGAAAGACCAGTTTGGTCAGTGTGCCTGTCTTAGGCTTTCTATTGTCATGCAGAGATACCATAACCACATCAGCACTTAATAAGAGATACCAGTTTGGTCAGTGTGCCTGTCTTAGGCTTTCTATTGTCATGCAGAGACACCATGACCACATCAGCACTTATAAAGAGATACCAGTTTGGTCAGTGTGCCTGTCTTAGGCTTTCTATTGTCATGCAGAGACACCATGACCGTGTCGGCACTTATAAAGGAAACATGTAATTGTGGTGGCTCCTTACAATTCAGAGGCTCAGTCTGCTATGGAAGGGAGCATGGCGGCATGCAGGCAGATGTGGTGCTGGAGCGGAGAGTGCTACACATCTTGGCTCAGAGGTGACGGGAAGTCGACTGACTGTCACACTGAGTGAAGCTTGAGAGAAAGACCTCAAAGCCCCCCCCCCCCCCAAACACACAGTGACACACTTCCAGCAGAAGGTGTGGCCCAGATTAAAGGTTTACTTTACAGCCTCAAGGTCTGTCCAAGAACTCGCTCTGTAGACCAGACTGGTCTTGAAATCACAAAGATCCCCCCTGACTCTGCCTCTCAAGAGCTGGGTTTAAAGGTGTACACCACCACTGACCGGCTTCTTTTTTTTTTTTTTTGAGGAACTTTTTTATTTTAAATATTTGGGACTCATCATTTTCCCTTATGACTTATAGATACAATGTCATATCTTTGAGATGACAAAAAAGACCCTCTTTTTAAACCTTTAAGCATTAAAACAATTCTTTCTTCATAATTTTATTTTCATTTCCAGCCACTGAGTTTCTTCTGAACTAAGAGAAAGGCAGAAACTGTTTTCAAAACTCCCAGTTGTTTTGGGAAACTCTCAAGGATTTCTTGTTATTGCACTGGTGGCTTATTTGAATCAAAATGGATGTGAGCAGCATTCCCTGGGACAACTAGTTTCTCTGTGTTTTGCTTTCTGTCCTATAAAAGAGAGAGTATTATGAACCTCACTGGGTTGTTTTGAGCACTAAATGAGCCAATGTACATATAAATACTCAGAGTCACTAAGACCATACCAAGCAGAGAGGCACCTGTTCCTTCTCTTCCCATTCCCAGAGAACCCATGGCATTGCAGAAGGAAGCCAGATAGAGGGAGGAGAATTTAGACTTAAATACAAAGCAATATATGCAAAACCTTAAAATAATACGCTACCAGCACAGCACTAGAAAACTACTGATGTTAGGGAATGCTAATCCAAAGAAGTTTGACTTTCATGGTTTTTAATTTTAATTCGGAAACAATTCCAAGCTTAAAGATATGCTGCCGCGGTACAGCGGACCCAGATTCGCCATCTCGCGTTGCTGTGTGTTCCACCAGCTTTATGCGTTCTCTTTCTTTCTTCGCCCTTCAGTGGTTTGGTTTGTGTATATGGATATTGATAATCTTTTCTGAACTATTAAAACTTGTGCATACCCTATCAACTTAGCCTGCATATTTTACTCTGAAGCTCCTAAAAGCAAAGGCATTCTCTTAAGAAACCAATTATTAACTCCAGAATCTAAAGCACCACTATTTGATCTGTCACCCAAATAGCATGTTTTCAATGTCCCAAATAACATCCCTTTTAAGCATCCATTGTGAGATCACACACTGCAGTCAGTTGAGAAATATAATTCATTTTCAGATATTTCAGAATGTCCCATGGAAATTCTTTTACATCTTCACGGATCTAACCCATCTCTGGTACCTGGTGTTTGACTTTAACTTCCTATCGATAGAAAGCTAGTTTGTGTGTCTGTGCTATACTGATGTACTTGATACCAAAACCATCCTCTCATTCTACAGGTCACCTAAAAATGAGAACTAGTACCGTGGGTGCATAACAGAGTCTCTGGGAGCAGACAGGAAGCTTCGCCTTAAAGCCGCAATCGTCACCAGCACACCCGTTCTCTGCAGTCAGCCATTGCTGTAAACGGCATTGACTCTCAAGCCTGCCCGTAGCCTTCTTCTCTTGGAAGCATATTGCACACCTATATTTTGGCAAAAGGAAAAAAATGTGTATATCCTATGCTTTTTCATTTTATGCCTGGAAAGCTGCTGGAGAATTTGTAGGGAGCTCACTGTTCCTGGATGGGTGGGTTTAGACAGTCTGGTATTGATACACATTTTAGCAAATGTGTAGCATTAAATATTGCATAGAATGCTGGGGAAGGGGGTGGTTTTCCAAAGTGTTAACCCCAAATAGAATTATTTTCTCATTAGCATTCTTCCAAATAGAGAAAATGTAAGCTCATAAGTTTACATTCAATAAAGTTTGCAAAGAGGAATGGATGCTGGCTTTCTCTGGTGATGACCACTAGGAAAAGAAAGGTGCTTCTCTTTGTGCGTCCTTCCCAAATGATGACAAGGCACATGGTTTAACCAGCTTCAATACCAGCTTCATCAGATGAATGGCAACATACTGTACCTCTCCTTCCTTAAGGACTGGGCTGGCCAGCCTTCTGCAGAATAATCCCAGCGCCACAGGCAAAGTCAGGTGAGTTTGTTGACCTTTTCTGAAAAGAAGTGGTGCCCTCTCATGCAAGGCTGTGGCTGGGGAGGTCAATGTAGCCTTCTTACATAGCGCTTGGTCACAGCTGTACTTGAGGCTGACCAGGCTGCTTGGAACACAGGACAGATGCAGAGGAAATCGGTGGCCTGTGATCCTTGCTTGCCACGACTCCAGCTGCCGGGGACTTGGCCCAGTTTGCTCTGTGCAGCTTGTTGGCCGTGAGAAGACACTTCTTGCTGTCTGTGCTTCCACCATCCGGACATGTCAGTGAGCGATGGCTGAGGATTTTCATGCAAACGCTGGGCCCGCATTGCTAACTCTAGTTGGGTATCCTTTGAGAGTCCCCGCATGGGCATGAAGCAAAATTATGTTTGATTTCACTTCTTACATATACATAGGGTGAAATAACAGCCGATAATTCAAAATTTGATGATCCTCCATTCCTGCTCAGCTGGCAACAAGAAGGAAGTTCTGATGGCGGCCATCCTGGCTCAGGAAAACTGACAGTTTGGTGAGGGAAAATGCAGACAAACCATAGCACTGGTTTTAAGAAAAAAAACATAACCCTAGAAAAAAGGTGGTGACAAGAAGAACGGAAAGTCCTGTGCCTTTCTTTCTTGATGAGAATGCCTTGGGTTTTGGCTGATCTACTAGTTTTAGACCAAGAAGTGTTTAGTCTCATATATATATATATATATGAAGTATATATATGCTTTTAACTCTCAACTCAAAAATCACACATTTAAAAATTAATTTTACTACTTTCACCCACTGAATTTGCAATATATATTTATAATAGAAAATTAAGAAAATTTTAATTTGAAAAGGAAGAAACAATATGAGGACCTACATATAAACTTATCATGCCTTGATGGCCACAGCTGATGTTTAGTCTCTACACAGTTCTAATCTTTTTATCTTAAACATGTGCAACTTTAAAAATTAAATCTGTATTATACAGATGAAGACACACAGCTGTTTTCCAGTTAGAGGATTTTGGTTCGTTTTCTGCTAACTCTTGGTGCCTCAGAGTGCTTCTGAAGCTCATGATTCTCATGAGCACAGATGGAGCCCAGCCTCCACCTCAGCACTTTCTGTAGGCAAACACTGCGAACTGCTGGGTCCGTAAAGTATTTCTAGAGAGCCGCATAGGATGCGATGTGCGCCCTTTGTCTCCAAGGTCATAATGGCTCTGCTGACTTTAATTCCTTTCACTGGAGTTAGGGTGGACAACTCGAAAATGCCAGAGAGAATGTGAGCCCCCACCCCATGATCCCAAATGAAAAAGCAGGAGAACACAGAATTCCCCTCACGCGTTACCCCCGGCGGCCCCCTTTTGTGTTGTTCTTGCCAACACAGCAGCCATCCTGCTGTATATATATATATCAGCTGCCACTCCTGTCCCCATCACACTCAACACTGGTCATTTGCTGTCAACGACGATGGGAAAGGTGAGCCAAGAAAGAACCTCCAGGTTTGCCGTGTTTTCCCATGTCGGGGATGTGCCTTCCAGTTGACCATGTTCACCTGTTTTCCCTTTACAGATCACCTTCTACGAGGACCGCGGCTTCCAGGGCCGCTGCTATGAATGCAGCACCGACTGCCCCAACCTGCAGCCCTACTTCAGCCGCTGCAACTCCATCCGGGTGGACAGTGGCTGCTGGATGCTCTATGAGCGCCCCAACTACCAGGGCCACCAGTACTTCCTGAGGCGCGGGGACTACCCTGACTACCAGCAGTGGATGGGCCTCAGCGACTCCATCTGCTCCTGCCGTTCCCTTCCCTATGTAAGCATTGCTTCAGCCTGACTGGTGTGAGAACAGCAGCTGTTCCTGTTGGTGACTTTGTTTCCACTCATGTTCTAGTGTTCTCGGCAAGGACGGGAATGCTCGACAAGGGCTCGCACTAAGTATATCAAGGCCTGACTCTAAAACCTAAATAGAAGGAATATGGATATATATGCTCTTACTTAAGGACATCAATGTTGTTTTAGAACATAAAAACCATAGCATGATCTGTAAAGTTAAACTTGGTTTAATAATCACATTCCCTTCACCCGTGAAAGAAGGAAATGCTGTCATTTGCAATAACATGGGTGAACCTAGAGGGCACTGTGCTGGAAGAAATAAGCCAGGCCTGTAATGATAAAGGCCACCTGTTCTCTAAAGCCGCAGGTTCATGGAGGGAGAGGAGATGGGGTTGGAGATTTAGCTCAGTGGTAGCGTGCTTGCCGAGATGCAGCCCTGAGTTCTGCCCTCTGCAGCAGTTCTGCCCTACTTACTAAGGCTAGCGTGGTAGAGTGGGGACCAGAGGTTTGCAGTGATGATCAGAAATTAAAAACTCACAGCTAGAGAGAAGAACTGTGTCCTAGACATCTGTTTTATAGCACATCAATGACAGCTCATGCTATGTATTAGAATCATTAAAAATGCTAAAGCTGAGGCTGGAAAGATGGCCCAGTGGTTAAGAGCCCTGGCTACCATTCTAGAGGACCTGAGTTCAATTCCCAGCACCTACGGGTGGCTCACAACTGTCTGTAACTCCAGTTCCAGGGAATCCCATGCCTTCTTTTGGTCTCCATGAGCACCAAACACAACTCATGTAGTATTTTACATACCCACAAACAAACACTCATACACATAAAATAGAAATAAATACATCTTAAATACACAATGAAAACACTGAAAGAATTGATTCTCTGTGTTCTTACCACAAAATGATAATTATGTGGGGTAAATATATATTAGTTAGGCAGATTTAACCACAGTGCTTAAATACTTTAAAGCACCGTGCTATGCCAAATAAATATACACACACTGTTTGTCAATTTAAAAATATATAAGTACATTTGAAAGGCAGTCAATTAAATTTGGTTAATTCTAGTGTAATCTGGCTGTATTGGTGAGATTTTTCCTCTCTATATACTCTCACACTCACCTAGAACAATGGGTCTCAATTTGTGTGGCTTTGTGTTTTGCAGGAGTCATTGTTGACTCGTTTTTTATGAGACAGGTAATTAGGGATTTCATGAGATACAGTTCACATTTCCTGTGTGTGTGTTTAAAGAAAGAGAAGAATAAAGGTATAGGGACTCAAAACAAATCTGCATCATTACACACCATATGTACAAAAGGTGACTTCAAAGCAAGCTTGGTAGGATTCTGTTACATGGGCAGTAAATGTTTTCACTCTCTGCCTTTTGGTGTTAGTGTCCTCCGCAAGGCCTCCAGTTCACGGTTCAGTCAGCTTTATGTTCGTGCATTTCCTAATTCGTTAGAACAACAGCACACGCAGTAGGATTAGGAGAGAAGCATGCTTGACACAATCGCCTGGAACCCGTGTTTTCTGGAGGTGCAAGCAGGCTGCAATAGCAAGCATATAAATCATTGCTTTTCCCTGTCGTTGGTCATCACAACAGACCAGCTCTCACAGGATAAGGCTGTACGAGAGAGATGACTACCGGGGCCTTGTGTCTGAGCTCACGGAAGACTGCTCCTGCATCCGCGATCACTTCCGCCTCAGTGAGATCTACTCTCTGAACGTGCTGGAAGGCTGCTGGGTCCTCTACGAGATGCCCAACTACCGGGGCCGGCAGTACCTGCTGAGACCTGGAGACTACAGACGCTACCACGACTGGGGCGCCGTGGATGCCAAAGTCGGCTCTCTGAGACGGGTCGTGGATTTGTACTAAGCCTCATTTTGCTTGTTACAATCCACACAATGCAATAAATATATAACTGTGTCCATGGCACAAAGTGGCTCTTGTTGATCTTTCATATCTAAATTCTGTTAAATGGTATCTTAAGAAACTGAAAATATTGTGAGTGTTCACCTACTTTCTCCCAGTCAGGAACCAGTGCTGGGAAGTGACCTCTGGGCCTGCAGGAGAGAGAAAAGATGAACACAAGCAACCATTAGAACCCAGAGAAAGGAGAAAATGTAAAGCCTGCCTGTGGCTACACCACCCATGACAAGGGTTGTTAAGGAATGGGGCAGCTGACATCTCACAAAGAAGTACTCAAGAAAAGATGCCCAAGGGGCTGGGGAGATGCTCAGGGAATGAGACACTTGCTGCACAAGCTTAAGGATCAAAGTTCTGACACCAAGAACATGCACAGAGCCAGAAACGGTGGCGCACATCTGTAATTGCTGTGTGTCTGTAGTAAGATGGGAGACAGAAGTATCCCCAGACGTGGTGGTGCACATCTGTAATCGCTGTGTGTCTACAGTAGGATGGATACAGGCAGGAGAATCCCCAGACGTGGTGGTGCACATCTGTAATCGCTGTGTGTCTACAGTAGGATGGAGACAGGCAGGAGAATCCCCAGACGTGGTGGTGCACATCTGTAATCGCTGTGTGTCTACAGTAGGATGGAGACAGGCAGGAGAATCCCCAGACGTGGTGGTGCACATCTGTAATCGCTGTGTGTCTGCAGTAGGATGGAGACGGGCAGGAGAATCCCCAGAAGTTTCCAGGCCAGATAGCGTTGCATGAGCAGCAATGAACAAGAGACACTTTGAACAATGGGGAAGGTGAATAGCTATAACTAAAGTTACCTTCTGACTTCTGCACACACCTAATTCTCACAGACACACAAACATGCATGTGCTTGTAGATACACATATACATGTACACACCTCAGATACACATATTTTTAAAAGTAAAGATGTCCTCACATTAGTGAATTAACAGAACATTTGAAAGCGTTAGAACAAAAAAGAAACAAACTCACCTAAGAGAACTAAATGGCAGGAAATAACCAAATTGAGAGCTGGAATCAACAAAATAGAAAAAAAGAAAACAATACAAAGAATCAATGAGACAAAAAGCTTGTTCTTCAAGAAAACCAACAAAATAGACAAACCCTTATCAAAACTAACCAGAAGGCAGAGAGAGAATATCCAAATTAACAAACTCAGAAATGAAAAGGGGGACACAACAGCAGACACGGAGGAAATACAGAGGATCATCAGGTCATATTTTGAAAACCTGTACTCCCCAAAATTGGAAAACTCAACTTTTTGTTTTCTCTTGTCTTTGTTTTTGAGACAGGGCTTCTCTGTTTAACCCTGGATGTCCTAAAACTCTCTCTACAGAGTAGGCTGACTCAAAAAAGCTTAATAAAATAAAATGACAGCTTACAGAATGGAAAGAAATGTTTAAAAATCATTGATTTGTTAAGGCCTTAGAATCTAGAATATATAAAGACCTTTCCAACTAAACAATAGTAACAACAAAAACAACAACAAAAAGGATCCAATTAAGAAGGGAAAAAATAGAAATACATGTTTTTTCACAAAGACATATAAATTACCGGCAAACAAATGGAAAAAAAATCTCAATACCTTTAGAGATTAGAGAAATTAAACCCGCCAGGCGGTGGTGGCACACGCCTTTAATCCCAGTACTCGGGAGGCAGAGGCAGGCAAATCTCTGTGAGTTCGAGGCCAGCCTAGTCTACAAGAGCTAGTTCCATGACAGGAACCAAAAAAAAAAAAACAAAAAAACAGAAAAACTACGGAGAAACCCTGTCTCGAAAAAATCAAAAAAAAAAAAATTAAACCCAAGGCAAGATGCCACTAAATATTTATTCTGATGGATACGATACTATTTTAAATAAAGCTATTAAAATTTAATTTTAATTAAATCTCACTAAACAGAAAATAACCTGTGTTGGTGAGGGTAAGGAAAAAATAGAACTCTCTTAAGTTTTTGATGGGAATGTTAAAGGATACCTCTTTCTGTAGGAAATGACTTGGCCGTTTCTCAGAATCAGAGTCATCTTATGATCTAGCAGTCCCCATCATTGATAAATAATCAAAGGAAATAAAAATAAATATCCAATCAGAAACATACATGAATTTCATAACAATACTCTCGGTTTTTTAGGGATTTATTTATTATGTATACAGTATTCTGCCTGCATGTATGCCTGCAGGCCAGAAGAGGGCGCCAAATCTCATTATAGATGATTGTGAGCCACCATGTGGTTGCTGGGAATTGAACTCAGGACCTCTGGAAGAGCAGCCAGCGCTCTTAACCACTGAGCCGTCTCTCCAGCCCCATAGCAATACTCTTTATGATGACTAAATGTGGACATAGCTCAGTGTCCAAATGTCCATGGACTGCTGGATAAACACAGTATAATCTGTTAATATAACAGGTGATATCTGGCCATAAAAAGGAATGAAGCACTGATATGTGCTGTGACCATATTAAAAGTTAAAGACATCAATCACACAGACTACAGATTACACAGACCACACACAAGTGCATCCACTTATATGAAATACCCAGGATAGACAAAACTATAGTAACAGCAAGTACATTAGTGGTTGCTTAGGGCTGAGGGGATGCTTAAATAAGGGTGTGGTTGCTAGCATACAGCTTCTCACTGTGATGAGGTATATATCTGTAACTACATGAAAAACACTGAGTTGTGTACATGAAAAGCTGTCTTACAAAATACTCGCCACCATCGAATTCACCAAGTTTCTTTATGAAGAATATTCTTGCTGTGCAGTGGTGGCACGCACTTTAATCCCAGCCCTGGGGAGGTAGAGGCAGGAGGATCTCTGTGAGTTTGATGCCAGCCTGGTCTACAGAGTGAGTTCCAGGACAGGATCCAATGCTACAGAGAAATCCTGTCTCGAAACATCCCTCCCCTCCCCAAATTCTTTGCTACTGAAGGAACACACGTGGGGAAAATTAGAAACAGAAAATGCATAGTTTCTTAAAAAACTATGACTCTTACCAAGGTAGAATGGGCAGAAAATCTGTGGTTTCCTGGAGCTCAGCTAATTCACTGGGTTATCCTACTGTTCTAGGTGACGGAGAAGTATGTGTCATATCTCACAAAAAACAATTTATTAACTTGAAATCTCATCTTAGTCTAGGTGAACTGGACAGTGCAAAAAACTGCATTTTAGCTGATAAAGTTAAGCACAACACAATTTTCCTTTTCCAAAAATTGAGGTGAGTCCCTTGTTTCTTTCAGGCTCAGACATGTTATGGCTCTACTGGGTTTCTAGGTGTAGTATGTCATGGTACAGAGTCTGGAGCCCATGAACTTGGTTTCTGGCTGTATGAGCTTGTCTGTCACCTCCCTAGCTTCAATTCTGCAATTTCATGCTCTCATGAGAAGTAAATGGAACTTTGCCTGTTGGTGCCAGCAGATAGTAGAGGTGAATAAATAGGGGCCATCAGTTCTCCAGTGTGCTGTCCTTATGCTTATACAGTCATGCGCTGTCACCAGGGATGTTACAGGAGAAAAGGAACAGAGAGGATGAGTTGTTTTCCAGAACACTTCTCTACTTCGAGTGAATGTGAATAGCCTCTTTGATTTTTCCCAATTTGTCTCAAAATCACAATCTTCCTGCCTCAAGCTCTCAGGTAGCTGGAGCTACAGTCATGTGCTGCCTTATGCGGATCTCTATGCCATTTTAAGCATCACCTATTACCCATGTGTCACATGTGTAATGCTAAAAGTAAAATGTTGCAGGATTCCTGGCTGCTGTAGTGGTCCATGAGACCATGCCGAAGGTCTCCAAAGGCAGCTGGTCCCTGGCAGGGAGCCAAGTGATGGCAGGCAAGAGACAGATGGACAGGCATGTCATGCAGAGTGAGGTTGGATATTTATTTAGTGGGTTATGGAGGAGAAAGGGAGAAGGGGAGAAGAGCAGAGAGAGAGAGAGAAAGAGAGAGAGATGAACCAATACTTAGAGAGCCTTTTATGGTTGGGTAGATACTGAGATATTATAAAAAGGATGAAGAAATAGGTTATCAACCTGCCAGAACACATCAGTGCCCCTTTTATGGCCAAAGATCCCGAAGGCTGGCAGAGTGGATTTGTTTTTGAAGTTAGACCTTGGATCAACTATGGGAAGTGTATAATTTAGAGAAGTGTGTTGTCTGCACACCTGAAAAGATGGCATCTAAAGCAAGAAATTGGCATAAGGAAAGGCTGTTAACTTAAGTTTTGAGGGCAAACAGACTTGAGTTCAATTTCCAGTTCCACTTTCTATAACATAAGCAAATGTGTAGGCACTATGATACCAAAACCTAGAAATACTGTATATCAAAGATGTTAATAATATTATCCTTGACAAGGATTAAGATGTTGACAGCCTGTCCCTCTGGTAGAAACTTGAGCTGGGTTCTTCTGATCGCTCAGCTTGACTTTGACCTCTATGCTCTTGTTCAATCAGATTTGAGCAACAATTCTATCCAATCAGTTTACTGACTCTCTGCCACCCATGACTACCTTGGTCTACCTTCCTTATTTACCTTACCAATCAGTTTATCTGGAAACTCTTTAACTTTGATATTCCCCTTTAGTTATTTTCCATTTACTGACACCAGGCCCCATCATTGATTATAAACATCCACTTGCCCATTTCATTTTGATATTGGCACTCAAGTCAAACTATTTTGTTCATTACAAAACCCCCACATAGTTATTCCTTTACCTACATTTATATCTTGTTCTAAATAAAGTCAGCCTTGCCACGTCTAGCAAACATTATGACTAATTTTTCTTTCAATCTTTCCTTCAAAATGATATAACTTTTGCCAGTGGTATTGTTTTTTAATGTTATTTTAAATTAATTGTATCTTTGATTTTCATTGTTATTCTTACCTTAAAAATGGGGGAAATTGAGGATTTGGAGGTTAAGTGATTTTTCAGGGATTAAGGAAGCATTACCAGAAACTGCAAAACATGTGTAGTTATGTGCCACCATGGCTCCCCTAACACGCTGTCCACAGAAAGCAACTGTTCAGAAGTTCCGCTGTGCTGAAAAGTTGTAAAGAAAGTACTGTGAAACCGAAGAGTGGAACAGGGGCAGGCTGTTCTGGGGTGCTGTTTGCAAGTGTTGGATCTTCCAAGTCAATGTTATCTAAACTCCAGAACATCACTTGTGTCCAGGTATTTTCTGTGGGAACTCCCTCAGCCAATAGCCTTTGAGAAACCGGCCCACTTTGGGCAAGGTCTCATGTACTATAAATGCAGACAAAAAGCTTGCACGGGGCCTCTTGGCTGCTGGATTCGGTTCTAGTTCCCAGTGCATGCAGAGGACTGTGGATTGCTACCCTTACTGTGAGTTTATCCCCAGATACTCCATTTCAGGCTATTGTGGAACTCTTTTGTATGCCAACAGTCTTTGATGCTCCAACTTTAGAAATTGTGAGCATAGGCCACTGATTCAAGGCCCAGACATTGCTATCACTCATTTATCGAAAGAGGCCAACTTCCGTCACTGAATCAACATTTTATTTCTAGGCATCTTATTTGATCTTCAACATGTCATAATACAGTTTGCTTCAGGGATCCTTTGGGAATGACACTTGGTATGGGACAATTGTCTATATTCTGTCAATTATGTTTTAAACAAACACTGATTGGCTAGTATCAGGCAGGAAGTATAGGTGGGACAACCAGACAGGAAGTAGAGGTGGGTCAATGAGAACAGGAGAATTCTAGTAAGGAGGAAGCCCACTCCTCTTAACTCCTGCCCAGACACAGATGAAGGAAGATGTGACCTGCCCCACAGAAAAAAGTACCAAGCCATGTGGCTAACATAGATAGGAATAATGGGGTAATATATGTTATAAGAGTTAATACAAAGCCAGAGCTAATGGGCCAGTCCGTTTATCATTAATATAGACAGACCACTGTGTGATTTCTTTGGGGCTAAACGGCTGTGGGGCCTGGTGGGAGGACAGAAACCAGGCAGGACAGAAACTCAGACAACACCCACTGTTTGGGCAAGATGTTGGAGCAAATTCTACAGTAACACGTGGTATAAGCTTTGGAACTGGCAAGAGGCAGAAATATAACCATCCCATACTTTTTCATGTGTGACAAATTACCTGATAGAGATGACTCAAGGAAGGAAGTGTGCATTTTGGCTCACAGTTATAATAGAAGATTATAATCTATCATGGTAAGGAAGGCTTGCTGACCAGAGAGAGCAAGCCATGACTGCTGATTCTCATATGGCAGCCCACCAGGAGGCAGAGTGGGACTGGAAAGAGATGGAGATACATCCCCTACTAGCATATTTCCTTCAATTAAGTCCCAGTTCCTAGAGGTTCCACAGCCTAATAAACACAGCACCATATGAGGCTGTGGAGAACATGTCACAATTAATATGTCCATAAGCCACAGAGAACTAGGGTATGAACTTTCTGCTTATTAAGACCTACTATCAACTTCCTATTTTATTAGGCTGGTGTGAGTCCCCACACAAGTGGCTTGGATCAGGAGCTGACAGCTGTGACCGGGGTTTTATCTGGAGACACCCTGCACCTGGGAACTTAGGAGTGGCCTGGTTTCTTGGGGCTCACAGGATATTAGATTCCCAAACCCCTGCCAGGAAACCAAACCTTCAATCACCTATGAAGTGGACAGTCAACAGCCACTTTTTATAGACCATGAGGAAAACCCAGGATTATTTACAGGAAATCTTACTTCTTTCATTATAATGAGCATCCATGTGCCTATTCCAAGCTCTTTGATTTGTGTGCTCTAGGCACTAAACAAATATGACTTTTGTTTCTTTACAAATTATTAGAGAGCCTCTAATTCCATAGAAACAAGGGAGTGTACTTCTTTCTTCCATTCTAATCTTCGTCACAGCTGTCCAGTTCCAGGGAATGAAGCTGTACCAGATAGCTTCATCCATGTTGGAGCTCTGTGAAGACTACTTCTTCATTCAGGGTCATCTCCTCTCAAGGACATCATCTCCTTACCCGCAGACCACAAAAGTCTTGGACTATTAGATGCCTATCTGCAGGGGAGAAAACAGATCCCCATGATCGAAAGGAAACAGTGCCTGTTATTAGAAGGCAAGTGCCGAATCCAATCCATCACAAGGGGTTACAGCTGATGTGGAGATGTGTTTAAGGCTTGGGTTCTAGTAGAGCTGATCACATTTTAAACTTCTGTTCCTTGGTCTTGATTTATTTTTCTTTTTGAAATTTTATACCATATTTATTTATTATTTTTGTGTAAGTGTGTGTGTGTGTCTGTGTGTGTGTGTGTGTGCGCGCGCGCGCGTGTGTGTGTATACAAGTGCAAGCCTAAAAATATGAGCTTGATCTCAGGGACCCTTGTGATGGGAGGAGAGGACTGACTTCCTAAAGTTGTCCTCTGACCAGATGATGCAACACTTCGGAAAGCAGAACCTGCACCTCTCGTGGGCAACACAATAGAGCCAACCCCATTGGCAGAGGTATGGGTGAGCCAGACCCGAAGTTGGGAGCATGGGAGAACTGTCTCTATTACTCATCTGTCATGTGGCGGGATGAGTGGGGAAGAGATGCCTGTCCATCAACACCTGAGGTCCTAAGAGTGGGAGATCTGGTCTTGCCCATTGTGGGTGAAGCCATCCCATAACTGCTGGTCCTGGGTTCTGTAAGAAAGCAGATTGAGCAAGTCATGGGAAGCAAGCCAGTAAATAGCACTCCTCCATGGCCTCTGCACCAGCTCCTGCCTCCAGGTTCCTGCCCTGTTTGAGTTCATGCTCCAATTTCCTTTGGTGCTGAACAGCAATAAGGAAGTATGACCAGAATAAACTCTTTTTCCCTCCCCACACCCCACCAAAAGAGAGTCCAGCATGAGCAATTTTTCTTCAATAATAATAACAATAATAATAGTAATAATAATAATAATATCCTTTCATTAAGAAGCTTAAATATGATCACCTTAGTTAGTGTTACCATTCTCTTTATTTAAAAGAGGGCTCAGGAGAAAAGAGAGGTGAGCTCCATAGTATAAATATTACAACCATAATACAACAGTATGAAATAGACTTTACATGCCTTGAAGCCTGGAAGCTAGACATCACTGTGTTACCTGTGGTCACCTTAGCTAGTGGGATCAAGATAAGTCATTAGTTTCTTCTTGGAGTGAGCACTGTGGTACACTGTCCAGACCATCACTCAGGACCAAAGCTGAAGGTGCCTCCAGGACTTCCTTCAGCCAAAGAAAGCTGCTAAGGCTAAGCGATCCAACATCATACCCCTCCATGGTGTCAGCTTACATTAATATACTGAGCAATGAAGGGGCACAATGTCCCCTTGCCTTGCTCAGTTCATGATAGATCTAGAGTTCCCTGCAGGATTGGCTGGAGTCACTGCCACTGTATTATCTCACAATTCTAACAGCATGCAGGAGACCCCACGGTCGGGTGACTGGAGGAAAAGGGATAGGTGGATTCAGTTCACAAATAACTTGGCTTTATGTATGGGTTCAAGTAAAAAATCATGTTTGATTCCCAGCACTGACTTCGTAGCCCGTAGTCATCTGTAACTGCTGTCCCAAAGGATCCAAAGCTCTCTTCTGACCTCTGTGGGCACCAGGATGCATACATAGCTGTAGCGAAGCACTCATAAAATAATAAAATAAATAACTACTAAAACATTTTAATTTTTCTTACAACAAGCACACTTTGTATGTGAAGAAAAGTAGCCTGAGATCAGGGCATTCATGGAGTCATTGAACAGAAGTGAGTCACTTGCTAGTTCATTCAGGGTCAAACAGGGAGAGGTTAGTGTAAGAGGGGCTAGGACAGAGGTATGTGCATGAAGATATGGCTGCACAGTATGAAGAATGCCTGAGAGACTGCTCTTGTACACTGTAAAGATTTGTCACTTGTATTGGTTTAATAAAATGCTAATTGGCCCATAGGCAGGCAGGAAGTATGGGTGGGTGAGGAAGAAGAAAGGCAGAGATGCTGTCACCAGCCAGATGCAGAGGAAGCAAGATGAGAACGCCTTACTGAGAAAAAGTACCAAGGCACATGGCTAAACATAGACAGGAATTATGGGTGAATTTAAGATGTCAGAGCTAATTAGTAATAAGCCTGAGCAACAGGCCAAACAGTTTGTAATTAATATAAGCCTCTGTGTGTTTCTTTGAGTCTGAACAGCTGTGGGACCAGGCAGAACAGAACTTCTGTTCACAGATAATCCTATTACATACCAATACCAATGACAAAAATCCCTAAACCATCTAGGATTGATTGGAACAATGAGCTCACAAATATTATGTCCACAGTAGCTTATGGAAAGGCTGTGCCTAACTGCTCCTGAGCAACATTAATTCAGCCGTAATTACAACATCCAGTCTGAAAGACAGAACAACGATAGGCCTTTGAGGAAGTCCATCGGCCACTTGATGGTAACCTGGATCATTTCCAGCCATCCTTGGAACCCACACATAGTTCAGATTTTTGTTGCCCTTGAAGGGACTTGAACAGTAAATGTTTTATGTGCTAAGTAAACAGTATATGTCTATGAATAATCATCATGTTTCCCCAAACAAAGACAATGAAAGATGCATTGTTTTATAGTTTTGCAAAATCTTAATGTCATGCAGTGGGAAAAATGTCAGTACTCATTTGTGAAAAAATAATATTTTAAAAAAGGGCAATACAGTAAGTATCTGAAAATTGCCCTGACAGGACATCATTTTGAAGTTGACTAGGGGACCCCGGGGTTCCCATAATATATGGATGATGTGCATGGTATTCAGTCCCCAATCTGAGAAAGGTGGTGGAGGGTGCTGGGAACGTTTCTACCTGACTCTGCTACTCTGATGAGATCCCCTCATCAAAGGAACAGAGGCTTTGGTTGTGAAAAGTCTGAGCATTGGAAGGAGGAGCAGATTCTAGGTAGCCATCAGCAGAAGGAAGACTGAGAAATGCACAGAGTACCTGCTTTCCTTCCAGTCAGAGCCACAGCGAGGACCTAGCGTGCATCAAGCCTGTGTTCTGGAGACAAGGGTAGAGAGGAGAGAACCCAAGCTGCAGTTAACAATTCTAGTCAAGGCAGTCCCCCAGCTAACAGTAATAATCACGGGGTCTTGACTTTAACTAAGCTTTCTGCTTTTCAGAGTGCTTCCTCAGATTCTATCTCTTAGATCTCTCTTACTCAAGATTCCTGATTGCTTAAAGTCGTCTTCTTCTTCTTCTTCTTCTTCTTCTTCTTCTTCTTCTTCTTCTTCTTCTTCGTTTAAGGCAAACAGAAGGAATCTGAGGCAGGAACATTGCTAAAACCAATTTGCTCTGAGAAGTTGTTTAGGCAGAGAATTACAGTTTCACTCAGTCTTTTTTAAAAAACGAGCAAAGACTTTTCTGGTTGGTGGCGACAACACAACAGCTTTAGTGAATTAGAGCTACCCGAACCTACCAGAAAGAATGAACATACCAACCCCAGCAAGCAGTGGGAGGGAGGGAGCTCTCGGAGCTTGCAAATCCCCTTACTCACCGGAATGGGCCCTTTTGTGTGATTTCCTGTGGAGGCAGCACTCGGGACAGCTATATATACCAGGGGCAGTTCCCTGGAGCTTCACAGCACACCGGGCATCTCTTACCTACTCTCCGCGAGATGGGAAAGGTAAGTTCTGGGACCCTGACCTTTGCCCTCTCTAAGCATCCTTGGCTGGGAGAAAACTTGTCTGGTCCCTTTCTGCCTTTACAGATCACCTTCTACGAGGACCGCGGCTTCCAGGGCCGCTGCTATGAATGCAGCACCGACTGCCCCAACCTGCAGCCCTACTTCAGCCGCTGCAACTCCATCCGGGTGGACAGTGGCTGCTGGATGCTCTATGAGCGCCCCAACTACCAGGGCCACCAGTACTTCCTGAGGCGCGGGGACTACCCTGACTACCAGCAGTGGATGGGCCTCAGCGACTCTGTCCGCTCCTGCCGCCTCATCCCCCATGTGAGTGTGGCTCAGTCTTCATGATGGGTGTCTGGAAACACAAATTATCTTATAAAAGGTCATCTTAAACCGCCATTCCAACTAGAGAACAGGGTGGATGTGACAACTGGTGTGTGTGTCCAATAGGGTACCTGAGAGAGGAATCTCAGGAACTTGGTGGTGAGTTTAAAAAAAAAAAAAAAAAAAAAAAAACCTCTCATTCCCATTTCTTTCTTTCTTTCTTTTCTTTTCTTTTCTTTCTTTCTTTCTTTCTTTCTTTGATTTTGATTTTTTTATTACTTTAAAAAATTACCAATCCAAATTCCCACTCCCTCCACACACCCTCCCCACCTCCTCCAATCCTAAGAGAGGGCAACGCACCCCGCCCTGTGGAAAGTCCAAGGCCCTCCCTACTACATCTAGGTTGGGCAAGGTTTACATTCAAAGAGAATAGGATCCCAAGAAGCCAGTATATACAGTAGAGACAAATCCCAGTGTCACTATCAGTGGCCCCTCAGTCTGCCCCAGCTGTCAACCACACTCAGAGAGTCTAGTTTGATCCCATGCTCATTCGCTCCCAGTCCAGTTGGAGTTGGTGAGCTCCCTTTAGCTCAGGCAAACTGTCTCAGTGGGTCTCATCCCCATTTTCACATTGCGTTCGCCACTGAGAATTCAATACTTCAGAGAGGAATGGAGAAAAATAGGACATCGAAGACAATGCATTTACTACTTGTTCAGAACATAGCCCCCTCCATATAAGTCCCTAGTTCATTCCAACCACTTCAAGACAGAATTCAGTGCTACTTAGTCTATAAATGCAACGCACATTGGATGGTAGGATATGCTGAAGAGGTAGTGCAAGAGTTCAAGGCCAGCCTGGGCTACCCCTTTGTCTAGGACCATGCCACCCTGAATGCCTCCAGTCTCATCTAAAATGTCTTAGCTTGCTTGGCCTTGTATGTCTTCTTGATTATTTTTTCCGTCTTCTGGTTTTGATTCGTATGGAGTGAGCCCTATCTACTAGCTATCTTTGAGAATACACCAGCAAAAAAAAGCCAAGTTTAACACTAACACCCAAGATTCATGCTTTCTGGAGAATGAACACAGCATTCCTCGGCGGGTGGAGTGTGGGAGATGCGACACACAGTGCCATGGAAATGCAACTTCACCAAGACGGAAAGGAGCAGTTTGCAAAGGAGGCTGAGGAGCTGAATGCACTCTGGACTGAAACTGTGGCTTGGGAAGAGAAACAAGGGAAAGACTGTGCCTTATAAGGTGTCACTGGAGATTGCTCTCCTGCTCTATAGATACGCGAACATCAGCACACATGTTTTGCAGAAAATAGCTGAAAATTAGTATCTTTTCAATAAGAGAGTTATATCAAAATGCCACCTTTCCAGCAATACCCAGTTTCCTCCCTTGCCAAGGGCTGGCTCTTCAACAAGACCTGAGATAATGTGATGTTTTATTTTAAGCCATTTTTAGTTAATTGTGGTAAGTTTTATTTTAAGCAACTTTTAATTGCCAGGGATGACGGACTGGTAGACAGGCATGGAGAAGCCTGAGCTTTGTTTCTTGGTTGGCCACTGAAGCCCTAGATTCTTCAGTGATGGGCTTCAGGGGTAGAGACTTCTGAACTCTGCAGTATGCTTCTTCAGAATACAAACTTGGGCTCGAGATGTTCATGTTGGGGGAAGTGGGTGATGCTAAAGCTGGAAACTTAGCTTCTCCCTGTGTTCATTTGCTTTTCTTCTCTGTCTGCTGTCCCCAGCACTCTGGCACTCACCGAATGAGGATCTACGAGAGAGATGACTTCAGAGGACAAATGTCAGAGATCACAGATGACTGCCTCTCTCTTCAAGATCGCTTCCACCTCAGCGAAATCCACTCCCTCAGTGTAACTGAAGGCTGCTGGGTCCTCTACGAAATGCCTAGCTACAGGGGACGGCAGTACCTGCTGAGGCCCGGGGAGTACAGGAGATATCTTGACTGGGGGGCTCCAAATGCCAAAGTCGGTTCTTTTAGACGAGTCATGGATTTCTACTGAGGCCCTTTCATTCTCTGCTTTTCTTCTTTAGAACTGAATAAAATATGTAGCTTGTGATTCTGACACCACAAGAAGAGTCCTGCCTTCCTTTCAATCTCTTAAGCATTCCTGAGCAAAAACGGCACCAAACTAAACATGATAATCTTTCAAGATGTGAAGCATCTCCTATATAAGGCAGAGTAATGCTCTTGTTTTTTTTATTTTATTTTATTTTTAATTTATTTATTTATTAAGGATTTCTGCCTCCTCCCCGCAACCGCTTCCCATTTCCCTCCCCCTCCCCCGATCAAGTCCCCCTCCCTCATCTGTTCGAAGAGCAATCAGGGTTCCCTGACTTGTGGGAAGCCCAAGGACTGCCCACCTCTATCCAGGTCTCGTAAGGTGAGCATCCAAACTGCCTAAGCTCCCCCAAAGCCAGTACGTGCAGTAGGATCCAAAGACAAACACATAGGCATCCTCATGAATATTAACCTTCATCAGGTGATGAAAGGAGACAGAGACAGAGACCCACACTGGAGCACTGGACAGAAATCTCAAGGTCCAAATCAGGAGCAGAAGGAGACGGAGCACGAGCAAGGAACTCAGGACCACGAGGGGTGCACCCACACACTGAGACAATGGGGATGTTCTATCGGGAACTCACCAAGGCCAGCTGGCCTAGGTCTGAAAAGGCATGGGATAAATCCGGACTAGCTGAACATAGCGGACAATGAGGAATACTGAGAACTCAAGAATAATGCTCTTGTATAACTACATTCTCTAATGACTAAATGTGCAGGATTGAAGAAAACTTTAAATTATCAAGAAAAGTCATACTGGGCTGGTGACATGGGTTAGCAGGTAAAGATGCCTGCTCCCAAGTCTGGTGTCCTGGCTTTGATCCCCAAGACCCATTCAACAGAAGGAGAGTAGTCAATTTTCCCAAGAGTTGTTCTTTGACTCACACACTCTCCATACATACAAATAAATAAATAAAAATGTGATAAAGGAGAGATGTCTCAGTGGTTAAAAGCATTTGTTGTTCCAGAGGACCCAAGTTTGAATCCCAGTGCCTTCATAAAGGCTCACAGGAGTCTGATACTCCAGTTCTGGAGGATTTGATGCCCTCTTCTGTCCTCTACCAGTACCACACATACACAGTGCACTGACATACATGTGGGCAAAAATCCATACATACAAAAAATAAATAAAATAAAAGTAATGTAACAAAGAAATTTAAAGATAAGCCCAATTCTTACCAGTACTAAAAAAATCTGGTGGGTTTTTTTTTGGGGGGGGGGCATTGTTTGTTGGTCTGTTGTTTCTTTGGTTGGTTGGTTGGTTGGTTGGTTGGTTAGTTGGTTGGTTGGTTGTTGGTTTTCAAGGTGGAGTTTCTATGTATAACAGCTCTGGCTGTCATGTAACATGCTTTGTAGACCAAGCTGGCCTCAAACTCACAGACATACCTTTGCCTCTGCCTCTCAAGTGCTGAGATTAAAGGTATGTGCCACCACCACCTGGTTAAAACCTGGGTTTTCTTATGAATCCTGGAAAGAGTTTACTGAGTTAAAAAAAAATCATTGAAAATAGCCTATAGTTATTAAATGAGATTATAGGGTTATTTCTTCTAAAGTTCATAAATAAATCTGATGAGTTCAGGTCAAAATTCATCAAATTATCCCATCTTTGAGAGCTAGTGAATTGGCTCAAATGTCATCTTGCCCAGAGTAGAAACTTCATACATCCCCTTCTCCCCACACAGATGCAAGCAATGTCTCCGAGGAAGGAATGAGCTTTGTGCCTTTCCCAGGAGCCCAGTGCCTCACACAGGGCATGTCATCACTCCCTTCCAGTGAGCACTGCATTCCCTCCAGGCCACACTGACCCAGATGGAGAACTCATTCTCCACTGACCCCTGACCTATCTCTCACTTACGGCTTTGACACACCCAACTGTTTTTGTTATAGAGGTGTAAGTTTATTTTAGAAAAGCACCATTATAGAAATTTAACACTAGGCAACCCCTGGTTTTGTGGATGCAGCTCAGTGTAGAGAATTTGTCTAACATGTAAGGCCATGGATTCCATTCCCAATATCAGAAAAAAACAAAAACTATTAGGTAACTTTAGGGGCTTGTGCGCATCAGCAGACACGTCTGGGCGTGTCGCTTCCTCAAGCCCCTCTTCCTGCTACTTATCCATGTACACATTTGGGGGTGTCCTTTCATCCCATGGCTTCAGGACCTCATGTTCAATACCTAAGTATTGAATAAACACAGTAAATATATAATCCGCCATAAACGGGGTCACTTTGGGGAGTTAAGGAATTTCCTATTAATAATCATTAATAATTCTGGTCAAAGCTGAACTGTTCTGAAAAACTGGGGCATATGATCAGCTTTTGTAGGAATATATATTTGGCAAGATAAAATCCAAGGATAGTCATCTTTGGTTTTAATCGTTCCTAAACCCCAAGTTCTTTAACCTTTAACCTTCCAGCACCAGTTTAACCATTGGACTCCACTTCCTGAGATAAATTTAATTCTCTGTTCACCAATAGCAACTTATCAAATAAGAGCTAGATGTGCAAAAGCTGCTGCCTGTTGACTTTTTCACTTTTTGCGTGGAAGGCAGAAAATCACACCTGAAAAAATTATTCTTAAACACCTAAACTGGAAAAAAACAGAGTCACTTGGCTTTTCTTCTTCTTTTCTTTTCTTTCTTTTTTCATTCTTTCTTTCTTTTTTTTTTTTTTTTTTGAGGGTGGTGATAATTTGAGACGGGGTCTTTCTACATAGCCCTGGATATCCCGGAACTCACTATGTAGACCAAGCTGTCCTCAAACTCATAGAGCTCTGCCTGCCTTTTCACAACACTCCCCCTGCCACAGTGCTGAGGATTAAAGGCATGTGCCATCATGCCCAGCTTCCCGAGTCTTTTTCATTGTTCTTGAAAATTCTCTGCTCTCATCCGTGAAATACCGAAGAGAAAGGTGCTGTCCCCAGCATAAAGATACTCACCGATGGAGAGTGACTTGGGAAAGGTACGATACCCAGACCAGCTTCTAATGCCACCAGCTACTCACTCCCTCCTTCCTGTGTTTAAAATTAAGATCTCAGGTTTATATAAAGCAGACAGCTTGAGACAATTCTAGTGTCGACCTATATATTCTATAATCTAGATGCCTGCATGCCCTAGTTTCTAACTTCAAATCTCTTTGCTTGTTTGTTGTTTTGTTTTGTTTTTCAAGACAGGATTTCTCTCTGGAACAGTCCTGGCTGTCCTGGAACTGGTTCTGTAGAGCAGGCTGGCCTCAGACTCACAGAGATCCGCCTGCCTCTGCCCCCGGAGTGCTAAAATCACTCTCCTAGGGGTGCACCATCACTGCCCTGCTCTGCTTTAAATCTTTGTCTTCCCTCTTTCCCCCTTCGACTCTAAGCCTTCTTGGACTATCAACCTTACAAAAGGGCCACCAAACAGTGAAACGGCGCTCTATTGTGGTTGGGAGTGCCAGCAGCTGTTGCTCTGTCCCCAGAAAGCATTCTCAGTGTAAGAGCTCCCCCAAGTTTGCCTGTCCTGCTTCCATGGAGTTAGGTTCTGATGTAAGTGCACACACATCCTTTTCTCTCCCCTCCAGGCATCAGTCATAGCAAATGTAACAGCCATATTCACCTGTGATGAACTGCCAAGAGGAAATTATTTGCAGTCGTGGACCAAGGGGAGCACTGTTAGTGGCTGGTGTTCTGTGCAGTCTCTGTTTGAGACAGTTTTGTCTATGTGGTCACCATACACATAACTCCTGCTTATTGAACCAAGCACCCATGCTACATTAATGGCTAAGAAATAGAAAGGCAGGTGGCAGAACCAACTTCTCACTGGACTTCAGACACTAACAAACCTTAACTTTGAATTCCTTGATGCTGTTGAAACAATAACTTGCCATTTCAGATGGCATTAAAAATAGACAATTAAAATTACTAAGGGACAGGACAGGGGCAGGGCTTGGGGGGTGAAGCATTCCTGTTTTCTCACTTTTAATTATTTATCTTTACTGTTATATTGGCCTGTTAAGTCTATAAAGCCCAAGGTGTGGTCAGCCCACAGAGTGAAGTTCACACATAATGAACTCTGATGTGAGTATGCGTTAGGTTTGGTGTGCCAGTGAGGAACCAGAGGTGTGTTTCAAGGCCATGAGCACATGGATTGCTGTGTGTCCAATATCATTAGTCTAATATGCTGGTATAGAACAGTATGGAATGGAGAAAGGCAAAACTGGACAAAGTCAGGAGGCAACAAAGGCCCAGCTAAAGTATGATGAGATCCCCAAGCAAGGCATTGAGGGGCCTGTAGAGGCAGGAAAGAGAAAGAGCTAGAAGCAGGGGAAAGTCAAGACTATGCTCTCCAGAGAGAGTACTGAAATTCAGCGGGGGCACTTTCTGATTCATTTGTAGTTGTCTTGTAAGTACTGCACTTTATGTGATGGAATTTCCACTTGCTCCTCTCTTTATGTGCACATGAACTTTACAGAACAAGGAAGAGGACTTCATAGCAAACAGTGTTTCTACTTCATCGTTAAAGAGACTCGTAGTGGTAAGACCCTATTGCTGAAGTCACCACGGGCTCTAGTCCCAAGACACAGAGAAGTCGAACTAGAGTTGGGCTGAAAGCTTCCTCTCTACTAACTAGCCCTCAGTACTAGAAGGTATAAGACCCCTGGGGGAGAATAGTCATCAGTAGGTTTATCCAGCTGTGGGCCCTCAGTGTCACACCACCAGCAGGCCAAGCAAGATGTCCCCACTGCTCCAACAGAGGCACACATGTTGGGGAAACCAACCACTCTCTGGGTTTGAAGCTTCCTCCATAGGAGAGAATCACGCAAACCCAATTAAGATATGGTTGAGGCTGAGAGAGGTCTTAGTGGGGACAGTACTGCCCTTATTTCACTAAATGTGCCCATCAAATTGCCTTCTAAATAACTATGTATATACATTGATTATTGCTATCAGCTTTGACCAAAGAAGTTTTTTTTTTTTTCAGTAGGCTGTGGAAATTGCAGAGATTCACAACTGGTCAATATGATATAATTAAGAGATAGTCTATTGTTCAGTCATAAACTGAACGTCTGTATCAGCTCAATCACTCAAGGCTCAGGAATATCACAGAAGAAGGGGCAGAGAGAATATAAAAGCTAAAGGAAGACGAAGATTTGTGTGGGACACCAACTGCCAGGGATGGCATAGCCACTGCTTTTCTGAACTCACAGTAGGTGTGGTTACCTGCAGAAAGGTGGCTTGCTATCATCCTGTGATGGAGTTGGGAGGAAATCACCAGTTTCTACTCCTCCCTGAGAACTTGAACATTGGTAATGGATGCTGGTGGAGGAATAGGCATTTTCTTCAGCAGTGCAACTCCTGGAAACCCTTCACTCATGCTTTTGGAAACACCCAAATGTAACTCAGTGAATCATCAAAAACAACACCAAAAAGAAAAGGCCCTGAAAGCATTGGAGAGACTAGTTAAGAAGAGGAAGGGGAGGAAGAGGGTTAGTAGGAGTGGGAGGGAGATAAAATAGTGTAATGGGGGTGAATGTGACCAAAATGCAATATATGCACACATGAAAATGTCATAATGAAACTCATGATGTTTAATTAGTGTATACTAGTAAAGACAGTAAAGGGAATCTTAGTAAATTATTGGAAAGACCTTATGTGGGCATTTTCCAAAAAAAAAAAAAGAAAGAAAGAAAGAAAGAAAGTACAGTGATGGGCCAGGCAGGGTGGTGCAATCTGTGATTCCAATACTTCAGAGTGTAAGATAGAAAGATAATGAGTTCAAGGTCGGTTCACAATACATATAGAATTTATATCCAGACTGGGTTATGTGGAAAGACTATGCATTAAAAGAATTTTTAGTGAACAAATTTTAAGCAAAAAGAAGGCTTATTAAATATGAAGTTATGATTTCTGTTATTTTATTTATTGTTAGTAATTTTAGTTAGTATACCACAGGATAGATTTCATTGTTGTAGGCAGAGGCTGCTCATTTATTTCCCAGCTGCCCAGACCTAAAATAATTACACAGAAACTATATTAATTACAATACTGCTTGGCCAAAAGCTTATGCTTCTTATTAAGTAACTCTTACAACTTAATTTAACCCATTCCTATTATTTTATATTTTACCACAAGGCTCATGGTTTACCAGTAATGTTTCAGGCATCTATCTCCTTTTGCAGCTACATGGTGTCTCCCTGGCTCCACCAACTCTCTCTCTTTCTACATTCAATTTGAATCTCTCTCTGTCTTTAGTCTGTTAAGTCATTAGCCAAAAGCAGCTTCTTTATTAACCAATGGCAATAAGCATAATCAGAACATACAAAGGGGAATCTCACAACACACTGTGACATTTTTCACACCTGTACAGTATTGTATCATTGCATTTAGATCATGTTTGTCCATGACCTTATCCCTCCTACCCACCCCAGCTAAGCCTAAACCCTTATGCTACCATCTCACAATTTTATAATGAAATGTTCACATATGAGAGAAAAGCATGTGATTTTCACTTTCGTGAGTCTGGCTGAATTTACTTAGTATGATGATCTCTGGTTTCATCCATTTCAAGCAACATCATTTCACTCTTCCTTCCTTCTGAATAAAATTCCCTTAAGTAGACAGACGTTACCATGTTTTCTTCATCCACTCACCTGCTGAAGCGCACTTAAGCTGCCTCCATACCTTGGCTATTCATTCCTTCTTCTCTCTACATAGCCCTGGTTCCTGGAACTCGTTATTTAGAGCAGGTTGGTCTTGAACTCACTCACAGAGATCCACCTGTCTCTGCCCAGTTCTGGGATTAAAAGCATTCACTACCACTCCCAGACCCTGAGACGGGATTCCTTTTCCTTCTTCTTTCCTTCCTTTCTTATTTCTTTTCTATGATTATGGTGGCTTGGTGGAAAATGGCCCTCAAAGGGAGTGGCACTGTGAGGAGGTGTGGCCTTGTTGGAGGAAGTGTGTCCCTGTGGGGGTGGGCACTGATGTCTCTTTTGCTCAAGCTTCCCTCAGTATGACAGTCAGTTGACTTCCTGTTGCTTCTGAGTCAAGATGTAGGACTCTCAGCTCCAGCACCAAGTTTGCCTGCTTGCCACCATGCTCCCCACCATCATGATATGAACTGAACCTCTCAAACTGTAAGAGAGCCCCCTCGATGAAATGTTTTCATTTATAAGAGTTGCTGTGGTCATATTGTCTCTTCACAGCAATTAAAACCAAAAACCCTGACTAAGACAAAGATGTTTCCTTTTTATTTTTTATGTGCATTTGTGTTTTTTTAGGTGTATATGTCCTTGCGTTTATGTCTGTGTGAGGGCGTTGGATCCCCTGTAACTAGAGTTACAGACAGTTGTGACTGCTATGTAAGTGCTAGGGATTGAACCAGTTCCAGGAAGCAGGGCTATGTAGAGAGAAGAAGAAACAAATAGTCAAGGTATGGAGGCGGCTTAAGTGCGCTTCAGCAGGTGAGTGGAAGAAGAAAACATGGTACGCCTGCCTACTGAAGGGAATTTTATTCAGAAGGAAGGAGAATTGAATCAGCGGTCAGTGCTCGTAACTGCTGAGCCATCTCTCCAGTCCCCTCCAAGATTTTTAATGTCTTTTCCGAGTCTCATCCCTTTCAACCACAAAATAACTCTATGGAAGTATAGATTTCAGAAACCTTTGAGAACACTGAACACCTTTGGTCAGTTAATAGGCTGACACCCTTAATGATGCCTCTGCGACACTATTGACAATGTCACTAGTATTACCAGTGTTCATTTGCTTCAAGTAGTGTGCCAAAAGCATTATATACACAACCTCCTTCAGGAATGCTAACGTCTGTTAGCTCAACTGCCTGCCTGTAACCAGTTAAGTTTACAACTTGCTGCTTGCAGGGAGAACACACGCACTGAGGAAATAAGGTAGCTTTCAGAGAGCCAACAATAGAAACGTTGTGGCTAAGATGTGTGCCTTGGTTGTGTGGTTTGAGGAAGCTCGAAAAAAGTGGAGGTCTGTGTGGAAAATCTCAGTGGGATAGCACTAACCTAGTGTGAATAAGGCCTTGGGTTCAATCCTCACCACTGCTGCACACAGAAAGAGTCAGAGATGGAGGGGAAAGGAGAGAGGAAAGTGGGGGGAAGCTCGGATTTGGCATTGCACATCTATAATCACAGCACCAAGGTGTCTGAGACAGGAGGATTGCAGTATGTTCAAGGCTTGTAGGCTACATCGTGGGACCCTGTGTTGTGGTGGGGAGGAAGACTGTAGATTGGACTTCAGAGATCAGGGCGGATTTGTATCCCTGGCTAAATTGTCAACCCTTTCCCATGTGGAGGGATGCTAGAGCAAAGACAACTCTGTAAATAAAGATGTCATTGTACTGGGATGCAGGGGTAGTGTGGTGTGTGTGTGTGTGTGTGTGTGTGTGTGTGTGTGTGTATGTGTGTGTGTGTGTGGTGTGTGTGTGCGTGTGTGTGTCTGTGTGTTAGTTCATTAGCAGAACTCTGTCTAGCATCCATGAGACATAATATTTGATTCACAAAACTGCTAGAAAGTATTTGAAAGAAGTGGTTGGTCCTTTGGGCTGAGAAAGGTGGTGTCCAGCATGCTGTGGGTGGCATGTTGGCTTTAGATTTGTCCTTGTGTGGACAAAATCACTCTGAGTAATCTTATCTGAGGGTACTTATTTAATAGGCGAATAACGGGTCCTGGGTAGAGGTGCCGCAGTTGCCGAATGATAGAGGATGCCCTTCCTTCCTCCTCATGTGTTTGCTTTGCTTCGTTCTCTTCTTTCCCTCTCATCATTCAATCTCCGACCAGACAACTTCTTCTATGAGGTGTGATTTGTGGTGTCCTTCCTTGCAGCCTGGGTTCAAATCTCACTCTTCCATAGGAAATTCTAGGACTTTCCCTGGCCTTGGAAATGAGAAAGCAATTCAGACATCCTTGTCAGTCTTGGATCTTAGGGCTATAGGCTCCTTTCCCTTTGTTCTTACCACAAGCTGAGTTACAGGGGGCTGATTCTGAGTCACACAGAGTACCCTCACCAAAGGGGAGCTAGTGGTTAGGTCCTGAGCATCCGTTCAACACGTGGAGAAGAACAAAGATCAGAATCTAGATTTGTGTCCTGTCTGAACCAGCAAATCCTGTAAAGAAATGAAGTGGGAAGGAGAAATAAAGTTGGCAAATCTGTCATACTGAGAGACAAGTCAACATCTCCAGAATTCCCGTCTTCTCAGCTCAGGGGGTGCTTCTACAAAGGCACAGGTTTCTCCCAGACTTACCAAGTATCATGAAATCAAAATGTCGGGACATGGACTTCAGGTCAAAAGTTCAGGCTGACTTGCTGATAAGTTTAAAAAACAGTAAGAATCCAAATAAAACAACCCCCAGCAGCTCATCCAGGGCAGCACTGGAACACTCCAGAGAACCAGGCGAATCTACAATCACGGCCCCTGAATGCAGCATGTTAAACCCCCTCAGCCCCGGGGGCCCCTTTTGTGCTGTTCCGCTAACGCAGCAGCCCTCCTGCTATATAGACCCGCCGCTCTCTGGCTCGACACTGAGCTCACCACGGTCAGTCAGCCATGGGGAAGGTGAGCAGAATGCAAACTAAACAAAATGTCAGAGGGACCGGCCTTAACACAAGGAGAAAATTCTCTCATCCAGAACTGCTCTTCCTTTACAGATCACCTTCTACGAGGACCGCGGCTTCCAGGGCCGCTGCTATGAATGCAGCACCGACTGCCCCAACCTGCAGCCCTACTTCAGCCGCTGCAACTCCATCCGGGTGGACAGTGGCTGCTGGATGCTCTATGAGCGCCCCAACTACCAGGGCCACCAGTACTTCCTGAGGCGCGGGGACTACCCTGACTACCAGCAGTGGATGGGCCTCAGCGACTCTGTCAGCTCCTGCCGCCTCATCCCCCGCGTGAGTCCTGTTTGACTTCCTTTCTTTATTTCTTGCTTCCCAAGGGTCTTCGCGGTTTTACTGATGTGGGGTCCAGAAAGGTTTTTTTCTGTAAAAGTACCTAAGGGTTAAGTGGGCTTTAAGTTCCTGCCTACATTCACAGGGACACAGGCAGGAAGACAGAATTGTAAGAAAGAATTTATGCAGAAAAAATAATCCACTTTATCATTGTTACCATTAGGTTAATCAAAAGTTGTCTCAATGAATGCAGTCTTATGCTGGAATATAAAACAAAATTTGTAAATGAAACTTTGGTTAGTCACAAGAAGGCATTATACCCATCAGACTGATTTTTATCTACAAAGGAATTTCTGATAAGAGAGGTAATTACACTTTACTGGGGGGTAGCAAACATGGAAAAATCCAGTGATCAAACACCGTGTAAAGCAGAAACCAACTCTGGAATTTCCTTAGTTTTGAAAGTCAGCTAACTCCTCGGTTAAGTGGGTATGTAAATTAACTCTCCACAGAGGACTTTGATTTTTCCGAACTCTACTTTAGCCAGGCACAGGGATAACCTGTAATCCTAGCATCCAGGAAGCAAGGTTGAAGGATATTGAGTTTGAAGTCAGTCGGGGAATTGCAGAATAGGGGAAATGGGACTTTTGGGAACAAAGTAAGTTGTACTAATGTATGAAATTCTCAAAAACCAAAAAATGAAGTAAAAACATCTTATTTTAATGATGGACACACACACACACACATATATAAACATATGTAAAACTAAAAAACTACTAATCAATATACATTATTTATATTTCCTCCAACATACAGCTTAGAACAAACACAGGGAATTGGAAGTTAAGATATTTGAATTTTTGGCTCAAATCTGGATTCAATATCTTAAAAATTCCACTTCCTAGATGAAAAACAGAAACTGGGTATGTAGGAGCTTGTGATGCCAGCTGGTCTGTCAGTACATGGTTCTCCTGAATCTCAGAGGCCCCGATTTTACACCAACAGCCTCCTGTCTCAGCTAGCCAATCTCTCCCGCTGTTTGCTTGGGTGAGTTCTGGAAGAGACTCCATGGTCTTTCTCTAATCTTTCTGTGCCCCAAGCAGACAGGCTCCCACAGAATGCGGCTGTATGAGAGAGAAGACCACAAAGGCCTCATGATGGAGCTGAGTGAGGATTGCGCCTGCATCCAGGACCGCTTCCACCTCAGTGAGGTGCGCTCTCTGCACGTGCTGGAAGGCTGCTGGGTCCTCTACGAGATGCCCAACTACCGAGGCCGGCAGTATCTGCTCAGACCTCAAGAGTACCGGCGCTTCAACGACTGGGGCGCCGTAGATGCTAAGGCAGGCTCTTTGCGGAGGGTGGTAGATTTATACTGAAATAGGTTAACACTACCATTTTCTCATTTTGGAACCTAATAAAGTATTTAGTCTGTATTGTTGGCATACCCTGACTTCTGCTATTCTTTCATTGTGTGTGAATCCACCCGCCTGTAAATGCTCCCTGTTTAAAGGTTGATGAGAATGGGGAAGTTAAGGTGTTCAAGAACTTTTAAATTGTGTAAGTTTAAACACGTCTTAGATGGCTGGGATGTATATATGTACCTCAGTGATAGGGCTTTGTATCTGGTGGGGGAAGGTATACCTGATGGAGGAGGGTATACCTGCCTGAGAAAAGAAGGGCAGATCAAATTAAAGGCACACACCACTGTAACTACTAGAGAGAAGGCAGTTAGCCGAGGACACCAAAGAACAATATAGTCAAAGTTTTCTTTTAATCCTGGAAGCGGTTGGAGTCTTATTTGACAAACAGCTTTTCCAGACTCTTTAGGGAATTTTGTTTACTGTCGAGCGAGGGCAGTATTACCTACCTACGGCTAGGACTGCAGCCATCCTTGTAGTGCTAAAACTCCCTTCTTTCTGAAACCACTCCCAGTGCCACCCAAGCTAAACAATCCTCCTCCGTTAAGACTCTCCTCCTGCTGGGTGGGGGTGGTGCATTCCTTTAATCCAGCAGGCAGAGGTAGGTGGATCTCAGAATTGGAGGCCAGCCTGGTCTACAGAGTGAGTTCCAGGACAGCCAGGACTATACAGAGAAGCCCTGTTTTGTTCACGAGAGAGAGACTCTTCACAACTCATTCTGTTTTGACTGTATTAGGTACTTTGCTATCCCTGTGGTAAGACAGTGTGGTCGAAGGCAATTAATTAAAGAAAGAACTCGTAAGTTTATAGTTGCAGAGGGGGAATCCATAGTGGCAGCCTGGCGTAGCAGCAGGCCAGAGCGGAGAGCTGAGAGAGCGTATCTTCATCTGCAAACACAAGCAAAGGGAGCAAACCGGAGCAGGGCCAAGTGTGCAAACTCTCAAAGCCCAGCCCCAGTGACCAATACTTTCCCTAATCTGTTCTGTAGGGACCAAGTGTGCACATTCATGAGACTGTGAAGAAGATTTCTTATTAAACCACAGCCATTAAAGCTAACCAGCAGAGCCACTCAGAGCCTTCACACTTCACAAATTCTATCAACAGAGAAGTAAAAAGATGACCCCTGTTTACGCTTGGTGGGCACCCTTCTGGGGAATTCTTACCTTATTCACAGAGCTGAAATCAGATAATACATATTCATTTACAATGTTTGTTTGTTTACAAGAGGGGATCTCACTATGTTGCTCATGCCAGCCCGAACGAGATCTCAGCCTTTCTAACTTCAGCTTGCAGGTGTGTATCACTGCGTAGGGTTGTGTGTTGTGTTTAAAATGTGATACAATATGGAGTTGTATTTAGGTCAATATCTTATTCTGTTTTACAGCTTAGTGATGTACATTGTTTGGAGGTTTCCTAAATTCCTACATCTTTTCTCAATTGGTTATTGGGCTTTTATACACAAAGGTACAAACATATCATTATACATGAACTCTTATGTTGATATGCCATAATTTCAGGAGAGTAGAGATCCAGAAGGAGATTGACTGTTCATAGTGAAAGTTGTTTATTGCTTTTTAATTTTATTTCTATGGACTGTCCAGTGATTAGCTATTGAGATAGAATCTTTACTGTTTATTGATCACCTATCATGGGATTGCTATATGTAGTGTTGGGGATTGAAAAACTAAAAAACCTCTCTACTACCAGAGTTAGATATAGAAATACTGCTAAATACTCTTTCAAATGGTAAGATGTGCTCACCTTTTTAAGTAAATTACTAGATCTGGATATGGTGGCACCACTATAATCCCATAACCCTGCCATCTGAGGCAAGAGAATCACAGCAGGTTTGAAGCCATCCTGGACTGCGTAGTGAGTTCCAGGCAAGCCTGGGTTATACATTGATACCCTCACAACAAACAAACAAATGTCAAATACCAAGTAATATATACTTTTATTTGGGTACTTTAAATTCCAGTGTACTTTCAGAATCATCCCATGACAAAGTTCTAGGGAAAACAGAGTCATAATTACTTGCATATTTCTGCTGCTGTGTGTTTTATATTATCCTTAGCATTTTGGATTTGGAAAGTGTTTGCTGAGCACAAAGTACTTGTGTAACACTTCTTTTTTTTATTTTTATTTATTTATTATATATACAATATTCTGTCTGTGTATGCCTAAAGGCCAGAACAGGGCACCAGACCTCATTACAGATGGTTGTGAGCCACCATGTGGTTGCTGGGAATTGAACTCAGGACCTTTGGAAGAGCAGGCAATGCTCTTAACCACTGAGCCATCTCTCCAGCCCTGTGTAACACTTCTTTATCCATTTCTTTGGCACTTTCTTGTTTTCCAGTCTAGAGAAACATCCCAACTAGGAACAGTTTCCAGAGAGTTAGGAAATACTTTGTCCTTGCTCCAGGGACAAGAGAGAAACCAGAAGATTGCATTTTAGACCCAACACATCCTGCCTTCACCATCTGCCTGGAGGACAGGGAACAAGAAAGTGGAGCCATTCTCTCCCCCACCGCTGCCACTTTGCTCTTCCCCACTCCCTCTTTGTCCCTCCAACCCCTACCTATCGGCTCCTCTATTCCCATCTCCAAACCAGTGGGATCCAGGCAGAGTATCTCCCAATCCTCCTCTGTTGTTCAGAAATAAACTTTATCAATGACTCAGTACAGCCTGGGCTCCTTGTGCTAATGGTATTTAGGTTCACATATCACCCTTTGAAGGAATAAACTTCAGAAGTCATCCAAGTGCTTTTTTTTAATTTATTTATTTATTTATTAAGGATTTTTGCCTCCTCCCCTTAACCGCTTTCCATTTCCCTCCCCCTCCCCCGAACAAGTCCCCCTCAAGTGCTTTTTAAATGTCCCATTTTTTCTCACACCAAGTTACAATGAGCTTGCCACTTCTTTCCAGTTCCAAGAGAGCAATCAGCCCCGAGAAGCCAGGCTCCCGTGACCGTCATAGCCAAATGATGGCTCTCCTGGTGAATCACACATCTCGGCAGAAGGTCTGAGCATAAGAATGGCAGAACAGAGTTGATGGTGACGGTGGCACACAGGAAGGACGGTGTCCAAGTGAACTACCGCGTTTAAGATGAAATGCCATGCAAAGCGAGGAAACAAACTGTTTATGGAAGGGGCACACGTGTAAGTGCAGGCCGTTCCAGCCAGAAGACACCGGGTGTCTCATCCGATTGTCCTTGGAGGCTTCATCCAGCAGTAATGGAAACAGATGCAGAGACCCACAGCCAAACGTTAGGCAGAATCCCACAGACAAGGTGACCAAGGACTGTAGGAGCCAGAGGGGTCAAGGTCACCAGGAAAACAAAGACCATAGAATCAACTAAGCCAGACTCACAGGGGCTCACAGAGACTGAAGTGCCCACCATGGACCTGAATATGTCTGACTTAGATTCTCTGCACATATATTATGATTGTGTAGCTTGATATTCTTGTGGGACTTCCAACACTGGGAGTGGGCGTGTCTCTGACTCTTGCTTTCCTGTGGGACCCTTTCCTCCTACTGAGTTGGTTCCTCCAGCCTTGATCCGAGGGTTTGTGCCTAGTCTTATTGTAACTTGTTGTGCTGTTTTCCATTGATATCTCTGGGAGGCCTGTTCTTTTCTGAAGAGAAATGGAGGATGACAAGTGGAACAGGGGGAGAAGGAAGGGGGGGGACTGAGGAAAGTGGAGGGAGAGGAAACTGTTGTCGGGATGTATCACACAAGAGAACAAAGTTAAATAAATAAAAGAAACCCTTGACTCTAAACAAAACAACGACAAAAAGAATGCGTAAAAAATATAAAATTATAAAAAGTATAAACCAGACAGTGGTGGCATATACCTTTAGTCCCAGCGCTAAGAAAGCAGAGGCAGGAGGATCTCTGAGAGTCTGAGGACAGCCTGGTCTACAGAATGAGTTCCAACACAGTCAGGGCTATTACACAGAGAAAGCCTGTCTTGAAAAATAAAACTAAAGAAAAATTATGGACCGATTCAAAACATTAGAACATTCCTCTAAATGCCACACCAAAGTACATCGGCTTCCACAGCCCTCAAGGGACCAGTTCTCACCTCCAGGGAAACTCCCAATCCACAGACTCCACAGTAATCTCCTATGTGTCCTCTTTTCCCAGGAAAATACCCTAGCATCGTGGAGCCTGAAAAAATGGGAGAAAGAAGCCTCACAAAAGGATGAACATCACATTTTTCTCTCCACCCCAGTGAAGCAAGACTCAGACGGATGAAATATGTTAATCTCTCAGAAGAGCTGTTTTTGCATCCTTCTGCCTGTGGACTGGCGACTGCGCGAACTGCAGATTGTCCTGCTTGGGATGCTGTCTTCCACCATCGCTTAGAGAGCTAGGGTTGATTGTGGGTCGCTTCCGGGATTAGACGGCTCCTGAGCCCACGATACATACTCACCTCCAGCTTCCCCTTCAGTGGCAGCCCAGTCACGCCACACCTGACACATGTTCACCTCACACACTGCACGCAGGCTCACACCTGACACATGCTCACACACTGTTCAACAACACACAGGCTCACACCTGACACATGCTCACCTCACACACAACACGCAGGCTCACACCTGACACAAGCTCACCTCACACACAACACGCAGGCTCACACCTGACACATGCCCACCTCACACACAGCACCCAGGCTCACACCTGACACATGCTCCCCTCACACACAGCACGCAGGCTCACACCTGACACATGCTCACCTCACACACAGCACGCAGGCTCACACCTGACACATGCTCCCCTCACACACAGCACGCAGGCTCACACCTGACACATGCTCACTCACACACTGTTCAACAACACCCAGGCTCACACCTGGCACATACTCACCTCACACACAGCACGCAGGCTCACACCTGACACATGCTCACACACAGCACGCAGGCTCACACCTGACACATGCCCACCTCACACACAGCACGGAGGCTCACACCTGACACGTGCTTACCTCACACACAGCACGCAGGCTCACACCTGACACATGCCCACCTCACACACAGCACCCAGGCTCACACCTGACACATGCTCCCCTCACACACAGCACGCAGGCTCACACCTGACACATGCTCACCTCACACACAGCACGCAGGCTCACACCTGACACATGCTCACTCACACTGTGTTCAACAACACGCAGGCATTGAGTCCTATATAACCTTGTCACTCATGGAACTTCCTGTAAGCATTTAAACAGAGTCCCAGCTTGGCCCACCCATTAGCTTTTCTTGTCTATAAGAAGTCTGGGGTGTTGCCCTTGTCTGTTCAGTCCGGGGTTAAAATAAAGCCTCCACAATGATCAATAAAATCTCCTTGTTTGGGCCCTGAAGATGTGCTCTACATAAAATTTTATATCAACAAAAGCAGTGATTTTACACACACCCCATGTACATTCATGTCCCCTTGTGCTCCTTCCTCCCTAATCCATCCCATCCAAACTCTTCGGTACTCTGAGTAATAGTTTTCTCCTACTTTACGGTTTTTGCCAGTCAACACCTCCCCCCACCCAGAGCCCAAGACTCAGAAACAACTCCAACAAATGTAACACTGCTCTCAATTTGCGTTTTATTATTGAAAACGTTCCAATCGTAATGACTATCTGTGTGAGATACCCTGCCTACCTATTCTCAGTTTTCTAGACGAGTTTGTAGCATGTGTCTATGTGTGATCAGAAAGCCAGAAACAAGAAAATAATAACTGAAATCAACATATTGCACATAGCTGGGGCTTCAGTTCCTAATCACCAGCTGACTGAGCCAAAGGCAAGGCCAAGTGCTTCTGTGGGCGAAAGAAGTGTGAGCGATTCTGTGGGCATGAAAGGAACTAGGCAGCAGCATCTTCCACTCCGCTGCTCCCTCTGCCCCATCTGACTTCTCCAAGCCAGTAAATCCCCAGGAACGTCTTCCTAGAGTCCTGCTTCCCGCGACATTCCAGCCCTGGCTCCTCTAAGTCCTTTTCTCTGTTTACCCTCTCTCTCCCACAGAACAAAGGCATAGCCAAGATCCCGCCACAGCTGTGTACCATCGAGTCTAAGGTCTGATGAGTTTTGTGTTTAGCTGGATTTGGTTTTCTCACTTCCTCAGACTCAAATTTTTCTTTTTATCTCTAAAGTTAAACAAATAAAACTACTTTCCTTTTCAGTTGCAGACCACACATTGCTAAAATGTTCTACTTTTCCTCCAGGGTGCAACAAAGTCACAAACAATACTGGAGACAGTGTTTGCTTGTTTGGCATTTTGGTTTGCTTTGGTTTTTCACGGTGAAAGTGTGAAATTCTGGCAATTCCCTTGGTAAAATTGTTCCAATTTCTTTCTTACAACCTTTAATTCTAAAAGTCTCCAAAGGACTTGAAATTTTCAACCTTCAGCTGTCCTATTAATCCACGTTGGGGGTTGGGCATCCACAAGCAGTAAGTATAGCAGGTCTTACACAATTAGATTTACCACATTAAGATACGCTCTGCTCCCGACTATTTTTTTTTTTTTTTTTTGTCTAACTATACAAAGAAGAGTGTGGTCTTTGAAATGGCTGAAGCCCTGCTTCTATTATTAAACACACAATGTGCCAAATTACTTTTTTTAAAACCATCTCAACAGCATCAGCTAGCGATAGCAACCCGAACGCTCCCGAGTGAATAGGACCGGAACCCACAATGAGTCCCGTGGGCTACGGCAGCAAAGAGAAGAGAGGAGAACATGAGAGTGCCCTGCCCCCTGCGAAGCCCTATTGTGTTGTTCCTGCCAACACAGCAGACCTCCTGCTATATAGACCCTGCTCCCAGCCCTACACACCCAACAGCACCATCACATCCCAACCGCCAACACCAGCCATGGGGAAGGTGAGCCCAGGGCACTCAGGGCCTGGAGAGGGACCAGCCCTCGGGTCCATGCCACAACAGACCTCTGAGCCTTGCCTTGCCTTCCAGATCACCTTCTATGAGGACCGCGGCTTCCAGGGCCGCCACTATGAGTGCAGCAGCGACCACTCCAACCTGCAGCCCTACTTCAGCCGCTGCAACTCTGTGCGCGTGGACAGTGGCTGCTGGATGCTCTATGAGCAGCCCAACTTCGCAGGTTGCCAGTACTTCCTGAGGCGCGGGGACTACCCTGACTACCAGCAGTGGATGGGCCTCAGCGACTCTGTCCGCTCCTGCCGCCTCATCCCCCACGTGAGTCTATATTCTGATCAAAACTGAGTACCCTAATTTTAGGCTAGATGTAGGGCTGAGTCTTTTTTTTGGGGGGGGGGGGGGACTGAGTCTTTAGGTTAAAAAAAAATCCATAAAAGCCAGAACGGATTAGTTCATAGCCCCACTCTCCAACACACAGACACCGAAGAGCGAAGTGTTACCTAGTTACAAATTGGCCCATAAGTATTTGCGCAGTAGGACAGCATTGGCAGCATGGGGGATGTATGAAATCTGCGCCTGACTTGTGATCATTTGGGACGGAACGATAGAAAGATTAAATTGTGCTTGTACTACACGGTGGTTACTGAACACAGAAGTAATATATTCAAACCCTCTTTCCTCTTTCTGTACCCTCTGTGTCTCTGGGGTTTCCTCCATCAGTCAGAGGACTTTCCCTCGACCCAGACCAACACAGACGCTTTCCAGCTGCGCCAAGGATTTCTGTGTGTTTCAAGAGGCTGTCATTTATGAATGATTGGCCCTTGGGTTTAGTGATTTTCTATCCCCACTTTGTTCCTCATTGTGTCTATAAATTATTATCTGAGCATCTGAGGCTTTAGATATTTAATATCTTTACGTATTCGAGTATAAAAACAGGCCCCTCGAATGACAAACCTCAACAACAAGCTGTTAAAGCCAGGATTTCGCTGTGAGGCTTGCTTTACGGTGCGGGAGGTGGTCCCACCCTGGAAGTGTCTGTGGCGCTTGCTTTACGGTGTGCCGCACAGGAGGTGGACAGTGCAGGAGGTGGTCCCACCCTGGTAGTGTCTGAACTCATTCCCATCTCCTTTTCCTTCCATTCGCTCATAACTTTCTGACCTTAGAACATCACCGAATCTGGCCGCATTGTGACAAGTTTATAAGGAGCCCAAGTTACTTAATGTGTCCATCATCTGTTTCAAATAGCTCAGGCAAGTGAGGCCATCCTAAGGCTTTAGAACTGTTCATCACTGCTGGTCTCTGTCTCTGGGCCTGCCAGGCCGGTTCTCACAGGATCAGACTGTACGAGAGGGAAGACTACAGAGGCCAGATGGTAGAGTTCACTGAGGACTGTCCCTCTCTCCAGGACCGATCCCACCTCAATGAGATCCACTCCCTCAACGTGCTGGAGGGCTGCTGGGTCCTCTATGAGATGCCCAACTACCGGGGGCGGCAGTACCTGCTGAGGCCCGGGGAGTACAGGCGCTACCACGACTGGGGCGCCGTGAATGCCAGGGTGGGCTCTCTGCGGAGAGTCATGGATTTTTATTGAATTGGTTTTTTACTCTACTCTTTCTCCATCTGGAAGTTAATAAAATATTTTCTGTGTGTTCCTGGCACTGATTCGTTTCTTTTTTTTTTTCCTTTCTCCTGCTTGTTTTATGTTTATTGGTTCAAAACAGGGTCTCAGTATATATCCCATGCTAGCCTCAAACTTGTGTGTGTATGTATATGTGAACATGTGTGTGTACATGTATGTGTGTGCATGTGTGTATATGTATTGTGTGTATGCATGTGTGTATGTATGTGTGTGTGCATGTGTGTATATGTATTGTGTGTATGCATGTGTGTATATGTATGTGTGTGCATGTGTGTATATGTATTGTGTGTATGCATGTGTGTATATGTATGTGTGTGCATGTGTGTATATGTATGTATGTGCATGTGTGCGTGCATGTGTGTATGTATGTGCGTGCATGTGTGTATGTATGTGCATGTGTTTGTGTATGCATGCGTACAGCCCATATATATAGAACTTGAAAGTTAACCTGGCTGTTAGTTGTGAGCCATCTACTTTGGGTCCCTTTGCAACATTCTTGTGCTGGTCTGGCCTAATGCATAGGCCAGAATCACTGGCCTAGGGGCGCAGACAGATTCCTCTCTGATGCCAAGATGCTTAGATTACAAGCGCTAGTCACCAGGCCAGGATTTTCACATGGGTCTGGGCATTAAACTCAGACCCTCATGATCGCAAAGCAAGTGCTATATGGACTGAGCATCTCTCTGGTTCAAAGTTGAGATGCTTTTGATTCAGCCTCCACACTGCCAAGATGACAGATGTGCACCACCCTGACCAGAACATTAGTTTGCTTAAATGTGAATGCATACCACTGTAGGGATAAGTCCCGCCCCTTAGGGGGCGTGTTCGCCTCGGGCTAATGTTTGCCTATAAATCTGGCTCGCAGTGCTTGCTTCTGCTTTCCTGGTCTCCACAGGAACGGTGGTTCTGTAAGTCTATTTCTCCATTAAAGCTATATATATTTTTTTACAATCTGTCTGCATTCGTTTATGCCGTTACATACCACACACACACACACACACACACTGCAGGTAGCAACCACAGTGTGTGATCCATGAGTAACAAATTCTCACAGTAGAGGTACACCTTCACATGAAGAGAAATTTACAGTTTATAAAACATCTTTATGGGCTGAAGAGCTGCCTCAGAGCATAAGGTCACCTTCATATGTAGAGAACTTTACAGTTTATAAAACATTTGTATGGCTGGAGAGCTGCCTCAGAGGGTGAGGGCACTTTTGAGGATCCAGGTCAAGTTGCCAGCACCAATATGGTGGCTCACAGGTGACTGTAACTCCAGTTCTAGAGGACATAAACTCTTTTCTGACATAGGTAGCCACACGTTATATATACATATATGCAGGCAAAGCACTCATATAAAGTAATAGCTTTTAAAATCTTTTTTAAAGTAAAAATAAAATACCTTCATAGTATGTTTTCATTTGTGAAATCTTTTCAGCCTGTGAAAATCATGTTAACTTCATTGATGGGAATAGAAGCCGATTCAGAGTTCCACAGGCAAACCTTAGGAGGAACTTTGGGGTCCTGTAAAGGAGGGGAAGGAAGGAGTGGAGGAACCAAAGGGATCAGGGACACCAACAGGACACAACCCACAGGACCAACTAACTGGGACTAGTGAGAGTTTGCAGAGATCAGGGAGTATGCAAATAGTTATGATTAACTAGCTCAGTATTCTTGTGGGCTCCTAACAGTGGGAGCAAGAGCTGTCTCTGACTCCTTTGCCTATCTGTGGGACCCTTTTCTTACTACTGGGTGCCTTGTCCAGCCTTGATGTGATGGCATGTGCCTGGTCTCACAGGAGCTCGTTGTGCCGTGTGTGGTAGATGTTGTCCCTGGGAGGTCTGTTCCTGTCTGAGGAGAGGTGGAAACGGGGTAGATCTGGGGAAGAGGGGAAATAGGGGTGGGGAGACTGGGGTGATGGAAAGAATGGGGAATTTTGATGGAGGTAAGTGAGAGAAAAATTAAAACAAAAAGAAACAAAAACATGATGCTTCAAACCAGATGGTTAGAAATCACCTCTCTGTTCAGTTTCTTTGAGGAGTGACCATCTGGAAACCAAGATTCAAAGAAGGTGTCCTGATTTGAAATCGGGTTTCTAAGACTGGGCACCATAAGGGACTTCAGAACCTCTCTCTCTCTCTCTCTCTCTCTCTCTCTATGTCTCTCTCTGTCTCTCTCTGTGTGTCTCTGTCTCTCTCTGTGTCTCTGTCTCTCTCTGTGTCTCTGTCTCTCTCTGTGTCTCTGTCTCTCTCTGTGTCTCTGTCTCTCTCTCTGTCTCTCTCTGTGTGTCTCTGTCTCTCTGTCTCTCTCTGTGTCTCTGTCTCTCTCTGTGTCTCTGTCTCTCTCTGTATCTCTGTCTCTCTCTGTGTCTCTGTGTCTCTGTCTCTCTCTGTCTCTCTCTGTCTCTCTCTCTGTGTCTCTGTCTCTCTCTGTCTCTCTCTGTCTCTCTCTGTCTCTCTCTGTGTGTCTCTGTCTCTCTGTATGTCTCTGTCTCTGTCTCTCTGTCTCTCTCTGTGTCTCTCTCTCTCTGTCTCTCTGTATGTCTCTCTCTGTCTCTGTCTCTCTCTGTGTCTCTCTCTCTCTGTGTCTCTGTCTCTCTCTCTATCTCTCTCTCCTTTTTTACTTAACTGGATGTTTTGCCTGCATGTATATCTGTCTGTGCACCACTTGATGTGATGCACACCACAGGGGCTGTTGGGCCCCCCGGAACTTGAGTTACAGACAACTGTGAGTCGCCATGTGGGTGCTGGAAATAGAACCAGATTCCTCAGGAAGAGCAGTCAGGTCTCTTAACTGAGAGCCCTCTCTCCAGCCCTTTCAAAGCACTTCTGATCCCCCAAAAGTGGTATAAAAAGGAGGAGTTTGCAAATCTCTTCCAAACTCCCTTTCTGCTATGGTGGTCACCTGATACCAAAGTGGCCAAGGACAAATAATTAGAGGAACATATAGAGTAGAGGGAAAACCTCCACTTGCCCAGCCGAAAGGGCAGAAGCTCCAGCAGTATTCCCGCATTACTCCGGTCACCTTACACCAAGGAGGTGATACTCAGGAAGGAAAGGACATACAAAGTTCAGAGATGCTGACCTCGGTGTTCCCAAAGCTCTGAATCAACACCAACAACCCTTGCCTTGAGATTTCTTATAATGGGGGTAAAATAGACCCGTGTGTACATAAACCCCGGAAGTGGGTGCTCCGTTTTTGTTAGTTCAATATATATGTGTAGCGGACACAAAACAGGTTGTTGTTTTTCCAAAAATTACTGGTTTTCAATATGGAATCATGGAGATTCATGTCAAAGTAATGACAGCACAGACTTCAGGTTCTTACCATGGGATTAGTGCAAACAACCAATGAAGAACTGAATTTAAGTACACGGATAATTGATAGTTTCATCCCCCTTGTGTAGACATGCACAAAGTCATACATGGTTACACAACATGTGTCAGCACACTATGCACAAGGTTCTAGGAAGCTAAGACCTCATTCACTTCTGTCTGTGCTCTCCTTGCCTCTTGCTTTTACTACCTTCTCTTCTGTTATACTGCTGTGGCCATTGCTTGAGTTTTTAGAAAGAAACCTACTTCTAAGTGCTTAAACACTAATCTGGTTGTATCTTTTCTCTCCTCTACAGGATGGAGCTAAAGTCTGGTACCGTGCAGTTGGTCAAAAGTCTTGGTTTTGGACCCTTGGAGGTCATAGGCCCTGGTTGGAAATCTCCTACTGTTACTTACCTATTGGATTGCCTTCTAAATAATTGTCTTTAATCCCCTATATTTGTGTCACTACCAGCTTTCGTCAGGGGAGTTTCTTTTTGCAGTGGGCAGCAATAGCTGCAGAGAGAGATGCATGACTGGTCAAAGCCCAGAGAATAAAAGTGTTCAGCCGTAAATGGTACCTCTGTACGACACTGCCCAACGCTCAGGGAACATAGTGAAAAAAAAACTGTAAGAGCCTGGGGATGCAGTGAAGTCTGGAGGAATAATGTCTTTCCATCATAGCCATGTGTCCTAGTTAAATTTCTGTCAATATGATTAAACACCAAATAACAAGGCAACTTCTGAAAGAAAGTGTTTAATTTGGTTTATGGTCTCAGAGAGTCAGAGTCTGTGGTGGCAGACTGAGAGAACTGAGAGCTCTCATCCCGGTATGTCAGATTTGTGTGTGTGTGTGTGTGTGTGTGTGTGTGTGTGTGTGTGTGAGAGAGAGAGAGACAGAGACAGAGACAGAGAGACAGAGAGAAACTGAGAGACAGAGAGAGACAGACAGAGCGCACAATGGGTATCACATGAGTCTTTTGAAACCTCAAAGTCACACCTAGTGACATACTTTCTCCAACAAGGCCAAATCTCTGAACCCTTCTCCAAGAGTTCAGCCAACTGGGGACCAAGTATTCAAATATATGAGCCTCTGAGGACCATTATCATTTAACCACCATGCATGGCACTTTTGAACTCACAGCTTTGATTCCCTGCACGAGACCTGCATAAGATCAATATCCTGTCCAGGAATTGGGAGGGGTCCAAGAGAGTCACTAAAGGTTGTTGGGGGATAGAGAAATTTCTTCATTGCTGTGACCACTAATAAGGTGCTGTTTTTCTTTCAAAAGCCTTTTGCCCAACCTTAATGAAACCTTGATAACTCATTGGTTTGTTTGGGAGGGTGGCGGGGGGGAGAAAGAAAGGAAAGCAGACGAGAGCCAGACTATCTGGGAAGAAGACGCATTATATACATCTACAAAAATATCATAATGAAATCCATTATTATGTGTAGTTAATAAATGTTAATTAAAAAGACAAATGTTTTTAAGTGTCAAAAAGGCCTAAAAGACCTAAAAACAACAAGCAGATTTACGCTGTTTCTCCACTACCCATAACAAAAATTCTTGCTTCTCTGAGAAACTAGCCCCAACCCACCAGTTTATCATTTATTACCTAACCACAGTCACCCCTTGCTCTCACCTCTACACACAACAAATGATTCCACAGCTCTTTACCCTTCCTCAGATCTTCCTCACCTGCCTGTGAGCTGCTGCTCCTCCACCTAGTCTTCCAGCCAGCTCAAAGTACCCTGGGATCCCACAGCCAGAATGAGATCAGAGTTGGCTGGGCTGTTTTAGACTCAAGAGCAAAACCAAGTCCATGTTAAACAGACAAACAAGGTGGAAAGCTGTTACTTCAGCAGCTAGAAGTCCTGGGATAGCACCAGAATTAAGGATAGTTGATCCATCAGGCTGACAAGAACAGCCTCAGGCTATTGTGTCCTGCCTTAACCAGCATCTGTATCATCCTGGAGCTGGTATCCTTGGTAACCAAAGGTGACTGTAAGATGCAACAAGAAAGGATGAATGAAGGAAAACACCAAGAGCAATCTTTAGCCACTAGAGTGCACATCCCCACGTCAAAAGAGGACCTAAAACACCATCAGATTTTTGAGAGTAGTGTAAAGAAACCAGAAAAGAACGCGCAAATGACGACAGAGAGAGGAAACACAAGGTGAGCAAAATACCAACTGAGAAGAAAATTTAAAATATTAATGTTATTATTTTATAATATTAAAAGAAATTTACTTCTTAACACTTATTAATTCTATTATAATCCTTGGAATTGACAAGCTACCAGGGATGAAACCTACAGTTGGCACATTCATACTCCCGTAGTTGTGCTGATAAAGAATGCTATGAGGAGCTGGAGACATAGCTCAGCACTTAAGAATACTTCCTGCTCCAGCCTGGTCTACAGAGTCATAGTAGAAGGCTGTTTGTTTGTTTCCAGCTACTCAGCCCCAAAATAATCACACAGAAACTGTATTAATTAAATTGCTGCTTGGCCCATTAGCTCTTGCTTCTTATTGGCTAACTCTTATATTAATTTAATCCATTTCAGTTCATCTCTGTATTGCCACAAGGCTGTGGCTTACTGGGTAAAGTTCCAGCATCTGTCTCCAGTGGGGTTACATGGCTTCTCTCTGACTCCACCTTCTTTCTCCCAGCAGTCAGTATAGTTTTCCTGCCTAGCTCTACTCTGCCCCATCAGGGCAAGCCAGCTTCTTTATTCATTAACCAATAAAGGCAACACATAGGCAGAAGAACCTCCCACATCATAGGATGAGTTCTAGGACAGTCAAACGCTACACAGAAAAACCCTGTCTCAAAACAAAACAACAGCTGTAACATGATTAGTTTAAAAAAAAAACCAGACAGATATAACAGTCAAAAGCTACACAGAAAAATCCTGTCTCAAGGCAAAACAAAACAAAACAACAACTGTAGCATGATTAGTTTTTTTTTTAAAAAAAAAAACCAGACAGATATTGGGGTTCAACCTGAAGGTCAGAAAAGCAAAACAGCCAGCCACTGACTCTTACCTCTACTTCAGTCCATAATGGTGATCCTGCCTCCAGGAATCCTGTTCCTGAGAGCTGTCTCCCCCCATTTTATATTTTTTTCTCTAGAATTATAATTAAAGCCCAGGATGATCCAACATTTCAGAGAACCTCTGTTGCAGTTTCTTCTGAGTTCTGCATCCAGAACAATTTCAAGGCTGCTGACTGAGAGGATCCAGCCTCACAGAAAACTCCAGTTAGGACATGGCCATAATTCTAAATTTTCATTGGGTCCCCATAAGATTACTATCACCCCCAATCAGCAGGAAGTAGCCTAGAAAACTATGCCCACATCCCCCCCAAAAAATGGATTATGATGTTTGTCTTTGTTTAGTGTGTTGGTTACAAGTTGTTATGGATAATGATCAGAAAAAAAAAGCCAAACAAAGGAGATCAGATCAGGGTCTTGTTTTGAAAAAGAGGGGAACTGCTGTGGGATAATGCTTTTGTACACAGGAAAGATTTGTCACTTAATAAAATAATATTGTTTATTGGTTTAATAAAATGTTGATTTTATTAAAATTTCATAAAATGTAGCCAGGTAGGAACTATAGGCGGAGCAATCAGACTAAAAGCATTCTGGGAAGAGGAAAGGCAGAGACGCTGTCACAAGCCAGATGGCATTCTGGGAAGAGGAAAGGCAGAGATGCTGTCACCAGCCAGATGGCATTCTGGGAAGAGGAAAGGCAGAGACGCTGTCACAAGCCAGATGGCATTCTGGGAAGAGGAAAGGCAGAGACGCTGTCACCAGCCAGATGGCATTCTGGGAAGAGGAAAGGCAGAGACGCTGTCACCAGCCAGATGGCATTCTGGGAAGAGGAAAGGCAGAGACGCTGTCACCAGCCAGATGGCATTCTGGGAAGAGGAAAGGCAGAGATGCTGTCACCAGCCAGATGGCATTCTGGGAAGAGGAAAGGCAGAGACGCTGTCACCAGCCAGATGTAGAGGAAGCAAGATGAGAACGCCTCATTGAGAAAATGAAGGCGTAAGTCACAAACAATGCCACACCAATTCGGGGTTATGATTATTAGGGTGGTATTTATTTAAAGGGGAAAAAACTTACAGATCACTGTCCCAGGCAACAGCCCTCTTCGCAACCAGGAAAGGAGTCTAGTCGCAGGCGGAGCAGGAAGTGAAGAGAGAGAGAAGAGGGAAGTGTCCGCTTTTTTAAAGGGAGAGAAACCACGCCCCAGTGGGCTGGTACCTCAGCGGTGATAGGCTGGAGGAGTGGGAGGACCTCCCGCAACACCTCCCCCTTTTGTTTAAATAAGAGAGTTCTAAACCTACTATGAAATTATATACAATAAGTACAAATATCCTATTCTAACTAGCTTAGGTCTTGTATAATAAATAACTTGGCCAAGTCATGAGAGAAAGTAACTACATTTATATAGTCTTCAACCCCATCGAAGATCTGAGAAGGGAAATAATGTTACCTGGGTAATTAGGAAGTTCAGTAGAACAACTTCCAAAACATGCAACAAATTACAGAGACAACTAGCTACCTGGGCAATCACCCAAAGTCACATTAGCAGCGTTGAAGCAACCAACTTTGGCTAAGGCCTAACATAACTGACATACCATTTTCTAAGGCAAGCAACTTTTCAAAACTATCTTACCCTGTCTTGGCAGGATATGACAGTCCTGTTTTATCCATTGATGCATGCTCTGTATCTTTGTCAGTTGTTGAGGTATGGGCATTTCTTTGCCCAAACGCCAGTTCTGCCAAAAAGAAAGGCTCCAGGTGGAGTGTCTTTGGTGCTCAACATTCTCTCGGGAATAGAGTGGTGTTGCCAGGAGCAATTGTGTCTCACTACCACAAAACTCTGAGTTAGATTAAAGGCCATTTTCTACAGCTCTTTGAAGAAGTTGAAGATTATCTATCTATACTGAGTATAATCTCTATATATCTAAAGAACCTGATTAGTCTATTATAAATGACAAACTTAGATGACTATTAGTCTATATAATTCTCAATATCTATCTAACTTAAAGACTAAGACAATAAACGACTGTGAAACAAATGAGGACAATGACCTCCAAATATAAACAATGTACAAATATACATTGCAGTAGGCAAATATATATCAATACACAATCATTATATAAGTATCTTAATCAGAGGTAGAAATGTACACTGCAATATGGTAAATATATACTATATATATATATCAATACAATATATGTCAATACATAAAAAAAATGTTTTAAACAGAGGTAGAAACATGCATGCGTACAATAGTCAATATAATTTAACTTTGTATCAATATACAAGAATCTATACCAATGTATTTGTCTAAAAACAGTAACTCACAATTACAAATCTATTATCCCATCATCCCTCTTTTTTTTTTTTTTTAAAATGATCCCTGAGCGTATAAAATTCCTCCCCCAACCCTCAATCGTGTACTAATTATAATCAACCCCTAAATGATGTCCCTAAACCCAAGGGCAAGTTTTACTGGGAAAGGGGACGTCGTCCTCTAGAATTACTTCCAGCTGTCATGGGGGCGACGTTCTTTCTGGGGGATCCTGTGAAAGTGAAATGATGGTTAAATTTCAAGATCAATGTCTTTTAAAATTGCCAATAGTCTCTGAGTATTTTGTGCAGGTCTGGCCAAAATGTTGTATAAGATGTGCACCATTTCAGCTAACCAAGTTGGAACTGTCTTGTGCAGCTGGTACCAAAAGCAGGTCTTGTAGTAGCGCTATCAGCATCATGACGTCATATCAACCAGGTGGAGTTGTTGTTATGGGGCCCCATCTTCTTCCTGGAAACTTCAAATGTCACTTCAGGAAAAACTCATTGTTCATTATGAAAAACTTAAACATTAATCATATAGACATATATAAACATATATATATATTCAATGAAAGACATGATAGATATATTCAATGAAAAGTATGATAGATATGAAGAAAAGCAAAGATGTTTTCTAAACTCATATTTCTTTCTGTCCCATATCATGGCTCTTGACATGAGACAGAAACTCCAGAAACTCTGGGTTTTTCTCTTACTAACAGGCTTGGAATTGGAGAGGGACTGAGCCAAAGTCCAACTTCAAAACCAGCTTTATAAAAATTTAGAAATATGGTTTAATATTACTTACACAATCCATTCAGTTGTCTTCATATTTCCTATTGGGCAGGTATTTTTCCATCTGTCAGTATCCAAACATCCAGGGTCCCTTGAATTTCTCAAAGATGAGTGTTTTCCTGTGGAGATAAGAACAGAACCCTGCCCCCATTCTATGTTTTTCTTACCACCTGTATGAATATCATCATTGTGGATGAGTTGTCATTTCTCCTTTCCAAGAGGTTTCTCCTCTTCAAATCGAAACTTTATTAATTTTGATGGTATCCACAATTTTTCTTCTCCTGTGGAAACAAGAGCAAAACCCCTTCCCCAACGTAGCACATCTCCTGGCTTCCACTGAGAGGTCAGCACATCTTTGAAATAAATCGGTTGATTTAGTTCAGCAGACTTTTCCATTATCCAATGTCTTTCTGCTGCTGTCGTTCCTTTCTCATTAGCGTTAAGAAAATTCAAGGTTAATAAAGCATTATGTAATCTATTTCTGGAGGTATTTTCAGTCCCTTTCTGTTTGTTCAGCATATCCTTTATAGTACGATTTGATCTTTCTATAACTGCCTGACCTGTAGGATTATTTGGTATACCTGTAATGTGTTTTATATTATAATAATCAAAAAAGCGTTTCATTTTCTTAGATACATATGCTGGACCATTATCTGTCTTTATTTGCGCAGGTATACCCATGATGGCCATAACTTCCAATAAATGTGTGATTACTGAATCAGCCTTTTCTGAGCTCAGGGCAGTAGCCCATTGAAAACCTGAATACGTGTCTATGGTGTGGTGTACATATTTTAATTTACCAAATTCCATAAAGTGGAACACATCCATCTGCCAGATTTCATTTCTCTTAGTACCCTTTGGGTTACTCCCTGCAGGCAACGGTGTTTGATTATAGAAAGAACAAGTAGGGCATCTCTTTATAATGTCCTTAACTTGTTGCCAAGTAATGGAAAATTCTTTCTTTAGGCCTTTACTATTGACATGATGCTTCTTATGAAATTCCGAGGCCTGCAACACATTTCCAATCAATAATTGATCAATCTCAGCATTGCCTTGGGCTAGAGGACCAGGCAGACCTGTATGGGATCGGATGTGTGTTATGTACATCGGACAAAGCCTGTTCCTGATTACGTCTTGTACCTGGATAAACAATGAAGTCAACTCTGTGTCATCTGGTATAAATTCAGCGGTTTCAATATGCAAGATAACTCTTTCTGCATATTGTGAATCTGTAAGTATATTAAGAGGTTCTTTAAAATCCCTTAGCACCATAAGAATGGCATATAATTCTGCCTTCTGGACAGAATTATAAGGGCTTTGTTCCACCTTACTCAATTCATCTGACTTGTAACCTGCTTTCCCTGATTTATTTGCATCAGTATAGAACGTACGGGCTCCAGTTATTGGAGCATCACGTACAATTCTAGGAAGAATCCAAGAAGTTCTTTTTATGAGATTAAGTCTATCACTTTTGGGATAGTTGCTATTAATTTCTCCCAAAAAGTTAGCACAAGCTCTTTGCCACGGTTCATTGTCTTCCCATAACTTTTTTATTTCTTCAGTAGTAAAAGGCACTATAATTTCTGCTGGGTCTATACCTGCTAGTTGACGAAGTCTCAGCTTACCTTTTATAATTAATTCAGAGACCTTTTCCACATAAGTTTTTAATTTTTTACTTGGTTTATTAGGTATAAATATCCACTCTAAAATAATATCTTCCCTCTGCATTAGAATCCCTGTAGGAGAAATTCTGGAAGGCAATATGACTAGGATGCAGCTAAGATTTGGGTTCACCCTATCCACGTGTGCCTCCTGTAATTTTTCCTCAATCATTGTCAGTTCCTTTTCTGCTTCAGCTGTCAGTTCTCTTGGACTATTCAAATCTTTATCACCATCTAAGGTTTTGTTTAAATGAACTATTAGATCAGGTGTTATCCCAACAGCTGGTCGTACACTGGAAATGTCTCCTAACAATCTTTGGAAGTCATTAAGAGTCTTTAACCGGTCTCTCCTAATTTGTGCCTTTTGCGTTTTAATTTTCTCTAACCCTATTCTGTAACCTAGGTAATTAATAGAATTTCCTCTTTGAATCTTTTCAGGGGCAATTTGTAATCCCCACCTAGGCAAGACTTTCTTTACTTCTTCAAACATCCTTTCTAAAGTATCTTTATTTGAATCAGATAATAAGATGTCATCCATGTAATGATAAATGATGGACTTGGGGAATTGTTTACGAATTATTTCCAATGGCTTACTTACAAAATATTGGCACAGTGTAGGACTATTGAGCATACCCTGTGGGAGGACAGTCCACTGATATCTCCTATTAGGCTGAGAATTATTATAAGTAGGCACTGTGAAGGCAAATTTTTCTCTATCCTTTTCTTGTAACGGTATAGTGAAAAAACAATCTTTCAAATCAATAACTATAAGAGGCCATCCTTTTGGTAACAGAGAAGGCAAAGGAATTCCAGATTGTAGTGGGCCCATAGGTTGAATTACTTTGTTGACAGCTCTTAGATCTGTCACCATTCTCCATTTACCAGATTTCTTTTTTACAACAAACACAGGAGAATTCCAAGGGCTGGTTGATTCTTCAATATGGTGAGCATCTAGTTGCTCTTGCACCAGCTGTTCCAATGCCTGTAGTTTATCTTCAGCTAGAGGCCATTGTTTGGTCCATATTGGCTTCTCAGTTAGCCATTTTAAAGGTAGGGCTGTTGGTACCTCTAAAGGTTTGGTATTTGCTGTATGTTCTTGTACAGCCTGAATGGCTGGTGACCTTTTTCCATAATACCTCATCATATCCTTCCCAGAATTATGAGTTCCTGGAAATACAGGAATGTTAATCTGGGTATTCCATTGCTGTAGCAGGTCACGGCCCCATAAATTTATGGCAATATTGGCTATATATGGCCTTAGTCTTCCTATTTGCCCTTCGGGCCCTATGCATTCAACCCATCTTGTGCTTTGTTTTACACGAGATAGGGTTCCAATTCCTAGGAACTGAACATCTACCTCTTGAAGAGGCCAATTCGGATGCCAAGATTCTGGGGTAATGATACTTACATCCGCACCTGTGTCTAATAAGCCTTCAATAAAAGTGCCATTTATACAGACTCTTAGCTTTGGTCTTTGATCATTAATAGAAGTCTGCCAAAATATACGTTTACTCTGTCCTATTGGGTTTTTTGACTCATCCTCCACACGTAATTCTTCATTTAGACCAGTATTACTTTTTACAGCAGAAATTGGAGCTTTTAATTTTCTTGGTGAGGCATGTTCTCCACTGTGACTGGGAATGACTGGGCCACTGTTGGCTTGGGGGCCTGCGAGAGGCCCCCCAAGGAGTTTCCCGATGATATCGGATTGCCCCGTCTGTCTGTTGTTGACCTACATTCGTTGGACCAATGCCTGCCTTTACCGCATCTCCTACATATACCTGAAGGCCGAGGTCTCCTATTTTTGTCATTCCCAGAAGAGATATTATTCCTAGAAATTCTTTGCCTGCAATTCCTTTGCAAATGTCCTAATTTACCACAATTAAAACACCTGGCAGTTTGATGTCTCCTCATTGCTTTGGAAATCGCTTCTCCTACCCAAGATTCATCATTATAGCTAAACGTCTCAACATTCATCGTATGCTGAATCCATTCATCCATAGGTGCTGATCTAGACTTTAAAGGCCCAATTATCTTTTTGCATTCTATGTTTGCATTCTCAAAAGCTAGAGATTCAAGAAGTATTCGTCTAGCTTCTGGGTCTGTTACCCCTATGTCCAGAGCCTTAATTAATCTTTGCAAAAAGTCAATAAAGGGTTCTCTCTGTCCCTGCCTAATTCTGGTATATGATTCAACCCTTTTTGCTGGATCTTGTATCCTATTCCAAGCATTTAAAGCTGCTTGGTGACATAGACACAGTACTTCATCGTCATAAAGAGCTTGGACCTGTGGATCAGCATATTCTCCTGCACCAAGAATTTGATCTTGGGAAACCTCAATACCTTTTGCTCTTCCTTGCTGTTCCATATGTTTGGATTCTTCTCTGAAATAAATTCCGAACATCAAGGAAGGTCCATTATCTAAAACTGCAGACACTAACTGATGGAAATCATGGGGAGTAGCTCTAGCATTAGAAGCCCAAGTCCTTATCATTTCCTTTACATATGCATTGTGCAAGCCAAAATTAACAACAGCTTGCTTAATTTCTTTCAGATCATTCATTGCTATTGGCGTCCATCTAGCTTCTCTGACTCCCTTTGAGCCTTTAGAAGTTGATGCTTTTTCAGAATTAAGTATAGGGTATGTCGCTAGAACCCTGGGTAAGCCAGTTCTAATAGCTGGTGGAGGCCTTGTATCCTGTCCTTGTGCCTCCTTCCTCTGTTCACCAGCTGCAATAATTTCCCCAATCTTTTCAAATCTTTTTATCATTGTCTCTCTTAAATCCTGAATCTCCTGACCTGTATATATTTCCAGTGATTTCACTGAGGTATCAATTTTTTGGTCCCCATTCTGCACCTGTGATTCCAAAGCTTTAATTTTTTCCTTCAAAGATAACATGTCCTCCTTAAACTTTTCTTGTATATCATGTAGATTCCCATCTTGGAGGTACATTCTGTCTGTTACCTTATCAAAACTTTGTGATAAAGTCTGAACGTCAAATTCAACAGCCTGAACCCTTTCAGGTAACTTTCTAATACCCTTGGATATGGAATCAATTTTGTCTGTCATAGTATCCACTTGTTCAGATAACCTCTTATTTTCAATAATTTTAATCCTGTCAATTAGTTGTTCATTATTAGTTCGTAAAGATTCTATCATTCTTAGGAGTGCCATATTCTTCCTTAATGATAGAATATGGAAAAGAAAACTGAAGGCTAGTAACAAGCAAATTAAGGTATCCCCATAATCATATAAACCTTGTATGATGTAATTCATTGTATTAGTAAATATAAATTTACTAATCCATTGTATTAGTGAAAACAAAGCAGTAAAATTTGCGTTAGAAACAAAAACTGCAATATTACCTATTATCCAGCAGGTGGCGCTGTTGCAGAGTCGCGGTGAAAACATGGTCCTGTTTCAGTGCCTTAGTAGATGTTAAAAACTGGAAAATGCAAGTTTCTCAAGAAAATAAATCTAATTAAATCAATTCCTGAGACGGAACAAGTCACCCTGAGGGGTTGCAGCTTTCAGCAACCACGTGCTCTGGTTCGTGTCACTTAAGAGCTGTACTTGCAAGGGAGATTTAAAAATGACTCAGAAAAGAGCAAACCAAGCGGCCAGAGACTACGCGGGCCTGTGGAGTTTAAATCCACGTGGGGAGTCCAAGGCCGCTGGCGGCTGTGGAAGGGGAGGGCTCCCGCCAAGCCGAACTAGAGCCCGCCAAGCCCGCGGCCGCCAAGCTGAACTTGCACCCGCCAAGCCTGCAGCCGCCAAGCCGAACTTGGGGCCGCCAAGCCGAACTCGCGGCTGCGAGTGGGGAAAGGAGAGGTTCTAAAACCAAATGTTGGGCGCCAAAATGAAGGCGTAAGTCACAAACAATGCCACACCAATTCGGGGTTATGATTATTAGGGTGGTATTTATTTAAAGGGGAAAAAACTTACAGATCACTGTCCCAGGCAACAGCCCTCTTCGCAACCAGGAAAGGAGTCTAGTCGCAGGCGGAGCAGGAAGTGAAGAGAGAGAGGAGAGGGAAGTGGCTGCTTTTTTAAAGGGAGAGAAACCACGCCCCAGTGGGCTGGTACCTCAGCGGTGATAGGCTGGAGGAGTGGGAGGACCTCCCGCAACAAGAAAAGGTACCAAACCACACGGCTAAACATAGACACGAATTATGGGTTAATTTAAGTTGTAAGAGCTAGTTAGTAATAAGTCTGAACTAATAGACCAAAGAATTTATAAATAATATAAGCTTCTGTGTGTTTCTTTGGGGCTGAATGGCTGTGGGACTGAGTGGGACAGAAACTTCCATCTACAAACAACAACAAAAAGAACACTGACTGCTCTTCCAGAGACTTGGATTCAGTTTCCCACACCCACATGGTAGGTCACAACTCTCCGTAACTTCATTTCCAGGGGATCCACTGTCCTCTTCCGACCTCTGCTGTCACTGAACATGTATCTTGCATATACATATACTCAGATACACACAAACACATGAAATAAGTATTTTTTGAAAAAGAACGTCATAAGAGCTGCAGAGAAGTCAAGCACAGGTATAAGCCTGTAGTGCCAGCACTGAGGAGGTCAGCATTGTCAAGGACAACCTCCCGAGGCCAGCATTCTCAAGGCCAGCATCCCTGAGGCCAGCATCCTTAAGACCATCATCCTCAAGGTTAGTATACTCAAAGCCAGCATCCTCAAGACCAGCATCCTTAAGACCAGCCAGGGTGAACTAACAAAAGGTTGTCTCAAAAATAAAATAATAACAAAAGTACAAATTGGAGAGAGAAATGAGAACTAACTTTAAATCCAGTGAGTCTACTCCTAGGATTCTAAGTTACAAAGTGTTATATGCAAGGAGTTTATTGTGGTGATAGCCATAGTAATAAAGAGTCAGAAATGGCCAATCTTCTGTAGCACAGGAATAGTAAACTACAGCATTTTTATAATGAATACTTGAGTGTTTTTCAGGGAATACTTAGGAGATCATAGTCTGGAAGGTGTTTGATATAGTTGTAACTAAAATTTAAAAATTCAAAATTCTATTTATGATTGTGGAGGCCCAAAAATGTGAACCCATTTCTATGTTGACCAAAGGTCAGAGAGTTGGAAACTTACCTCTAGTTCCTTCAAAGTTATTGTGCTTCTACCTCAAGCAAAGTTCCCACCTAGACCAGAGAGTTCTGCTCTCTCAAGGTGTTTGTCAACAGGTGTGGCTAATAGCCAGCCCTTGTATTTCAGAAACAGAGAAGTAGATATACTTCTACCTCAAACAAAAGTCTATGGATTCAACTAAATTCCAGTTTTCTTAAGGGGATAACATTGGATTCCACCCAGGGAGTGGTTTACCTGGTCTAGGGTGTGAGCACAACTTGTTTTGTTCTAGCAACAGAATGTTTAACTATGAATGTAGCCCACAACCTTCAAGTGGTTTGTTCATTTCCTTGTATCATGTCAATTCAGTTTTTTGTTTTACTCCTACCTTTTGGGGTCGGGGGTATTTTAAGCAGAGTTGGAAATTAAACGTGGGAGAATTTTCAGTTCTCACTGGAACTCCCTCCTGATACTATCCTATATGTTTCTCCGTTTTATTATTTTCATTTGTATCTTCATATTTTTTACTATTTTTCTAAATCCCCACACCTCTACCTTGGTAAGTATTTTTGTCGAGGCTGGTCCCTGAAATATGATATAATTTCTACCTGAACATTTTATATATTCTTGCTGAAATGCGGCAGTGTTTTTGTTAGGTGCACACTGTATGAAGAAATTGGTCTCATTGTGACATTTTCTTGCACCCATGTGCTGTATTTACATCACGTTCATACGCATCCTCTTTATCCTCTCTTGTTCCCATGTTCCCCCCCCAACTGGTCCCCTTCCTCTTTTCCAAATAGTAGCCCTTATATTTTTACATCTCTTTAAAAATCTAGATGGTTACATTTTAGACCATGAGAATAAATATGCAATATTTGTCCTTCTGAGCCTAAATGATTTTGCTTACCATGATGTCCGCCAGTTCTATCCATTTCCTTACAGATGACATGATTTCCTGCTTCCTTATAGCTGAATCAAACTTCATATGACACTTTCTTTAGCCATTCATCCATCAGTGGGTACTAGGCTGATTCCACAACTGGGCTATAATGATAGTTCCGTGATAAACAAGAACACGAAATGCAACAAGATTTTAATACAGTTTATTGCATGCATGAGTGCAGTGTCCGTGCACATGTATGAGAGGGTACATGCCCTCCTCTGTAACTCTCTGGCTTCTCCTTCTAGGCAGGGTCCCTTCCTGAACCCGGAGCTCTTGTTTTTTGTTTTCAGCAAGGCTGCCAGTCAGTTCCCACAGTCCTCCTGTCTTCTCCCACACAGAGCTGGGTTTGCAGGTCCACAGAAGACCACACCTTGCTATCATATAAGACCGCAGCTTATTCTATAGATTCTGGCATCTGAATTTAAGTCCTCAGAGTTGTGCAACAAGTACTGTTACCCCTGGAGCCGTCTTTCCGGCCCCCAGTAGCAGTAATTTTCAAAGGAAGCATCTGTCGCTGTTTGATTTTGAAGTAAAATATTTCCATGAACCAAAATGTTAATATGTAAAGAAAAAATTAAAAATAATGAGCTACTCTTAATTCAACTTCTCCTGGAAGTAAGTGCTGTGTAAGCACGGTTGATATTTTGATTTATATGATTCTAAGTGTATCTCAGCCGTCATACTGTTTGATACTACCACTGTGTACCTCTGGAAGTTTTCATCATTCCAGACTGCAATTCTGCCCTCATTAAACATCAACTCCCTGCTGTCAGCTCTGCCCCTGGACGGGTCCATAGGTGTTGTTCTTGATTCCCAACGTAACTTAAAGGGAAACTTACACGATGTCCGGAGCCCTTGATGTCCTGCAGATGAAGGAGGAGGATGTCCTCGCTGCGGGAACCCACATAGGTGGCACCAACCTCGCCTTTCAGATGTAGCAGCACATCTACAAAAGGAAAAGCGGCGGCATCCACATCATCAATCTGAAGAGAACCTGGGAGAAGCTGTTGCTTGCAGTTCAGGCTATTGTTGCCATCGAGAATCCTGCTGATGTCAGCGTCATCTCCTCCAGGAGCACTGGGTAGCGAGCTGTGCTGAGGTTTGCTGCCGCCACTGGAGCCACTCCTATTGCTGACCGTTTCACCCCAGGGACCTTCACTAACCAGATCCAGGCAGCCTTCAGGGAGCCACGGCTTCTAGTGGTGACCGATCCCAGGGCTGACCACCAGCCCCTCACAGAGGCGTCTTACGTGAACCTGCCCACCATTGCCCTGTGTAACAGACTCACCTCTGCGCTATGTGGACATCGCCATCCCGTGCAACAACAAGGGAGTTCACTCAGTGGGCCTGATGTGGTGGATGCTGGCCCAGGAAGTACTCCGCATGCGTGGCACTATTCTCTCTCATGAGCACCCATGGGAGGTTATGCCTGATCTTTACTTCTACAGAGACCCAGAGGAGATTGAGAAGGAAGAACAGGCTGCTGCTGAGAAGGCCGTGACCAAGGAGGAGTTTCAGGGCGAATGGACTGCACCAGCTCCTGAGTTCACTGCTGCTCAGCCAAAGGTGGCTGACTGGTCTGAGGGTGTGCAGGTGCCCTCGGTGCCCAGCAGTTCCCTAATGAAGACTGGAGTACCCAGCCAGCCACTGAGGATTGGTCAGCAGTTCCCACAGCACAGCAGGCCACCGAGTGGGTTAGAGCCACCTCTGAGTGGTCCTGAGGTCCTCTGCAGATACCTGAGCAAAGGGGAAAAAGGTGGAAGGAAAATAAAGTTCCTACAAGCTGTCAAAAAAAAAAAAATACATCAACTCCCCATTCCCCACACCCTAAAGTATCCTTCATTCTGTTTCCACTCCCTGTATCAAACCATCTTAGGTATCTTAAATAAACGGCATCGGAGCATTTTTGTTGCCTTTTGTGGCTTCTTCAATTTAGTTTGATGTATTTTCTCTGCTGAGTGACCTTAACATTCTTGTGAACGTCCTTTTAAAAACACGTACAAGGCCTTTTTTTCCCCCAGGATTCCCGACTATTCCATTGATCTACACATCTGGGTTTAAACCGGTACACACTAATTTTTTTTTTTAAAGATTTATTTATTTATTTCTTATGTATACAACATTCCGCCTCCACGTACGCCCACTTGCCAGAAGAGGGCGCCAGATCTCATTACAGACGGCGGTGAGCCACCATGTGGTTGCTGGAATCAAACTCAGGACCTCTGAAAGAGCAGCCGGTGCTCTTAGCCACTGAGCCATCTCTCCAGCCTGGCACACACTAATTTGTGTGTGTGTGTGTGTGTGTGTGTGTGTGTGTGTGTGTGTGTGTGTGTGTGTGTGTTTTGTTTGTTGGTTAGTTGGTTTTCTGAGACAGGATTTCTCTGTGTAGCTTTGGAGCCTGTCCTGGAATTTGCTTCATAGATCAGGCTGGACCCAAATTCACAGAGATCTGCCAGCCTCTGCCGCCCAAGTGCTGGGATTAAAGGCGTGTGCCACCAACGCCCGGCTACCACAGTTTTTATCTACCATCGATTTGTAATAAATTTTAGAATCAGGAATCAGAAGCTTTCCAAATTTATTCTTTTCCAAGTTTGTTTTGGCTGTTTGGGTCCTTTGAGATGTCAGGCGAATCTTAGGGTGCAGCTTTCTATTTCCGGATAAACGGTTGCTGGGGTTTTGGCAGAGTTGCCTTGACTCTGTGGACTGTTTTGGGTACTCTGTGGGTAGTTGTGACATCTAAATGAAACTTAAGATTCTGATCCATAAGCACAAGATTTCCTTCCACATGTTTACAACTTCTCTACCTTTATCTTCAGAACTGCTTTTGTAGTTTTATGTTTGACATACTTTCTCCTCCTTAACATATAGTGATTGTTATATCCTTATATAAATTCTCAGGTTTTTGAGATGATTTTGATTGCCACAGAGCAACTCATCAAACAGATGATTCATAATTTAATTCACATACTATTCTGGACATGTTTTTATCTTGTTTTTTGAGACAGGGTTTCTCTGTATATCTCTGGACATCCTGGAACACACTATCAACCACGTTGGCCTCGAACTCACAAAGATCCTCCTGCCTCTGCCTCCCTGAGTGCTGGGATTAAAGGTATGTGCTGCTACCACCCAGTTCTGGACATTTCTCTTATATCTAATTTTCGATAACTGCCACTGTCTTTTTTATATACTTTTAACTAAGTCCTTCAGACAGATTCTAGAGATGTTCATATTAGATCAAAAGACTAAGGACTGAACTTTCATATATATATATATATATATATATACATACATACATGAATATATATAACAGCCAGGTGGGGTGGAGCATACCTTTAATCCCAGCACTCAGAGGCAGAGACAGTTGGATCTCTGTGAGTTTGAGGTCAGCCTAGTCTACAGAGTGAGTTTTAGGACAGCCAGGGCTATGCAGAGAAACCCTGTCTCAAAAATCAAACAAACTAACTAAGAAACAAATGTCCATATATGTATATACACACACAGCAGGGGCTGGAGAAATAGAACAGTTATGAACCCTGGCTGCTCTTCCAGAAGACTCAAGCCCCAGTACATGCAGTGACTCAAAACCATCCGTGACTCCAGTTTTGGGTGATACAAACCCCATTTTCTGACTACTGCAAGCACTGGGTGTACGTGTGGTACATATACATATATTCAAGCAAAATGCTCATACACATAAAATAAATCTTTTAAAAATTATAAATAAATAAATAATGTACATCAGAGGTGCCTTGTTTTGGTACAAGACTATAGTCCCAAGATGGAGTCAACAATGGCCCTATAGCTAACCACCAGGAGGGCAGAGGGAGCACAAGAACAAGCAGGATGTTTAACCAGAAACTGTCCTCAAGATGAACCCCAAGAGGAGGGGTAGACCCGTGGGCCCTACATGAATAAATCCAGTTAATTTTGTGCAAGGAAAACAATTTCGGGTATGGGACCCAGGCACTAAAGAGTCCTACTTTGGAATGAGATGGAGTGTTTAAAGCCAGATCAGCTTCCTCAAAAGTGACGGTTCTCAAGGCCAAGGGGGAAGGAGATTTGGTTGTCCAGGACATCTGGAAGAGCAATCCTGGCTGTCACAGTTAAATGAATGGGTCAGCTGACGCCTTCATGTGGGGACAGGATGCTAAGAAGCATCTTGCATTGCTCAAGACAGCATGTTTCAGCCCAAATGTCAGCATTGTGCCAAGGCTGAGAAACCTTGCTTTAAAGAGAGTGAAATACCTGTTGGTGCTGCGAGTCTTGGGGACAGGAGAGAGTCCAGCCCCCGTAAGCAGTGTGTTCGCTACAAGGTGCAGGGTTTGCTCCAGCGTGATGAAGGCAGTCTGCGAGGTTGTGTGGTTCCAAATGCTCTCCTTACAAATTCCCTTGCATTTACCCTCAGCTGGAACGAACTGGGTTGTGTTCCCAGCAAAACATTAATAGAAACTTACCAGTGTAATAATGATGGGACTGATTGCGCTCACACTCAGGGTTCAGGACCGAGGTGTCTAAACAATGTTTCTTTAGGCATCATTAGTTCTCTGGTTCCCAGCTGATCAATACAGAGCTTTTAAGGAAGCTCTTTTTTGTTTGTTTGGTTGGTTGGTTTTGTTTTTGAATAGAAGGTTTCTTTGTGTAACCCCTGGCTGTCCTGGAACTCACTTTGTAGACCAGACTGGCTTCGAACTCGCAGAAATCCTCTTTCTTCCGCCTTCAGAGTGCACCACCATCCCCTGAGGTAAGAAAGTTCTTCAGGACACAGCAGAACCCCATTCGACCCCCACCAACCTGTGAAGGTTCATTCAAGCGATCTTCCACTTTTTCCCTTGAAATGTTAGCAGGCCAAGTAACTATCCTGCCTTGTTATTCGAATACACATTGTCTGAATTTGTAAAAGGTAGCTAAAATATTTTGTTACAAAGGTTAATCAGTTAAGCACCTATGCTCCGTTTCAGTTTCCCAAATCCGCTTCATGTAAAGCACAGAGCGGCATCAAGTGACCCTTTAAACCAGGTCAATGATTCGTCATCCATTCGAAAGCTCTGGACAGACTAAGAGAAAACGTACAATAACCCGTGCCTCCCCCACAGTCATTATATAGAAAGGAGAGAGAGAAAGCGCCAGTCCCACCGCGTGCCCCTTTTGTGTTGTTCCTGCCAACACAGCAGACCTCCTGCTATATAGACCCTGCTCCCAGCTCTACACACCAACAGCACCATCACATTGGAACCGCCAACACCAGCCATGGGGAAGGTGAGCCCAGGGCACTCAGGGCCTGGAGAGGGACCAGCCCTCGGGTCCATGCCACAACAGACCTCTGAGCCTTGCCTTGCCTTCCAGATCACCTTCTATGAGGACCGCGGCTTCCAGGGCCGCCACTATGAGTGCAGCAGCGACCACTCCAACCTGCAGCCCTACTTCAGCCGCTGCAACTCTGTGCGCGTGGACAGTGGCTGCTGGATGCTCTATGAGCAGCCCAACTTTGCAGGCTGCCAGTACTTCCTGAGGCGTGGGGACTACCCTGACTACCAGCAGTGGATGGGCCTCAGTGACTCTGTCCGCTCCTGCCGCCTCATCCCCCACGTGAGTCCCTTCCCAGCTCCCCACCACCACCCCCTACAGTCGGCTGGCTCTGAGTTCTTTGCTTACTAAGTTCTCCAAGGTTCCCTTGAAAACACGTCTGAAGTAAAATTCTCCACCGGTCATTTTCATTTATTTTGCTGAAATTAAACTCGCCAGTGCTGGGACTAAGCAGAGGACCGTTTGGTTCTGAGCCTCTGGGCCCTGGGAGCGTATGCCAGCAGGCTGCCTGGTGAACTGAGGCCGTTCACCCGTTTCCGACTTCATGAACTTATCAGGTCTGGTCAAACAGGGTTGAGCTGACAGGAATAGCTGAGTTACATAACGCCTGCCAAGAGATGGGGAAATGGGATTTCAAAGCTTTGGGGACATCCTGCTGCTATCCAAGGGGAGCCCAAACAGTTTGGATCCCATCTATTGTCTAATATGGGGAACACACCACCTCTGTGAGGGTGAACCCTCCTTTGGATATTAGTCACAGCTCCTGCTTCATTCTTTCTTCCTCCTACCTTCCCTCCCTCCTCAATCTTTAAGAAAGCCTTCCTCTACAGCCTATGGGTGCCAAAACCTGAGGCAACAAAAAAGATACCTGGGTTGGGCTTTATTCCTGAATTCTCCATCCTCTTCATGTGGAAGAGGCTACTGAGATTCAAGACGGTGGCTTTTGCTAAGGTTACATTTGGCTTTTCATTGTAATATCAAGTTATTTTTATACTTTCCAAAAAGAGCCTCAGATCACCATGAATCTGGGGAGGGGGACAGAAAAATAGTTGCTTAGAAATGGTTCTGAGGAGAAGCAGTGTGTCAACATTGCCAGAGAACGGTTTACGTCCAAGGAAGGCGGGTGGCGGTGACCTCCTGAGTTTCACTGTGTATGTCCTCCTGAACTACTCACGGTGGCCTTTCTTCCGGTTCAGTCGCCTCTGGTATTTAAAAGGAAGGGGCCCATCCCCCGGCGGCATGTGCTGACTGCCAAGCTCAGGTCAGGTTTTCTAACGTCCCCTTGTCTACTCTGCGCGTGCACAGTCCAGCTCTCACAGGATCAGGATCTACGAGCGCGAGGACTACAGAGGTCAGATGGTGGAGATCACCGACGACTGCTCCCACCTCCAGGACCGCTTCCACTTCAGTGACTTCCACTCCTTCCACGTGCTGGAAGGCTACTGGGTCCTCTACGAGATGCCCAACTACCGGGGGCGGCAGTACCTGCTGAGGCCCGGGGAGTACAGGCGCTACCACGACTGGGGCGCCGTGAATGCCAGGGTGGGCTCTCTGCGGAGAATCATGGATTTCTACTGAAATATTTTCACTCTACCATTTTCTCCATCTGGAAGTTAATAAAATATTTCCTGTGTGTTTCATGCAATAATGGAGTCCTTTGTTTCTTTCACCCTCAGGGGAGGGGACAGCAGAACTATAGCCAGAAACGATGTGGATGGTCCCATACATTTGGTGGGTGGGAAAGGGAAGGCAGATGAAGACACACACAGCTTAAGACAGCACAGATCTTCCCGGGAAACGGGAAATGGGGGTATCTCTGTAAGTGTCAGGTCCTACTTCCTTCTGTTTACTAGCTGGGGGGTTTTAGGGTCAGGGAGAGGGGCTTGAAAAGTGTTTTTTTTGGGGGGGGCACTGTTGGCCAAAACTAAAGCAACCAGTGAGCAGCCAGCTCAAGGACATCCGAGAGCCATATCCATCTTTCCCACCTGGCCATTACTGGGGGTTCACGGGGCAGGGTATTCAAGAGTGTAGAGAAGAAAGTGACAATGTTTCTACAAATCAAACCACTGTAGTTAGAGAAATGGCCTTAGCTCATCCGGAATGGAGGAGGGTTCACAAAATGCCATGGCCCTGGCTAACACCTGGGTCCTGCCCACTCACTAGCTTCAAGTGGTGGGTTACATCACTTGGCACTTCTGTGCCTCAGTTTCCTAATTTGAGAAGAAAGGGGCAATAGTCTGGGCAGATGAAGATCAAGTATGCATTTTGTGGTCTGTTTGTGGAGATTCTTTGATAGTGGGGCCAGGCTCAAGGTAACTGCTGCTGTCCATGAGAATTTGTAACCTAAAGCTACAATGAAACTCTTCTTGTTTTGAGTATTTGAACCAAAGTCAGTGCTTGTCAAAGTACTGATGATGACTTGAAGGTCGGCTATATGGCAAGCTCTCGGAATACCTTACTAAAATTTTTAGAACCTGACTTCTGTCCCTGGCAGCTAATTCTTTTGCACACAAAATTAAAGAGCTACAAGTCTAAGTGGTTTTGTAGCTCAGAATCATATCCAAAAAGAGTCACATCTCCATTTTAAATACTGTGTTCTTTACTAGAAAATGACCATAAATAGAACAGGCTCCTTCTCTGTCTCTGTCTGACTCGGTATCTCTCTCTCTCTCTCACACACACACACACTTGCAAAGAGAATTCAAAATAAAATAAATCTTTTTAAAAAATTAAAAGGAAGCTGCGCAAAGGCACACACGCCTTTAATTCCAGTACTTGGGAGGCAGAGGCAGGGGGATCTCTGTGAGTTCAAGGCCAGCCTGGTCTACAGAGCGAGTTTCAGGACAGCCAGGACTGTTACATAGAGAAACCCTGTCTTGAAAAATACAAAAAACAAAACAAAACAATTAAAGGGAACTTTAAAACTTAGAGAGAACATGAGGTAAAGAAGAAATAAGCAGCGTGCACTATTTAACCTGTTTAGTCATCCATGGATCCCAATTTTTTTTTCTTAGCAGTCCCTGAGATCAAATGAAAGGCTTCACCTGTGCAAGGCAATTCCTCTGAATGGGGATAAAGCTTGCGTAGAGAAAGAGAGTTGGTACCACGGTGAAGATGGGCACTATACCCCCCTTTTCTCCTACTCATGCAGTCCTAGCCATCACAGTGAAGAAGGACACTACACCCCCCTCTTCTCCGACTCACACAGTCCTAGCCACCAGGCTCAAGCAGAATACCTAGAGGAGCCCTTCCTGGGGCAAGTCCTGGCTGGGGTACAGCAGATAGCTTTGGGAAGAGCCAGGAAAAGACCAGTGACAAATGACCACGGATAGAACCAAACTGAAGTCTTGATTGGTTACAGTGGAATTACTCAAGAATCAAGAAGACATTATTGCCTGGTGGTGATGGCACACACCTTTAATCTCAGCACTTGGGAGACAGAGGTTGGGGGATCTCTGTGAGTTCAAGGCCAGCCTGATCTACAGAGCAAGTTCCAGGACTCCAAAACCTAACTCTCTCTCTCTCTCTCTCTCTCTCTCTCTCTCTCTCTCTCTCTCTCTCCCTTCTTTCCTCTCTCCCTTCATCCTTCCCTTCCTCCTGTCTTCCTTCTTTAAAATGGAAATCTGGAAGCCTTCTCTGATGTAGATCAAAAGGATGAAAATTCCTTAGATGCCGATGTTTTCAAGCCTTTGCCTTGTCTTTCTCCACTGAGGAAGCCTTTAGTCTAGAGAAGTCCTCCATCTAGTGCTCACTCGAAGAAAGGCAGTTGTTGAAAGCCTGTTTCAGACTCAGGAAGGCTGAGCTTTATTTTGCTCTCTTTGAATATACTGTAAAAGCAGTGTCTGCGTGCAGAGAAAACACAATTTAATTTTATTAAACAAATATAAGTTGTGTTTTAAGAGAAATGTTGAACATGGTGTTTCATGAGAAGTTCAGAAACTACAAGGGAAGGTCTCTTTAGTGGAGAAGCCAGAATTTGCACTGTGATCCGTGAAACTCTTCCATCTGACAGATATCCGACGTATGAACTTCAAGTTCACGAGGAAAGAGATCCCATGTCCTCTAAATAGTTCCTCTTCTTACTGCCAAGCCCAACCTCTACTTTCCTGCAGTTTCTTGCAACTGCTCTTAAAGTCTCCCTCTTCTTAGCACCGCAGGCGATATTCTCCATCTTGACCGACTTCCTCTGCTTTTCTGTCCCTCGCTCAGTGTCTACACAGAAACATGGAAATGCTTATCCTGCACATCAGGAGACATCTCAAATGGACCCAAGAGCCCCCAGGGCATAGTGTCCTCCTCTACCATGATCCACGCCTTTGAAAACCATGCTCCTCACCTAAGCTCTGAATTCAGAGGCCGTCCTGAGGGCGTCTCTCCAAAGCTACTCATCTTCCGCCGGAATCCTGCTGCCAGTGTCATGAGCCTCAAGAAATATTGATACAGCTCTGAAGCCCAGCCCAGATCCTCATGCCTTTGGGCTTTCGCATGTATTCCAGAAACCCCTAGATGTGGAATTGTGCCACAGGACCCGGATGCCAGAGCCCTTCATGGAACAACCAGAATCTAGCTTTGAAGTCTACCCTCTTCCACTTACCTTCACTGTTTTTCAACATACATTTATGTATTTATGTTTGGGGGGACAGGCACAGGTACGCCGCAGTTCTTCTGTGGCGGTGGAGGACAGACAGACAGCTCGTAGAAGTTGACCAAGGATCATAACTCAAGTTGCCACCGTGGCAGCTAGTGACTCCATCAACGGAGCCGTCCGGCCAGGCCTCCTTGAGCCCTTCTCATGCCACCTGCCCGCTACTCTGCTTTATCATCCTCTCTCCCCATGAACGTCAGTCAGTTTCTTCCTTAGCTAAGTCTCCCCTTCAGACTTTCCAGACACCCCATTACTCCCCACCTTCTAGGAGTTTCCCGCTCACTTCTTGGCCTTCCTTCCATTGACTTTCCCATTGATTTCATGGTGGCTTCGTTCCTCACAGTTCTTTGATATTGGCTGTAGGTGTTATTTGTTTTATCCCCTACTCCTTTTCACTCCCATGACAAACCTCCATTTGTTCAGAATTCTCATTTAAAGAGCAGCAGCCAGGCTCCCATCCCTGCCTGGTAGCCGAGGTATATAATCACAAAGTCAAGATTTGCCTGGCCCACAAAGAGAGTTAGAAGCCTGAGCAACTTGGTGAAACTCTGTCTCCTAGGAACAACTATGACAAAAAGCATTAAAGGCTGACATAGTAAGGTCCTAGTTTCCATCCTCAGCACCAGGTAGGGGCGGAGGGTGAAAGCAATCACGGAGGCAACTGTCGTTTGTGACACCACAGCCTTTAGGACTTCATTTACTGCAGTACAATTCCCCGTGAGCGTGACTGATAGATTTTTATGGAAATGTTACTCATGTATTTTTGTTTGTTTGTTTATAGATGAAGTCTCTCTACATAGCCCTGGCTGGCCGCAAATTCAAAGAGATCCACCTACCTCTGCCTCCTGAGTGCCGGGGTTGAAGACTTGCACCACCAAGCCTGGCTATACTCGTGTATTCTTAACAGCTTCACGAACAAGAAAACTACTTCAGGGAATCAAACGTGGATCCTTTCTTTACCACCAGGACAAGGGTCAGTGTTTCCTCTGCCCAGCCAGAGCAACGACCAGAGCTTCAGCAAAGGGGTTCTGTGAGATGCAAAGAATGCACTGAGTGCTGTGTGGTGCCCACCAATGATCAATGCAGACCACTGACGCTCCACACGGCTATCTTTTTGTTGTGTGTGGTGCACACCGATGATCAATGCAGACCATTGACGCTCCACATGGCCATCTTTTGATTATGCTAACTATTGTGTTTTGTACTTGTGGACTGAAAAAAACATCACCAGGCATGCAATAAACGTCTGTAATCTCAGTACTGGGGAGACAGGAGGATCACCTTGAGTTTTCAGTCAACTTGGGGTGCACAAGGAGACCCTGCCCCAAATAGCAAAGTCAAGTATATATCAGAAAGTCTAAAGCTCCATTAATAGTGTCTTACACATGAAGCAATTTAGTTTGTGTGTATTTATAGGTACAGAGCACATAAAATACAGAAAGACACTCTGCTGTTTGCCACTCAGCAAGCAAATTATTCTAGGCAACTGTCTTTGGTGGAGGGGTGGGCGGGGGAGGTGTTGGTTCTTGGTTTTTTAAGACAAAGTTTTCTGTGTAGCCCTGGTTGTCCTGGAACTCACTCTGTAGATCAGGTTGAACTTGAACTCAGAGATCCACCTGCCTCCTGAGTGCTGGGATTAAACACACGTGCCACGACCACACCACTCTAGGCAACTCTTTTTATTTTTTAATTTTATTTATATTTATTTATATTTTATATCCCAATCCTAGTTGGGCTTAGGACAGTCCTCATGGAAAAGATCCCCTGATGTTTCTGCGCGAGCAAGAATTTGGGATAGAAACAATGTGGGAAGTAAGCTCTCACTGTGAAGAACGGCACAAGTCTGCACAGATGAAAGAGCCATGGGGGGCTGGAGAGATGGCTCAGAGAGGGTAAGAGCACCGACTCCTCTCCCAGAGGATATTAGATATAAAGCAAAGGATAACCAGGCTACAATCCACAACTCCAGAGAAGCTAGGTAGTAAGGAGGACCTTAAGAGGGACACACATGGAAGGCCCTAGAAAAGGAAATAGTTAAGATCTCCTGCGTAAACTGGAAGGGGACAGAAGGGAAGGGATGGGAGATGGGAACATGAGGGTTTGAGATGGTCAAGTTGGGGGAAGGACAGAGAGGGGGAGCAATGAAAAGGATATCTTGCTAGAGGGAGTCATTATGGGGTTATGTTGTAAGAGACCGCTTGTTCATTTCCCAGCTGCCCAGACTCCCGAAATAAATACACAGAAAGTGTATTAATTAAATCACTGCTTGGCCAATTACTTAAGCATACTGCTAGCTAGCTCTTACATCTAGAATTAACTTATCTCCAATATTTTATATTTTACCACAAGGCTTATGGCCTACTGGCAAGGTCACAACATGTCTGTCTCTGGCAGCAGCTCCATGGCTTCTCTCTGAATCCACCTTCCTTTTCCCAGTATTCAGTTAAGTTTTCTCCACCTAACTCTATTCTACCCTATCAGGCCAAGCCAGTTTCTTTATTAATCAATGGTATTCACAGCATACAGAGGGATATCCCATATCACCTCCCCTTTTCTGTTTAAATAAAAAAGGAAGGTTTTAACTTTAACAAAGTAAAATTACATATAACAAAACAGGTATCAAGCAAGAATTACAGTTATAATATTTTTATCTACTTTATCTTTTATCATAACTAAGGAAAATTATAACTATAAATTCTTCAACTCCATCAAAGACTCCAGAAGGATATAATATCACCTAAGGAAACAGGAATTCCATTGTAAGAAACTTCCAAAACTCAAGAATTGACAGAGAGGGCTGGAGAGATAGATGGCTCAGTGGTTAAGAACATTGACTTTTCTTCCAGAGGACCTGAGTTCTATTCCCAGCAACCACATGGTAGCTCACAACCATCTGTAATGAGATCTGGTGCCCTCTTCTGGCCTGCAGGCATACATGGAGGAAGAATGTTGTATACATAATAAATAAAAGAAAAGAATTGACAGAGACATCTTGCTGCCTCAACAGTTATCAAAAGTTTTTCTGTAACTTTGGAGCATCCATCTTCAGCCTACAGGCCCATAGTATCCAGCAGACTTTTCCATGAAGCAAGAAATTTCAAAGACAGTTCTGCCTATATTGGCAGTTTGTTGGTCGCTTTCTTCTGTGTCCTGCAGAATGTCTGACAGACTCTTTCTATTCTTTCATGAAGCAGGAACCCCAAAGGACCGTCTCATCTTTAGGCAAGTGATGTAGGACTGTCATATATCAATCTGTTGATTTCATTGGTTAAGCAATAAAGAAACTGCTTGGCCCTGATAGGTCAAAACATAGGTGGGAGGAGTAAACAGAACAGAATGCTGGGAGGAAGAGGAAGTGAGCTCAGAGAGACGCCATGCTCCCCTCTCCCAGGTGGAAGCGAGAGCTCTGCTCTCTGAGGCACACGAGATGAAGCTCCAACCCAGGATGGACGTAGGCTAGAATCTTTCCCGGTAAGACTGATGCTACACAGATTATTAGAAATGGGCTAGTCCAGGTGCAAGAGTTAGCCGAGAAGAGGATAGATATAATGGGCCAAGCAGTGTTTAAATAAATACAATTTGTGTGTTGTTATTTCGGGGCATAAGCTAGCCAGGCAGGGGTGCTGGGAACGCAGCCCCGCAGCTCCTATTACAACAGGCAAGTTCAGCAGTCATTTCTGTGTGAGTCCTATATGTTCAGTTCACACAGCATAACATCAAGCAGTCCAGGCAAGAGCAGTTTCTTGCCCAAATGGCTAGCCAACTCCATAAGGAGCCTCTTTAGTACCTTTCATCCTTTTGAAGTAGATTGCTGCTGCCAGGAGCAGATGTGTCTCATTGTCATGAAAAGTCCTAAGTTATTAAACATTTTAAATGCCATATTCTGTGCCTTCTTCTGGCCTGCAGGCATACACACAGAATATTGTATACATAATAAATAAATATTTTTAAAAAATGTGAGCCTATTTCCACCTTGTCTGAAGGTCAGAGAGTTTGAAGTTGCTCAAAATTGTTGACAACAACCAGGGCAACACATCCTGACCTGGGGGGGGGGGTTACTTGACTCTTTTGACATTAAGATGGCACATACAGGTAGATCCACTCCACCCTGACAGATGATCAGGATATGGAAGCTTACTTCTGCTCCTTCTTAGAAACAGGAGGTTTGACCTTGGGAATGGCTGCCTTCAGGATATTTGGCCTAGGGTGGGTTCACCGCCCAAATAACAGAATGCTAATGAATAGATTAATGGCTTGATGGCTCAAAGTATTGAAGCAAATAACTGTTCAAGTTTCCTTTGTATCATGTTAAAGAAGCCTTTTGTTGCCTTCTTCCCCCTTTTGAATTGGTGATGTGGGATTCCCCACTGTATACTGGGACTACCATTGGTGAATAAAGGAACTGCTGTGGGCCTATAGCACAGCTGTAGGGAAGCAGAGCTAGGTGGGGAAAACTAAACCGAATGCTGAGAGAAAGGAGGCAGAGTCAGAGAGAAGCCATGTAGCCCTGCAGGAGACAAAGGGAACTTTAGCCTGTAAGCCACAGCCACGCGGCGATACAAAGATTAATAGAAATGGGTTAAATTAATATGTAAGAGTTAGCCAATAAGAATCAAGAGCTAATGGGCCAAGCAGTGATTTAAATAATACACCTTCTGTGTGATTATTTCGGGGCTAAGCAGCCAGGAACAAACAAGTGGCCTCTTCCAACATATTGGGGTATAAAAGTATATGGAAAATTAAATGCAGGGATTTCAGTATTCACTGGAACTCCCTTCCAATACCATCCTATGTTTCTGTTTTATTTTTTTTTTTTTTTTACTCACGTCTGTATATTCTTTACTAGCATTTCTGATCCTCATGCCCCTATCCTGGCAAGTGGTATTTTTGTTGAAGCTGGTCTCTGACACTGCAGCATGCATGACTTTAAGAGATTCAAGACCCAAAGCCTCCCCACAAGTCAGAATTGCTGAGAACATTAGGAACAAGTTCAAAAAACACCACCAGTGTAGGAAGCACAGGTAAGCCACTAGGTGGCGCTAGAAATCTCACATCATAGGCAAGCATCAGCTCTGCAGTTTCCTCCCGTGGGAAACAAGTAACCCAGTTCAGTGAACTTAAGACCAGCTAGCTATGGGTGAACGCGGCACACCTGGAAAATTCATGCTCGCTCTGCTTCTTACAGGGAGTAGTCTGAAGATGTCTAAAGTGTCCAGATATTTCTGGGCAAATCAGAGTTTATTTGAGAAAAGTGAGTGGCTGTCTTGTAAAGGCTGCCGCTTTGCTACCTAGAGATGAACATCGTCACAGTTAACACAATCCACCCTGTGGAGGTCAGCACCTTTAGTGGCAATTAGTATACCTGGGAAGTGAGGATAAATCGAGAGAATTGACAGTTGAGACCTGTTGGGGGTGAGGACACTTGTGCACAGAGTGAGTTCAAGTTAAACACTTATCTATCACATTTAAATGAAGCACAGTATATGGGTATTTTGGAGACGGTAACAATGATGCCTTGAATCGGGAGCCCATCGGACTACCCCGGTGTGATGGGTAGGAACCACGGGACAAATCCATCACATGTGCATGTGTGCAGGTTCCGGATCATGTGGCCCTGGATCTGCAGCTTGAGGTGCAGTTATGTGAAGGCGTCTTTGACAGTTCGGACTGGACTGTGCTGTTACTCCTGCCCGTTGTGGTTTTAGGTTCTGGGCAGCAAGAGGAGTAAGGCGAGGCCTTTCCTCAGATCCAGCATAGGCGTCTGATCCATACCTGAGGTCAAATGCCATTCATGTGAGGGTTGTGGGGACACAGGAGAGGAAATATGTGGGTTCACTCTGGCGAGGTAAGAACTCCGGAGGGAGATTTTTCTATTTCCCTGTATGATAACATTGGAGGTGAGTTATAAAATATGCATGAGAAGCTAACAATAGAGCAGAGGGACATGCTGGCACCATGGCAACGCAAGACCGTTTGTGGTGCTTAGTGGGCAATGCGGCAGTCAGCATTAAGGGGTGAGTGGAGGCCAAGAGCAGAGACTAGCGAGGTAGGTCAGAGCAGAGCACCACGAATGTGCAGACAGTGGGGACCCCTGGAAGGCTTCTAGCAATCTCGGTACACTTGGGCCCGTGTCTCCCTAAAGACAACAAACTACAAAGAGGAAGAAGGGCCAAGGCTGGGGATCCAGGGAGTTGGAAATCCTTTGTCAAGAACTGGGCCACCGCCAGTGGCACTTGCTCGGCTAAAAGGTGCAGCTGGCTCTACCCCCTGCCTCCCACGCTCAAACGCGGAGCCGGGCGCCCACTCTTCTCACCTGTGTGAGTACTAAAACTGCATCAGATGCCAATGGTCCATGTCCACTCTCACTTGTGATCCTTCCTAAATGCTTTTAAACCACCACACGGGGCAAGTGAAACTTCCTCAGGTAAATGTCTGCACCATTAGAAATGAAAGAGACATTTAAAATCCATACCAGGGGCTAAAGAGATGGCTCAGTGGTTAAAAGATTGGTTGATCTTCTAGAGACCCAGGTTTGATTCCTAGCACCCACATAGAGGCTCCCAAGAATCTATAACTAATCCCAGGGGATCTGGTGCCCTCTTCCCAGAGGCATCAGGCACACATGTGGTAACAGACAATACATGCAGGAAAAAATACCCACACACATAAAACAATTTTAAAAATTATTAAATAAAAAAAATGAAAATCCACAACATACAGTTTGGTAATCATTAATTTCCTGCCAATCAGTCAGCAGGCTGAAAGCAAGTTAGACAAATTCTCTGGGACTCTTTACAGAAGATGGCTGGCACAGTTGTTATGTGTGTTTACCATATAGTGCAGACCTCAGAGACGGTGAGTACTCAAAGCGTGTAGGCTCCTTTTACTGCTGGTATATCTACTGCAGCATCTTGTATGTTGTGTGTTGTATTATTGTCTAGTCAATATGGTGTTCTCTTCTTCGCAAATCAGGACTGAATTTTTCTTTAGTTCCAACACACTACAAACAACCAGTTTGCTTTTTTAAAGAACTCACTCAATTCCACAGTTTTTGTTTCCATCATACTAAGAAAAAAATTAGCCAGCATTAATTGGTCCTTCTTCCTGAAAACAGAGAACGGAGGTTTGATATGATTTAGGTATGAAGTGGTCCCCAAGTGGCTCACTCTGGGAAAACTGGCCATGAGTTGGTGATGCTACTTGAGTACTATAGAAGGTGGGTGCACCCCGAGGAAGTAAGTCTCTAGGGTGGGGGGGAGCTGGGCTGCATATTGTTCTGGGCTGCTCTCTGCTCTCTCCTTGTTTCCTGTCTGTCCCCTGGTGAGACCCCTGCCCCTCCACACACTTGGCCACCACAGAAGGCTGTAGCATGCACTAAACTAACCCTCCACAGAAGATCTGAATTCATGGAATATTTAGAGCTGCAGGAAAAGTTTGAAGAAATAGCAGAAGCAGAGAGGCCACCCTAACCTCTGGCCACCCTTCTTTCTGACCTTCCCCTAAATGAGCCACAGAATCCTCATGATCTCGCTCTGTGTAGCTAAAGACAAGAGCATCCTTATCTCCAGAACAAAGATCCACAGAGGAGAGTCAACATAAACAAGCCTTGCTAAGTGTTCCAGTTTATTACGGTGAGGTCATGCTTTGCTCTACCATATTCTATCTACTCCTTATCAAACCTACTAGTTCACCTGTTACCTTGGATCTTTATTTTTTCAGAAAGGCTCCAGTGTCCTGGGAAACAGTTGTGTCCCTTCGTCTTTGTTACAATGTCTCCTAGCTAACAACTTGCCCCCTGGACTGTGAACTCAGGAAGAGTAAAGAAGGAATGATGTTCTCCTCCATGACACAGCTCTGCAGAATAAATACATCTTAGCAGATGAAAGTCAGATGGTGGATACTTCCCCAGGGCACAGAAACAGTAAAGGGCCATGATGGAGGAAGGTCATTGGCTAATAAAGGAACTGCCCTGGCCCATTTTATTGGTTAGAGGATAGGTGGGAGGAGTCAACAGAACAAAATGCTGGGAGGAAGAGGAAGTGAGGTGAGAGATGCCACAGCTCTCCTCTCGGGAGCAGATGCCTGAGAGAGACGCCATGCTCCCGGCTCCTGGGCAGACACACGCCATGAAGCAAGCCGCCAGGTTAGACATGCTCAACCTTTCCCGGTAAGACCGGTGCTCACCGATTATTAGAGATGGGTTGATCGGGATAACAGAATTAGCCATTAAGGGCTAGGGCTAAAGGGCCAAGCAGTGTTTAAAAGAATACAGTGTCCGTGTAATTATTTCAGGGCATAAGCTAGCCGGGCAGGCGGCCGGGGTGCTGGGAACGCAGCCCCGCTGCCCTTATTACTTCATATGGCGCCCACGTGGACAACTGCTTCCACATAAAGCCTGAGACAGCTTGGGAAGTAATTCTAGAACAAAATGAAAGCATTGTGCCTGGTTTCTTGGTAGCAGCATTTTCTCAGTTCTACTCTGCTTACTAGAGGCAAGCAAGCGCCTCATCTAAGAGAGGCTTCCTGACTCAGCTTTAGCTGCAAAGCCTGCAGCTCATTAAGAGGTCCTGCCACGAAACACTTAAATGGTGTTGACAAAAAGCTGAACACATGCTTTTCAGTTTTCAGCCGTAACAGGAAAAAAGCTGTGCCGTTTAAAAATGCTGGCTTTCTGGGCTATCCTGCCAGGGCAAACTCTGACTGTTTGAGGCAGGAGGGCCGGCTACCAAGAGAGAGGACTTGAGTGTTGTCTGTTGTAGCTCACTTGCTGGCAGGGACCTTGAAATGCCATACAGTTGTTGCAGTAAACATGGCTACAGCCTGTATATCCGCCATGAGGCTGGAAAGCTAAGGAATGGACTTGATCTAGCCGGCAAAGCCACGCCTTTAGTCCTACTGAGATTGCTTGGTAAATTAAAGATTCATGTGGTCAGAAAAAGAGAGATATACAGTAGAGAGAGATTCAAAGACAAAGAAAATTTCTAAATGGTTTGAAGTGTGTTAAAAATATATGCAGACTAAAATTTGAAGTTCTTAAAGTAAAAAACAAAAAAAGAAAGAGAGTTGTTGTGTGTGGTAGCACACGCCTTTAATCCCAGTGCCTAGAAGGCAGAGACTAACAGATCTCTGTGAGTTCAAGGTGTAGTAGCAAACACCTTTAATCCTGAATGCCTGGGAGGCAGAGACAGGCGGATCTCTGAGAGTTCAAAGACAGCCTGGTCTACAAAGTTACTTCAGGTCAAAGACACAGAGAACCTATCTCAAAAAGCAAAAAGTTAAAAGTAAAAATAAACAAAATAGAGGTTAAAATAAAACGAACAAAGATGGAAAATAGACAGAGAATTTTGACACTGTATGCTATTATGCTCTCTTTGAATTATTTGAATGCTGAGGAAGGAGCAACAGCTGCTAAAAGATATTTGTTTATAAATGCTGCTGAACTAATCCAACATAGATATTTTGAATTTGTATCTAAGGATATGATACTTTGGAAAAGAGTTTCTTATTTTGTTTTCACAGAGGATGAGACGCTGTTCACTTCTTCTATTCCGATTTGGTATGATGGACCACGTCCTCCTGAATGGTTCCTGTGCACGCCTTCAAAAAATTGCTTCGCTCAACTGCCAACTGAGATGAAACTAGCACACAGGTTATACCATGAAAGACCTAATTAACGACGCCCCCATTCAGCAGGAAGCAGTTTGGAGAGAAAAAACTGTGCCCATGTTCCCAAATATTGTTTATAAATGTTCTTTTACATTTAAAGGGGGATATGATATAGGTATGAATAATTTGCATTAGTATAGATTTTGCTTTATTGATAGAGATTTAAGGTCAATTTTGTTATATATATAAGTGTTTCTGATTTTGATTAAGGTATTGTGATTGTGTAGTTCATTTAAATATGTACTGTATAATTAAGAAATATAGGTTAATGGATAATCATCGATAATAGTAAAGCTTGTAGTCATGTTAGTTAGATTTTCTAGATATATAGAGATATATTTTAGATAGACATTCTTCGTGTCTTTCAAAGATTACAGAATAGGACATTTAATGTTTTAATAACTGAGGACTTTTCATGACAATGAGACACTCTGCTCCTGGCAGCACCAATGTACTTCAAGAGGAAGATGGGCATCGAAGAGGCTCGTTATGGAGTTTGATAGCCATTTGGGCAAGAAACTGCTCTTGCCTGGACTATTGCATAAACTGGACACAGAGAACCCACAGAGAGAAGACTACTGAACTTGCCTAAGGTGAGATGATCTTTCGGGGTTCCTGATTCATGAAAGAGTCTGCGAGACATTCTGCAGGACACAACAGATAGTGACTGTACTGACTTTGAATTTTCCTGCTTTATGGAAATGTCTGCTGGATACCATGGGCCTGAAGGCTGAAGATGGATGCCCCAACGGTACAAAAGAACTTTGGGTGACTGTCCATGCAGCGAGATGTCTTTGTCATTTCTAGAGTTTGAAGTTTCTTAGTTCTTGTTTACTTAGGTAATATGTCTTTCTGGAGTCTTTGATGGAGTTAAGAATAGTTAGTTATAGTTTTCCTTAGTTATGATAAAGATTATTGTAACTTTTACTTGATAACTGTTTTGTTATATGTAATTTTGCTATGTTAAAGCCTTTTTTTTTTGTTTAAACCGAAAAAGGGGAAATGATGGAGGAAGGTCATTGGCTAATAAAGGAACTGCCCTGGCCCATTTTATTGGTTAGAGGATAGGTGGGAGGAGTCAACAGAACAAAATGCTGGGAGGAAGAGGAAGTGAGGTGAGAGACGTCACAGCTCTCCTCTCGGGAGCAGATGCCTGAGAGAGACGCCATGCTCCCGGCTCCTGGGCAGACACACGCCATGAAGCAAGCCGCCAGGTTAGACATGCTCAACCTTTCCCGGTAAGACCGGTGCTCACCGATTATTAGAGATGGGTTGATCGGGATAACAGAATTAGCCAGTAAGGGCTAGGGCTAAAGGGCCAAGCAGTGTTTAAAAGAATACAGTGTCCGTGTAATTATTTCGGGGCATAAGCTAGCCGGGCAGGCGGCCGGGGTGCTGGGAACGCAGCCCCGCTGCCCTTATTACTTCAGGGCCAAGGAAGAACTCTGTTGTAATTCCAACTATAAGCTTATTCCTCCATTTATGCCAACACAACCACTTCTACAAGGGAAGTGAGCCTCTCCCTGTTTCATGTTGGAATGTCACAGCAAAGGGCGTGGATTCCAGCCTTTGTAGCTCATCGCCTCTGTTATTGCAGTTTTAAATACCCATGCTTATTTTCAACATTATTTTCAACGTCTGCACATCTATACTAGTCTAATTCCATTTATATAGCTTGGCATAAGCTTAAGGCATAAGGGGGCTTATTTCAGCTCACAATCATACAAGTTACCATCCATCATAACTGGGAAGTCACAGTGACGGGGCAGGGGGTATCATATCCACAGTCAAGAGCAGAGAGACGCAAATAAATGCATGCTGCTTGATTGCTTGCTTGTTTTCAGCTGCATTTCTCCACTACTCTGTAGTTCTGAAACCCCTGCCATTCAAGCTGGACTGGGTCTCCCCGAGACAATTAACTTAAGACAGCCCCCAGAGACATGCACAGAGCTAAGTAAGCATACACAGTCCCTCCTTAAGACACTCTTCCCAAGAATTCTAGGATGTGTTGAGTTAACAAAACTATTGCACGTGTCAACATCAAGACACTCTACTCCCAAGGTCCCAATGAGGAGCAGAAGGAGGGAGAACATGAGCAAAGAAGTCGGGACCACAAGGGGTGCACCCACCCACTGAGACAGTGGAGCTGATCTATTGGGAGCTCACCAAGGCCAGCTGGACTGTGACTGAAAATGCATGGGATAAAACTGGACTCTCTGAACATGGCGAACAATGAGGGCTGATGAGAAGCAAAGGACAATGGCACGGGGTTTTGATCCTGCTTAATGTGCTGGCTTGGTGGGAGCCTAGCCAGTTTGGATGTTCACCTTCCTAGATATGGACGGAGGGGGGAGGACCTAGGACTTACCACAGGGCAGAAAACCCTGACTGCTCTTTGGACTGGAGAGGGAGGGGGAAAGGAGTGGGGGGAGGGGTAGAAAGGTGGGAGGAGGGGGAGAAGGGTGGGAGGAGGGGGAGAAGGGCGGGAGGAGGGGGAAGGAAATGGGAGGCTGGGAGGGGTGGAAACTTGTTTTTTTTTCTTTTTCTCCTTTTCTCAATAAAAAAAAAAAGACACTCTAGATGTGTTTCTGTATAATTCAAATTTGCCATGAGAAATGTTGCAGGAGAGGGCCCGTTTATCTGTCCCAGCCACCCGGCTAGCTTAGCCCCGAAATAACCACATAGAAACTGTATTAATTAAAACATTGCATGGACCATTATCTCTAATTTCTTTTTTTTAATATTTATTTATTTATTATGTATACAATATTCAGTCTGTGTGTATGCCTGAAAGCCAGAAGAGGGCACCAGACCTCATTACAGATGGTTGTGAGCCACCATGTGGTTGCTGGGAATTGAACTCAGGACCTTTGGAAGAGCAGGCACTACTCCCAACCTCTGAGCCATCTCTCCAGCCCCTATCTCTAACTTCTTATTGACTAACTCTTACATATTAATTTAACCCATCTCCATTAATCTGTGTATCACCACAAGGTCATGGCCTACCAGCAAAGGTCCAACATGTCTCCCTCCAGCGACGAATTTATGGCTTCTTTCTAATTCTGCCTTCTTTCTCCCAGAATTCAATTCTGTCTTCTCCACCTCCCTAAGTTCTGCCCCTATCAGGCCAAGGCAATTTCTTTATTCATTAATCAATACAAGCAACACATAGAAAGAAGGGCCTCCTACACCATTTCCCCTTTTCTGTTTAAACAAATAGGAAGAACTTTAACATAGTAAAATTACATATAACAAAACAGTTATCAAGCAAGAATTACAGTTATATTTATATCTACTTTATCTTTTATCATAACTAAGGAAAACTATAGCTATAACTATAAATCTATTCTTCAACTCCATCAAAGACTCCAGAAGGATATAATATTACCTAAGTAAACAGAAACTGCATTGTAAGCAACTTCCAAAACTCTAGAATTGACAGAGACATCTTGCTTCCTGGACAGTCATCCAAAGTTCTTCTGTACCATTGAGGCATCCATCTTCAGCCTACAGGCTCATAGTATCCAGCAGACTTTTCCATAAAGTAGGAAATTTTAAAGACAGTTCTGCCTATATTGGCAGTTTGACAGTCATTATTTTTCTGTATCCTGCAGAATGTCTAGAAGACCCTTTCATGATACAAGAACCCCGAAGCATCATCTTACCTTTAGGAAAGTTCAGCAGTCATTTCTCTGTGGGTCCTGCATGTCCAGTGAAGCAGTCCAGTTAAAAGCAGTTTCTTGCCCAAATGGCTAAGGAGCCTCTTCGATGCCCATCTTCCTCTTGAAGTAGCTTGGTGCTGCCAGGAGCAGATGTGTCTCATTGTCATGAAAATTCCTAAATTCTTAAACATTTTAAATGCCATATTCTGTAGTCTTTGAAAGATATGAAGAATGCCTATCCATCTGAAATATATCTATGCACATCTAGAAAATCTTACTAACATGACTACAAGCTTAACATATATATATTTGGATTCTCCGAGACAGGGTTTCTCTGTAGCTTTTTGGTTCCTGTCCTGGAACTAGCTCTTGTAGACCAGGCTGGCCTTGAACTCACAGAGATCTGCCTGCCTCTCCCAAGTGCTGGGATTAAAGGCATGCACCACTACCACCCAGCTTATTAACTTATATTTTTAAATTACACATTACATTTTTAAATGAGCTACACAAACATAATACCTTAGTCAAGATCAGAAAAATATATACATATAACAAAATTGACCTTAAAGTTTTATCAATAAAACAAGATCCATACCAATGCAAATTATTCATATCTATATCATATTCCCCTTTAAATGTAAATAAACATTTATAGACAATATCTGGGATTATGGGCACGGTTCTGTCCATACTGCTTTTTACTGACAGGGGGCACTGTTAATCAGGTCTTTTATGGTGTATCCTGTGGGCTAGGTTTATCTCAGTCAGCCTTAGGGCAAAGAAATTTTTTGAGGGTGTTTATGGAAACCTTTCAGGAGGTCTTGGTCCATGAAACCATGTTTGCCTGGAGGCAATCCACAGGTTTTCATCTTCTGTGAAAACAAAAGAAGAACCTCTTTTCCCAAGCAACATGTTCCTGGACCCAAATTCTGAAGTCAAGATACCTTTATAATATACATGCTGGTTTACCTTAGCAGCCCATACAATGAAATGTCTCTTTATAGTTAGATCCTTCACAGTCAAAAAATTCAAAGAAAACACAATAATATACAGAATCCAGACACTCTGTGAATTTTCCATTTTTACGTGGCTTACTTTTTTTTTTAACTCCCTTTAATCAAGGATAGGCCTGCTTGTTCATCCCAACCACCTGGCTAGCTTAGCCCTGAAATAACCACACAGAAATTGTATTAATTAAATCACTGCTTGTCCCATTAGTTCTAGTCTCTTATTGGCTAACTTTCACATCTTGATTTAGCCCATTTTGATTAATTTGTATATTGCCATGTGGCAATGGCTTACCTGGAAAGATTTAGCATGTCTGTCTCTGGCGGCTCCATGGCATTCCTCTCCGAAGCCTACACACATTTATCCAACACTGTGACCCATTTAGAGTTCTTTTATGTCTGAATCTTTTATGTGTGAATCTGTAATTCTTTGTTGACCGAGAACACTTCTTAAAATGCTAAGCACTTCTTAAAAACTTAAACTGCGCATTACAAGGGGTAATATGGTACCACCTGTTTGCCTGCCTAGTTTAAAACTTAAGCTGTGCTAGTATTATGATAAATACAGTAGTTCCTGCTCAACTGCATGGTGGAGCTGCCTGTGCCTCACAGCCACAGGCACTGCCCCGCTTTCAGGCACACAGGGAGTCCACATTGCCATCAAGCAAGCCATTGCACTTTACTCACAAACCCCATCCAAATGCTCTGCCTCCCACAAGAGCCAGAAGTCATGCTAGCAGCACAGCCCAGAAAGCCGGCACTTTAAAACTATGCGGCTTTTTTTTTTCTTTTGCTATGGCTGAGTCAGGAAAACCTCTTTTGTTTTTAAGGCCTCTCAGGTTTTTAAGTGGATGTAGCCCCTCATGTTGGCATCAATTGTTGCAAGGAGGGGCCCGCTTGTTCATCCCAGCCATCCAGCTACCTTAGCCCTGAAATAACCACAAAGAAACTGTATTAATTAAAACAAAGAAACAGGTCACAAAATAATTCCCAGGTCACATTCCCTCCACCATTTATATCAGTTTTTATTTTCTTCTTTCATATTTCAACACATTCACCTTCCCATTCCCTATTCCAGTTTAGGAAACGGCAGGTATAACGTGCACAATGAGAACACACACACACACATGCACACACATGCACGTACGCATGCACACATGTACACATACACTTGCACACACATGCACACATGCGTACACAGCATGAGGAAGAAGGGGCCATGAAGTAAAAAATAGGAGAAATAACAGCAAGGTAGCAAGAGGACCCAAGGAGAGGATACTAGACCAGAATGCCAAGTGTGTGGACTAGGAGAGAAACTGCCAGGCAGGTTGGGATGGAATCAGATGCAGAGAGAAGCTGTCATGTGGGATTACTTTCGGTATGCTATGAATATCATTGGTTAATAAAGGAACTGCTTTGGGCCTACAGCAAAGCTGTAGGGGAACAGAGTTAGGCAGGGAAAACTAAACTGAATGCTGGGAGAAAGGAGGTGGAGAAGTCATGGAGCCTCCGCTGGAGACAGACACACTGAAACTTTGCTGGTAGGCCATGACCTTGTGGTGATGCACAGAATAATGGATATGATTTACATTAAGATGTAAGAGTTAGCCAGAAATATGCTTAAGCTATTAGCCAAACAGTATTGCAAATAATATAGTTTCTGCATGATTATTTCTGGAGTCTGCGTAGCTGGGAAATGAACAAACAGTCTCCTACAATGGAGCTTGGTGACTCTGAGGTATTGCCTAAAAACCTCAGCTTGTCTTTGTGGATGCTTAATTGAATCATCAAGCAAGTGGGAAGTTACACTCAGTGTAGCTTCAAGTTTACCCTTAGAATACTTTAAAAGTCTTTTTTCAGTTTTGACAAGAAGTTTAGTTTGGTGCCTTTGGACTCAGCTTTCAAAATTTAACACACAGTCACATGAATGAAAATCACAAATATAATATTGAACCAAAAGGGTCATAAGCAAAATGGTGTGTTCTCTTTGAGTCTGTATTTATAGAATCCAAAGAAAACGAAAGAATCTACACTATTCAAGTTACCACTGTGGTCATTCTAGAGTAGGATAGAGACCAGAAGGGCATAGATAGGAATCTGGGATTCTAGAATGTTCTATTTCTTGGTGTGGTTATTTTTGAAGGCCCATTGAGCACTACACACTCTAAAATGTGTGTACTTTTCTGTATACATGCTATACTTTTTAAAAGGAGTTTTAAAATTAAGTAGCATAAACTTATTTAAAACATCGTAGGCATGCTTTGAACTTGCATTTTCTCTTCTCACTGCAGTCAATCAAGGGAACACCAGGCCCGGTATTCCCTTTGTTTACTGCTACTGGTATTTATTGAAGAATGGTATCAGGCAACTAGAGAACAGAGAGCCCTTGCCTTGTGCAGACACCGCATAGAGCGGGGAAGGAGGCAGGTGTCAATCAAACAGCCACACAAATCAGTGTAAGAGACCACAAGAAGAGAAGACGACCTGGATGGAGGTGGGTGGTCCTTGGACTTCCCACAGGGCAGGGAACCCTGACGGCTCTTTGGGCTGGCGAGGGAGGGGGACTTGATTGGGGGAGAGGGAGGGAAATGGGAGGCGGTGGTGGGGAAGAGACAGAAATCTTTAATAAATAAATAAATTTTAAAAAAAAAGAAGCAGAGTACAAAGAAATACCCACAAGAGAGCCAGCAAGCAGCCAGGTAGATTTTCGATGTTAAGCTCAACTGGTCCACTAGAGGGCAATGATTTGCCGTGATTCCTTCAAAGGAGTTTGGGTTAGTCGCTCCTTGACTGTCCTTGGAGGAGCAAAAGTTACTAATTCAAGGGCTATTTCATGAACAAAAATGCCGCCTTAGCCAACAATACAATAAGCAGTCCTATCAAATACTTGACCTTACAATTTAAAAAAAGATAAGTTAATAAGGTATGATTAAAGGAATCTCTCTAAACAAATTCTCCCACCCCCATTTGTCTTTTTTCAGACATACTCTCATGGATCACAGAGTGGCCTGGAACTCATTGTCTGGACAAGGATGATCTTGAAGTTCTGATCCTCCTGCCTCATCTTCCGAATGCTAGAATTACTGGCATGTGTCACTACTCCAGTTTTAGAGCCTGCTAGGGACTGAACTTAAGACTTCGTACATCCTGGGCAAAAACTGTACCACGCACATGCCCTCAGCCAATGAAAGCCCTTTTCTTGACACACAGTGACAGTCAAAGTAGACAGACTATGATTTCTTCCTATCTATTAGTACCTACACACACACACACACACACACACACACATACACACGTGCTCATGCGCAAGTACATGATGTGGGTTGTCCTTCTGTATATGTGCTGTTCTTATTGGTTAATGAATAAAGCTGTTTCAGCCAATGGCTTAGCAGAGTAAAGTCAGGTGGGGATATATCTAAACAGAGATAGAGAGAGAAAGAGAAGTCAAGGAGATGCCATGTAGCTGCTGAAGGAGAAGGACACGCTGGAAACTTACCAGTAGGTCACTGCCTTGTATCAATACACAGATTAGTAGAAATGGGTTAATTTAAGATGTAAGAGTTAGTTAATAAGAAGCCTGAGCTATTGGCCAAATAGTGTTGTAATTAATATAGTTTATGTATGATTATTCAGGTCTGGGTGGCTGGGAAATGAATGGGCAGTCTTCTTTTACACATAGACACATCAATCCTCGCATCTGCTGAGGCCAGCGCTCCCTACAGAAAACATTCCACTGTGGATATGATAGGACTGTGTCTGTTCCTCATTCAATCACATAATGAATAAATGTAAATTGTATGTTGTCTACAGGCAGACAGACAGCATCAAATCTATTTTGATCTGATGCAATATATCACATCACAAGGAATGAAATCAAAATTAGGTCTTCTAGTGTATTTCTAGCCTGCTTATTATATACTATGATCTAAGTATTCTAGAAACATTTAAGGCATGAGATTATCTGGTTTAAAGCTAATTACCAGGGCCAAACAGATGGATCTGTGGTCCAAAGCGGCTGCAGCTCTCCCAGAGAACCTGGGTTGGGTTCCCAACACCCTGTCTAGTGACTCACAACCACCTATTCCTCCAGTTACAGGAGACCTAATACCTTCTTCTGGCTTCCATGGATACTCATACACACGTGCACAGACACATACATGCAGACAAAAATAATTAATAAAAATAGTTAAAAATAAATTAGTGCAATTAAAAGTCTTAGTAAAAGAAGAGAAAGAAAACAAAAGAGCCTTCATGGTGATGAGGATGCATAGAGGACTCTGGTCAGTCATTGTCCATCTCCCATGCTCATCTGCTCTAGAGAAAGGAATTACATCTCAGGATCCAGTTTTCTTGGTGTATGATAGTGAGTAAGTGAATCGGAGTGTGTGTGTGTGGGGGGGGTGATATACCAAGGGTCTCACATATGTAGGGCAATTGTTCTACCATTAAACTACATCCCCAGCCCTTTTTGAAATTGTTGTTTGTGAAATCACTACACTTTCCCCATTTGCTGTTTACCTGCCTGAAACAGTCTGGTTGTCATCCAGGTATTTTTGTCACTGCTTGGGAAAAGACACTAAAGTCGCTCACTCCCAGGAGGCCTCAGTGGCTGGATGGACACTGTGCCTTGGGATGGACTTCTCACATTCTGGTCTCACCGGCAGCCGGATATGGCTGTGCGTCTGATGCAAACAGAAACACCCATTGGAGTTTGCTAGAAGCTTTGGAAGGACATGGACAACATTCCTACCTCAGAATGCAACTGAAGCTACTGGAGGACCTGGGACCCTGACAGGGCAGCAAGAATGGGAAGAAGGGAAATGGGCCCCTGGGAAGTATTACAGTGACCCTGTGTGGTGGCAGACAGGGTGGATAGTACCATCCTCGAGATGTTTTTGATGTGATAGAGAAATAAACTTGTAACTCAGTTGAGTCATTATTAGCTGCTGCCACCAAACTTCAATGCTGATGAAATGTACCACCCCCACCCCTAGGCATGCCACCCTTTTTCTTCAATACCGTTTTATGTACCTTGATCATTCATGCTGACACAGGGCTGGGATCTGGTTGGCGGGTTCAATGAGTCTACTAGTGTGGCATCTCTGTGTGGAATGCTTTTCTGTAACTTCTCCAGAAGCTGATGTTTTTCTGAACCTTTGGGGAGGGGGCTAAAATCAGTTAGAACCCAAGGGAAAGCCTTATAATTCTTCCTACAAGCAATGAAGTTGAACAGTTTTCATGGAGGTGACTAGAATGGAAGTCCATCAGTAGCTACAGGTAGTTGTGGGAAACAACAGTAATAGAGAACCTTGGACTGTTCCAGGCCAGTGCACCACTTCACCTACTGTAGCAATGGTGTGGAAGAATTGTCTGTATTCTGTCAATCATGTTTTAAATAAATGCTGATTGGCCAGGAAGGAAGTATAGGCGGGAAAACCAGACAGGAAGTAGAAATGATACAATGAGAACAGGAGAATTCTGGGAAGGAGGAAATTGATTCCTCCTACTTCTGCGCAGACCACCAAAGCAGCAGGATGTGATCTGCCCCACTGAAAAAGGTACTGAGCCACATGGCTAACATAGATCAGAATAATGGGTTAATTTAAGCTACAAGAGCTAATAAGTAGCTTGACCTAATGGGCCAATCAGCTTTAATAACTTATAGAGATCTCTGTGTGATTTTCTTTGGGGCTTGCCGGCTGTGGGGTACCGGGCAGGACAGAAACCCCAACAAGCAAGCCGGCCCTCATGTTACTTAGCAAAAGTGCTCGAGCCCTTAAGGATCAAAAACAAGTAAGAGATGAAGCAAATCCTGCACATAGTTCAACCTGAAAGAGAAGACAGTGATGAGCTCAGGAGACACAGTGGACACCGTCAGTATAGTCGACAATAAATATCCTGGCAATTTGTAGAAGAAGAAAAATAGTAGAAATGATTACATTTTCTCCAGTGAAAAACTGTCCTTTACAATAAAAATGGGGAGGAAAAAAGAAACAACTAGTCATTTTCAATCGCAAAACACTTAGGAGATGCATGCCGAGATAAATGGGAAAAAAAATCACAGTATAATTATTTATAAAAACTGGAGCTATAATACCAGTGGTGAGAGGAATATAAAATTAGCAAAGACACTAGAGGGCTTAAGACAGATTTGATTAGCACTTGAAGTGTGTAAGCACTCATGGCATAAACAAAATTGTAAGAAGAATTTGCTTTGAGAACGATGGATTTAAAAGAAGGGGAAATAAACTAAAAGTCAAAGTCAGGGGGGAGAGAAATCATCTTCATGAGTGTTCAGTGGGCAATTGTACCACACACTAAGCTTCCTGGTGCTCCACACAGTTCCTAACAACTCAGAGAGCATCACCAGGCAGTGAGAGGGTCAGCAGTGTTTATCACAAAGCAAAGATCAAGACAAGCAGACGGCAGACTCCTGCCCGAAGTACTTTACATTGTTTTTGGCCAGCTTTTCCTTTTAGTTAAATGAAAAGGATGGAAATACTGTCCCTTGCCATGTCAATCTTGTTTTGGAAGTCTCAAAAAAAATTTTCTTTTTTTTTTCAAATTAAATTTATTGTTAGCTGGTACATTTAAAACAAAACAAAACAAAACCACCATGAGCCAGAAAGATGGGTAGGTGAATAAGGTACCCACTGCTAAGCCTGAAGACCTAAGTTCAGTCCTCCAAAGAAAAGAGGGAAACTGAGTCCAGCAAGTTGTCCTCTGATCTAGGTGGCATTCACACACCCACGTATGCCCACATAAATAAAAAAAAAATAGAAATTTAAAGGCAGTAACTTATTTGAATGCAGCAATGTACCTATTAATGGGTTGCCACGATGTTTCTTTCCGTGTGCGTATATCATGAAATGCTTAAACGTCTGCATCCCTCAAACATTTTCCAGTACTTTATGGAAACCTTCTGAATCTTTCTTCCAGCTCCCTGAGGCACAGAGGAGATTGTTGCTCACTGGTCAGCCTGCTGTGCTCTAGCTCAGCAGAGATGCTTGCTGCTCTGGTAACCGCTCCATCTGGGCAACCGTTTCACACCTCTCTCCATCTCCTAGACTTTGACAACTACCTCCTTACTTTCAAGTTTTAGATTCCACAGTAGGTTAGTACTTGTCTTTCGGGCTTACTCAACCCAGGGATCTCTGTCTGTCTGTCTTGTACCTCCTGACAAAATTTCACTCTCTTTTATGCCTCCAGAGCTTCCTGTTGATTATTTGTACCACACTTTTACAAAGCCATCCATGACTTGGTAGACCCAAGGTTGCTTCTCTTTCTTGGCTATTTCTTGAACAGTGCTGCAGTGAATGGGGATTAAAAATGTCCCTTTAAATTTTGTTTTTAAAAAGATAAACTTTAGGGATATAGAGTCTGCTCAGGGGTTAAGAGTGCTTGGGGTTCTTCCAGAGACCAGAGTTCGGTTCCTAGCACCCATGTGCCCCAGGGGTTGTGACACCCTCTTCTAGCCTCACATATAAGCATGCACACACACACGTACACACACACACACTCATAAATAAATAAGAAAATCTAAAATAAGACAGCTGCTAAGTACTGGCATGTACCTCCAATCGCAGCATGTGGGGTTGGAGTCAGGAGAACCAAGGAGTTCAGGACCATCCTCGGCTACAGAGTTTGAGGCCAGCCTGGGCTGCATGAGACCCTGTCTCAAACCAAAGCCTTTACATTTTACACACCTGTCTTATTATCATTTCATTTTACTTGGCAATTGTTTTGCGTTGTTTCTTCATTTTTACATTCTCTGTTACCAAGTGCCTAGGTCACATAAAGACCATTTTTATACATCATTGAAATGCAGGGTGATTTTGACCTATATATGCCGATAATAAACCCAAAACTCATGCATTTATCACCACTGTTTTACTTTGGGTTTGGGTTTTTGCTTAATTGGGCTTTTGTTTTCAGAATACCTTGGAAATACTTAGCATATTTTTATCACAGAAGAAAGAACTCGTGACCACCGTGGCCATGGCAACGGAAGGACAAGGAGCAGCTGCAAGGGCTGACAGATCGCCAAGGCTCAAGTGACCCAGCCTGGCGGTGACATGGTCTTCGGCAAGATCACCCACAAAGAAATCCCTGCCAGGATCATCTTCGAGGACCACCAGTGTCTTGCGTTTCCCCCTCAAGCGCCAACACATTTCCTGGTGATACCTATGAAGGATATGACCCAGATTTCTATAGCAGAAGGTGATGATGAAGTCTTCTAATGTGCTGCAGATCTGGGCCTGAACCAGGGCCATCGGAAGGTGGTGAATGAAGCGAGACAGTCAGTCTACCATATTTATCCCCATGTTCTAGGGGGTCAGCAGATGAAATGGCCTCCTGGCCAAGCAGTTTGGGGCTAATTTTCCCTTCTCTAGGTAGTGAGTCAGTTGGTAAGTTCCAGTTCATTAAATGGCACACATAGTTTTGCCTATGTATGGAGAAACTGAAGAGATCATTTAAAATCCTGTGCCTAATAAAAGACGTTTGTTGCTTCCCCCCCCCGAAAAAAAGAAAGAAAAGAAAAAGAGAAAAAAAGAGAAAGAGACAGAAGGAAGGAAGGAAGGAAGGAAGGAAGGAAGGAAGGAAGGAAAACTATTTACCTCAATGGGAAGTTGTCAGTTAAAAGCATTTGAATTAGTTGAATTAATTTGCTTTCTGTTGCTGTGATCTAATACTTGATCTAAAGCAGTTTAGGGGAAGAAAGTGTTTATTTCATCTTACAGTTGCAGTGTGTCTCCAAGGAAAGTCAGGACAGGACCCTGAAGGCAGGGCTGAAGCAGAGGCCATGGAGGGTGCTGCTTACTGGCTTGACCCCCATGGCTTGTTCAGTTTGCTTTCTTAAAGAACCCAGGACCACCAGCCCAGCCTCAGCACAGCCTGGGGCGGGCGGGAACTTTCATCATCAATCATGCACCAGGAAAATGGCCCCATGCACTTGCCCCACAGGCCTTCAGAGGGAGACAGTTCTTCACCTGGCATCTCTTCCCAGATGACTCCAGTTTGCATCAAGCTGACAAAAATCTCTCCAGCTTAACATAGAAGGAAGGTAAAACAGACAGCCAGACAAAACAAAAAAAAAAAAACAAACAAACAAACAACTAAACAAAGCACACACACAAAAACCACCGCTGTATAGCTTAAGAGATTTTGGGAGTCTCTTTGGAATCCTAATTTTTTGGTCAAAAATCCTTGAAGGTCAATGTCTCTGGGATTAGCAAACATTAGTACAGTGCCTGCAACTACCTGCATCCAGGTGAGGTGGGGACTCTTACTGTGTGCTCCATTTTCACTGATATGGGAAAATACCTTGACAAAAAGCAATTTAGAAGCCAGTCTCAGTGGCACACGCTGTTTTTTTTAATATTTATTTATTTATTTATTAAGTATACAATATTCCTTCTATTGCCAGAAGAGAGCACCAGACCCCATTACAGATGGTTGTGAGCCACCATGTGGTTGCTGGGAATTGAACTCAGGACCTTTGGAAGAACAGGCAATGCTCTTAACTCTGAGCCATCTCTCCAGGCCCCGGCACACGCTGTTAAAACCAGGCAGAGGCAGGAAGATCTCTATGAGTTCAAGACCATCCTGGTTTACTAGCAAGTTGCAGGGTAGCCCAGGGAATGTCTTTCTCAGAACAGAACAAACAAGTTAGGGAAGAAAAGAATAGTAAAGCTTGCAATTCCAGGTAGAGAAATCAAAGCAGCAGGAACTACCCAGCCATGTGACATCCAGTCAAGAGTAGAGAGAAATGGCTGCACAAGAGCTCATGTGACTCCTGGATTCTGCTGGATTTGACCAGCTCTTACACAGTTCAGGACCTCCTCAGTAGAGAGTGAGGCCGCCCACATTGGGCTGGGTTTTTCTCAAACCATTTGAATGTATTATGACAGTCTCTTGCAGATATGCCGATGGGACAAAACCAGTGTAGAGAATACCTCTTTCAGACAGTCTTCCCAGGTGAATCTGGACCCCAAACCAATCTATTTCCCTAAACAACCCGACACAAAGAAAGATGGTTTAGCTTCTGTCCCTGTGGGGTTAGTTTGAAAGAGTGTCCCGGTATCTTTGCTCTGCCATTGTTCTATTACTATGGTTATGGTATTATAGTAAACCCCAGTAATGAGAAAGATTTAGCTGGCATTTAACTTTTCTGTCCAGGCCTGTTATTCTTTCTTTCTTTCTTTCTTTCTTTCTTTCTTTTTTGTTTTGTTTTTTGAGACAGTGTTTCTCTGTGTAGCTTTGGGAATCCTGAAATTCACTCACTCTATAGACCAGGCTGACCATGAACTCAGAGATCCGCTTGCTTCTGCCTCTTGAGCACTGGGATAAAAGATGTGTACCACCACATCCGGCCAGGTCTGTTCTTAAAAGAAGGATAGCCTCTCCTTTTTCCGTCTCCCTCTCGAAGAGGCAGCTTCTCTCTCTCTCTCTTGTCTCTCTCTCTCTCTCTCTCTCTCTCTCTCTCTCTCTCTCCTTTTTCCCCTTGTCCCTTCCTCCTCCATAACCCACTAAATAAATATCCAACCTCACTCTGCAAAAAAAAAAAAAAGAGGGATAGCCTCAGCCTCATCTTCTATATTGTGATAGCTTGAGGTCATTTGAACTCTGTGCTTGAAATAATCAATGTTCTGGGTAGCACCCTCTTGTCTCCCCAGATGATGTTTCTCTCATACTCCTGATCTATATCCCAGGTATCAGGTATGGACTTTATTGATATGCAGTTTAGTACAGTCACTTGGTGACCCTGGCAGAAGGTTAGTGAGGTAAGGTTTATTCTCAAAGCTCATCATGTGGTGTGACTTCATGACTCTGCCCTCTCCACTTGCCTACCCTGTGTTCTTTGGGTGGTGTAGTGGTTTGGAGTCCCCGTAGACTCCAGAGGGAGTGGCCCTATTAGGAGCTGTGGCCTTGCTGGATGGAGGAAGTATGTCACTATGGGGGCAGGCTTTGAGGTCTATATGCTCAAGCTACACGCAGTGTGGCTCACAGTCTCCTTCTGTTGCCTGCAGATCAAGATGTAGAACTCTCAGCTCTTTCTCAGCACCAGGTCTGTCTGCATGCCACCATGCTTCTTGCCATGATGACAATGGGCTAAACCTCAGAAACTGTAAGCCACCCAATTAAATGTTTTCCTTTACAAGAGTTGCTGTGGTCATGGTGTCTCTTCACAGCAATAGAAACCCTAACTAAAACAGGAAACAATGGCTACTGTTCCTCTCAGCTCTGGGCACCATACCGTTCTGTGTTTCCTTGCCGGTACTTCTAACTTCTATTAAACTCTCATATAGTTTTTCCTTCTCTTTGCTAGTGAGCGTGACAGAGGTGACTGAGCTCCTATTTGACAAATAAACTAAAATTCCCTTCTCCATTTCTTACCAGAAGTGTCTGTTAATGTAGTTTTCCATTTTCCATTAGGTTTTGTGTTCTTTACCCCTATAAATATTAAAAGTTCGTTAGATATTAGGAATATCATCTTTTTATTTTATTTCATTTTATTTTGGTTTTTCAAGGCAACAGTCTCCCTACACAGCCCTGAATATCCGAGAACTCACTCACTAGACCAGGCTGGCCTTGAACTTTCAGAGATCTGCCTACCTCTGCCTCTTGAGTGCTGGGGTTAAAAGCATATGATACCATAATATGTGGTGTATCTTACAAATATATTTGCTGCTCATTTTTGAAGTTTGTTTATGGTAACGTTTTAGTCATGCCAATTTTTTAATTGTATATAGTCAAAGATCTCAGTCCTTTTTGTTATAACCTTTAGAGTCTGGGAAAATGGAGCCTGTGGGGGTTTTCTTCCTATTTGCATTGCCCACGGTTTGCTGTTGATCTATGTCTATGTGAACTTTAGTATGAGGCATGGATTAATTCTTTCTTATTTCCAAACATATAACTTGAACAGCACTAATTGTTTGTTTGTTTGTTTTTTGTTTAGACAGGGTCTCAGGCAGCCCAGGCTTCCCTGGACTTCACTATCTGGCTGAGCGTGACTTTGAACTCCTGACTCTCCCATCTCCACCCTGTATTGATTACAATGTTCAGCTTTGCCCTCTGGTCTGAGCTGCCACTTTTTAATGTAGGTTTTCCCATCCATGTGTATTTCTGCTTATGGGATTTTTCCTACTCCCTTGGTCTTCTTGTCGGTCATGCCGAGGGACACTCCATCTCAATCAGGGAGGCTCATGGTGTGTTTAGCCTCTGGCAGGGCGTCGTGTCTCACAGTCACGCTTTCTAACACTTTCCTGGGTGTTGGGGACGCGGGCTGTCCCTTGCAGATATCAGCACCAGCTTCCATTGGAGAGTTGTTTTTGTTAGAACTGGGGTTTAAATGTTGGCAAGCTTTCAATGCTGAGTCTTCCTACCCAAGAATGGGAATGCCCTATGTACAGGAGTGAGCAGCCTGTCTCAGCGTCTAGCAAGGCCAGGTCCTTTCAACAATCCCTTTTCTATCATTCTCTCAACGCTTCTTTCCTGTATTCCTCATCTTTTCTCATAAGGCTTAGTAACAACTAGCTCGGGGGCTGTAGCTCTCCCCAAAAACCCAAGCTCTGTTTCCAGCACCCACCTCAGACAGCTTACCACCACTTATAACACCCACCCAGTGGAGTCCAGTGCCTCTGCCCTTCACAGGCGTCTGCACTCACATGCATATACTTACACAGAGACACACAAAAATCAAAAAAGTATCTAAGCACGGTGCCACAAACCTTTAATTCCAGCCCTTGGGAGGCAGAAGCAGGAGGCTATCTGTGAATTCCAAGCCATCCAGAGCAAAACGGTGAGATCCTGTCTCAAAATGAAGAGATAAAGTAATAATAAAACAGTGTTATGTATTTTCACTGGAGTTGCAATAAATTAACCCGGAGAGAATTGACGTCCCTCATGTCTGATAATTTCAAACTAGATATTTCAAATGCACACATACATATACAATGATATTTTTTAAAAAAAACATAACCCATGCATTAAATTGAAAATCATGGACTTTATTCAATTCAGTAGTAGTTTTACAGATGATCTATATGCCAATCACTTGCAGAATATAGGTGAGTCTCTGGCTTCGACAAGATAACGTCTGCAGGGGGCAGTAAGCACTTGCGTTAAGAGATTACAGGCCTGCGGTATAGCTTTTCATACAGTACTGTTTAGGTGGCCACAGAAACAGTACAACCCAAATATCCACGGGTACCACTGAAACATCCACATTGATTCATGACAAACATGCAGCGTGTCCCTTCAGCACAGGCTGCTTGAAGACTTACTGTCCTTCCAGGCAGTGGCTTTCATGTGGGCCCTTAGCCCCAAACTCGGTCTCAGAGAGGAAAGGATAAAGATGAAACCACTCATTAATTCTGCAGATGTGTTTTGAGTGACTTCTCTGCGTCAATAACCACCCTCATAGTAGGTAACAAGAAAGACCACATTCTTCTCAGTGGCAGAGACAGAAGACACATGCATTAAAATGGCATGATTTAATTGCAGCTCGGGATAAGGACCATCAGAGAATAGGGAAGAGAGCAGGCTCACGATGCCATTTGGGATGCGGTTGGGGGGATCCTCCTGCAATAGTGTATTTGGGCACAGTTGCATGCTGTGGGTCATCAAAAACACTTGGTGGTGGGTGCAAAAATTAAACAACAAAAAACCAGGGAAGTCCTTATGCAAGGCCCATGTATGCACAGGAAACATGGGGAGAGCAAGAAATATTATGGAGATCCCGGGCCTGGAACAGAGAAGGAGGAAAAGACAGGTTCGCTGGGCCTACATTAAGTACCTACTCTAGGTGAAAGGCGCTCAGGCTTTCAGCAGGGAGGAGGTGTGCATGACCTCATTGATGCTTCACATCTGGCTGCCATGGAGAGAGAGCACGTGCAGGGGTGAGGGTCAGGGGGGCCATGGAGAGCATATGCAGGGGTGAGGGTCAGAGGGGCCACGGAGAGCATATGCAGGGGTGAGGGTCAGGGGGCCATGGAGAGCATATGAGGGGTGAAGGTCAGAGGGGCCACGGAGAGCACGTGCAGGGGTGAGGGTCAGGGGGCCACGGAGAGCATATGCAGGGGTGAGGGTCAGGGGGGCCATGGAGAGAGAGCACGTGCAGGGGTGAGGGTCGGGGGGGCATGGAGAGCATATGCAGGGGTGAGGATCAGAGGGGCCACGGAGAGCATATGCAGGGGTGAGGGTCAGGGGGCCATGGAGAGCACGTGCAGGGGTGAGGGTCAGGGGGCCACGGAGAGCATATGCAGGGGTGAGGGTCAGGGGGGCCATGGAGAGAGAGCACGTGCAGGGGTGAGGGTCAGGGGGGGCATGGAGAGCATATGCAGGGGTGAGGATCAGAGGGGCCACGGAGAGCATATGCAGGGGTGAGGGTCAGGGGGCCATGGAGAGCATATGCAGGGGTGAGGGTCAGGGGGCCATGGAGAGCATATACAGGGGTGAGGGTCGGGGAGATGCATTAGGAGTCTTTGTATTGCTCATGCAAGAGATGTTGGCACTGAGTCCGGAGGGTCTGCTGTGGAGGAGGAGTGAGAAGTGGAGGAAGCAGTGTGCTTAGGAAGGGTAAATGGGACCATGCGCTGGTGGGCTGAATGCTGGACTGAAGGGAGGAGAAGAGCTGGGGACAGAGCTGTGGATTTTGGTTTGAACCACCACGAAAGGAAGAAATTTGGAGTAAAGACCAAGAAATGTCTTTGAATCCCTTCTTCAAGATAGACACTTCCCACCGAGTATTAATGACCCGCATCTGCTAAATTTTCTATTTCTATTTTCCTCTCCTTCCAATTAGATTTTTTTCTCCCAGGAAAATCTTTAAGTAAGATGTATAAGAAGCTGCAGTAAGTGACCATTTGATCTTTCTCCAAGTTTCAAACACTAACTTTCTATAACAATGATTAAAACAGTATTAACACTGAAATTTAAAAAACCTTTTGGGTCTAGTTGATCTGAACTATAATCAAGTAGAGAAAGCAGTTCAGGAGAACTAAGTCTTTGTGTGTGTGTGTGTGTGTGTGTGTGTGTGTGTGTGGTAGTTTACAGCCGGGTAGAGGACACCTTCGAGCTAGCAGCAGGTTCTGCTTTGTCTGCCTGGTCAACCGAGCCTCATGCTTTATCCAAGCCCTGTGGCATCCCTCAGTTAATCTCAGTACATCTTCTCAGCATCTGTCATCCACAATGCACTGCTCCAGGGACCTGCCCCATGTGCCATACTGGGGTCTGCTGCTGTTTTTCTTTCATATCACTTATATTACTTATTCCCAGAAGGTGTCCCATACTTTCTATGGGTGCAATCAATCTTCTGAGTTTTGTTTGTGGACCTGTGAAACGTCTTTAAAACCAAAAGTGTGTTAATGAGGCGGGCCTTCAATGAATTAAGGGCTAGGAAATGCTTTCTAAGGTTTAGGTTAAAAAGTACACCTTTATCTAATGTACAGATCCAGTCAGGCTATTTGTTCCTAGCTAAGTGAGGTTCACCACCATTCTGTGAAGGAGAAACAGCCATTGCAGTCCCCAGTAACAAGTCAGACTAAACAGGACAACCAACATATATGTCAATAGCTGTTTTGAATCATAGATTGTTTCGTATTTTGTAGGGAAAGAATGGTAAGATTGAGCCAGGTGGGAGAGATTTCAATTTTTGAGCACGTTTATTTATATTGTGTGTAGATGTGGGCATGCCATGGTGTCATGTGAGACAAACGACAATTTTACAAGGACTCGGGTATCTCCTTCCCGTGTGGCCCCCTGGTCCCAACTCAGGTCTTCAGGCTTGGTGGCAAGCACCTTTACTGGTAAGCCACTTTACAGGACCTCTGAATTACCTTTTTAAGCATCAAATAGTAAGTATCTTTCCTAAAAATAAAATACTTTTTTTCTTATGTGAAAAATAATGCAAGTTTTGCACAAAAAAAAAATTTAAACACAGAAAACAATTTGCCTCCCTTTGGGAAGGGTCTCCTGTATCCCAGGCTGGTCTCCAGCTTACAACATAGCCAAAAATTACCCCAGAATTCCTTCCTTCAACCTCTTCCTCCAGAGTGCTGGGATTATGGACTTGCACACCACACCCCATTTTCTGCAATGCTGGGATTGAACAGAGCCTAGACAAGCACTCCACACTGAACTACATTCCCAGTTCCTCAAAAAAAAAAAAAACTATAAAAAAGAACGTTTAAGTTAACTACAACCTCCCAGAGAATATCACTGTTATTATCTTTCCTTATATACTACAAAATATATACATTTGTGTAGATGTGTTTTTGTATAGATATCATCTTTAAAATAGTGAGTTAGTTCTATGTGTTTATTCTTTAAAATAACATGATTTAAAAGTCACAAAATTCATTTTTTAAAGGTCAGGTTAAAAACTAGATGTGGTGGGGATCTCTGTGACACTGAAGCCAGTCAGGGTTACATAGTGTGACCCTGTCTCAAACTACAACAAACCCCCTTTGAGTTATGGTAAAACTTTGTTCATCAAGGACATCACACTTTCTTTCATTTTTCAGAATATCTTGTATTTGTTATTTGTTTATGTATTTATTCTTATTATCCTTATGAAGGATAGCTACTGGTACTAACATCATGACTGGTATTGTCGCATTACTGAGAACCCACGAAGGGCTATCTTGCTGGGAGGCTGAAATCCTGGCCCCAAGTTAGGCCTGAATACAAGGTGATCAATTACTTTGAGCCTCAGTTTCCTCAAGGATCTGCATCTTAGACCGATTGGAACCCGAGCCTCTTCAAATTTTAAAGTCCTGTCCAAGTCTTATTTTGGAATACAAGTACTTGTACTGGATATGTTTGTTGAGATGCAAATTTTTACTTTCAAATATTTTATCTGTAATATTCCTATTTCCAGGCTCAGGGGGGGAAATGGATCACATTCTGAAGAAAATTCAAAGGCTTTGAAGATGGGGCCTATTTACAGAGACCAATTTATTTCTCTGCATTATTTTAGCGTGCAACTCTCCTCGGCTCCCGAAGCCTCCGAAGCCGTGGAGGCCTGGAGTAGTGGGGGTGGAGGAAGCCTATTACCATGGAGATGGATGGGAGCAAATGGTCACATCATCAAAAGCAAACTAGAAATGTACAAAGCTTTTGTGATGCTGATCCTTTTTCTTTTTTTTTTTAAGTAAGAAAAAGAAGGGAAAAGGCACAAATAAAAGGACAGATCTCTCTCATTAAATCCAACACTAATTTAGTAATCAGTGTAATAAAGGTACCCTTGAAAGCCCGCTGCGGGAAACGCAGTACAACAAAGAGGCACAAAAGGTTGCTGGCTGCCAGGTGTAATTTCCAGGTACTCCACGGACGCTTGGACTCTGTTCACTCAGCTTTTCTTTGGACCGGCGTCTTCAGGGCAGATCCGAACTATATCCATTTAGTCACCCTTGTGTATTATCCAAATATTTTGAAGGAAAGAAATCGCAGGAAAATAGCTCTTTATTTTATGATTCTGAAAAGGCAACTTCAAAATTAAGAGGTTCGAGGGGTCAAGAGTGAGCACTGCTGTGTTTGGCTCTTTATTTCCTGTCGCTTTGGATAATCCATAAACAGTTTGATTGTGGGATAAAAATCGAAGTCGGGTAAAAGTCCAAATACACAGCCAGTTATCTCCAAATAAAACCAACAATTGAAAGAGGCTGCTCGCAACCACTCTCTATTGATCAATTTTCTATCTTCGCACATCTATTCCTTTTCTTCCTATCTGCCTATAGCTGGAATTCTGTCACACCAGGCCGTTACTTACTCTGGTGAACTCTGCTGAAAACTGTCAGGGTTTATCCCTGGGTCTTCACAGGTTCCTGGAGAAAATATAGCATTTAAGAATCGTTACATCAAAGTTAAGAATGTGGCCAATATTATGCCTTGACCTTTCAATATATCGATCAGAAATATTAACTGCAATCTTCTGGGACACCTTAGAGGTGTGGTGATGTTGTAAGAACAGTTTGTGTAGATCAAGGGTGGCCAGAACCGGGACTAGAAATGGGAGGGGTCTGAGGAAGGTGGCAAAGGGCTACAGAGACTTCTGGCGATGGGGTCATGAAAACCGTTGTGGGGATGGTTGTAAAACTGTGACGTGATATCACAGCGAAACTGTGTATTGTATACAGCACACAGATCGGCTATCTCGTGTGTGAATTATAATACAATATCATCAAAGCTGGATAGTAATAAACCTTTCTGGGCATGCAGGGCACAGGCATTCTCATACTATTTGATAAAAAGCATTAATTTGTATACTTCAAAAAGAATTTAGTAGTATCTTTCAAATTTTAATTGTACTGCATCATTTGAGTCTTCAATTTAGACTAAAAAATTACTATGTGAACTGTAAGTCCCAAGTTCCAGTCACTGCCCTCCATTTTTGCAGGCTGCGCCCCTGTTCCCGCCAAGCTCTGACCCCTCCCCAGAGGAGTGTCTAGACAGCCCGCCAAAATCTTGACTACTCCCCCAGTCTACTTAAACTGCTTCCCAGGAAGGTCCCCTCGTGGTCTCTTTCTCTCCCCACGGTGGTTGTGGTCGCTTTTGCAGCCTCCTGGTTCCCCCTCGGGGCCACCCAAGAGCACAGGAATCCCATTAAACCTGGATATTTTTAATCTGGCTTGTGTGATTTGGCTTGATTGGGATTTTTGCCTGGGCAGAAAGCTCGCATTAGGAAAAATTCTTAACATGGACATTGTGGCAAAAAGTTACCAAGATGTATGAAACAGTATGCTGTTTGTAATAGCAAGACCTGAAAAGGACAACTTAGTCTTTAAAAATATTATAAATGGGGAAATATGGCTCCATGGTGCAACTCAGAGTATATGCTTAGCACATGTGGGGACTCAAGTTCCCACATACCTGCTCATGCTCTAGGACATACACATACACACAAATACATATGCATACACACATGCACATGTATACACATGTACACACAGATACACTCACACACAATATATATACACACATGTATACATACACACATACATATACATGTGTGAACACAGAAACATGCACAAATACATATACACAGATATGTGTATACTGTATTAGTTACTTTTCTCTTGCTATGACAAAAATAAAATAATAGTTTATTTGGACTCATAGTTTGGTGAAGAAGGCAGCCGGTTATGTCTGATCCACAGCCAGGAGAAAGAAAATGATAGCAATGTCTATGACCTGACGCCTACATTATTGATTTGAAACAAATTACTGAACCCATAATCCACTAGATTTTTTCTGACATTCATAGGTATGAAAATTCAAAGTTCAAACTTGTCCAATACTGAATAACATCAGCTGGTCTTGAATGAATTAGTTTACAGATATAATTTGCCCTTAGATGTCTGAAACCTGTCACCTCTTTTCTGACCTAAATTCTGCCTGGATCACTCTTACCCAGTGTCCACTTGGGTCTATCTTGAAACGTCGTTGATGGCACTCATGAGACATTGGTCTCCTCAGATCAGTTCTTGCTCAACAGCTCTTCACCCCTCCAGGGAACAAGACTCAGTCATGTCTTCCCTTCCCTGAACTTTGTTTCTGGCCCAAACACCAGCATTACCAGCCCCTTCTTTCTTCCTCTCTGTCACAATTTCACCTCAAGGTCTGATTTTAATCCACCATTTCCCTAGAGCCTTCCCTAACCTCCTGCTATTTGGTTACTAAATGCCCCTCCAAAGGTCATGTGTTTGCCTCCAGCCTTTGGCAAATCCGGAAATGGTAGAAACGTTAGTAAAAGAGAGCAAGGTTGATGAAGGAAATATTGGAGTCAGCCCCTTTCTTCCGCGCTGTTGGCTTCCTGGTTGTATGGCATGAGCGGCTCTGGTCTGTGACTTACTCCCACCATGATGGGCCTAACCACAGGCCTAAAGCCCTACAGCCTGAGCATGGGTTGTGAGCTACCATGTGGTGCTGGGAATTGAACCCAGGTCCTCGGGAAGAGCAGACTGTGCTCTTAACCACTGAGCCTCTGCTCCAACCCCATAACCATACTTCTTGACAGTATCTGGTTTACAGGAAAGCTTACTATCCTTAAACCTTCTCCCAGAACTCCCTCTCTCTTTTTCCCTCTCTCTCTCCCTCTCCCCTCTCACATTCATAGCATGAATGCTATGCCAGTAAAGACAGCTTGCTCCTTGGACTTCAAGTAGTCAAGGGAAGCTGACTATGAAGTCTGTCCCTGCAAGAAAGGTTGGGGAAAGCTGGCTTGGCCCTAGGGGTGAGATCCGAGAGCTCTGCACATGACCTTTTCTCCGGATCTCATTGGGTGATTTCAATCAGACATCATTCCTCCCATCAGAGAACGGGCTCAGAAGCATGTTCTGAGGGACCTTCAATATAGACACCACTTATTTTATTTATGGATGAAACAAAACACTGTGACCTAGAGAAGGCACAGAAGGACAAAGGAAACTACCTCTGCTGTCGAGTATAGAGAGAAGGTATAGGAAACAGGCAGCTGCTGTAAATGCAAGATTTTTGTGTTATTAAAAGAGGAGAAAGAAAGAAGAGGGCTTCAGGATGAGCTAAACCTGCAATGTGCTCATCTCTTCAACTGATTTCAAGAATACCATTGATCAGACACTTACAAACACAGAACAGGTGTGCCAAGAAATTTGCTTGTTTCTGATAGTGCTGCAGGCTAGGAAATTCAAGACTGAGGTTCTAGTATGATGGCATGAAGGATCCACTAGGAAAGATGCTCAAGGGGCTGGGAAGACGGCTTGGTGAGGAAGTGCCTGCCTTGCAAGCCTGAGAACATGACTTCAGATGCCCAGAACAGTGGGCACAGTGGCACATGCCTATAACTCTGGCCCTGGAGGGCACAGAGACAGATGGATTCCTGGAGCTTGTTGGTCGTCCAGTCTAGCCCAATCAGATGAGCTTTAGGTTTGATGAGAGACTTTTCTCAGAAATACAAATGGGGAGCAATGAAGGGAAGACATCCAACATCTACCCCGGCTTCTAAATGTGTGGGCACACACACGCACGCACCTTCATTAATAAGTACATACATTATACACACCCCACACTACACACACAGACACATGGGGAAAGGAAATAGACAACCCAAGAAAAGGAGGAGGGGAGGAGATGCTTAGGGGAGATGGTCCAGGGGGTAGAATGCCTGCCTCGTAAGCATGAGGACCTGAGTTCACATGTCCAGATCTACTCACAGGCATGGCAACAGGCAAACATAGTATCATTGCTGGAGAAGGGAGACAGCGGTCAGCCTAGCTGCAAATACAAACTCTAGATTCAGTGAGAAACACTATCATCATGGTCATTGCCGTCATCATTGTCATCATCATCATCATCATCATAATGCAATGAGGATGAGGAGGGGTGGAGGAGGCAGAGAGGCTGGGGAGACGGTTCAGTGAGTAAAAATACTTATTGCTAAGCATGAAGCCCTGAGTTCAAATCTCCAGCATCCACATAAAATGCAGGGCATGACTGCAAATACACCTGTTACCCCAGTGCTTGGGTGGAGACAGGCAAACCCAGGAGCTCATTGGCCAGTTAACCTTGCTGAGGTATAAGCCTCTACATGGATGGGTACACTCACACACAGACACAGACAGACACATAGATACACATGCACACACACACGCACACACACACACACACACACACACTTGACTGTGGGCCTAGTTCAGTGTTAGAATCACTGCCTTGGAGAATACTTTTCTGTAGGCCAAGGTGATTACATGTCTCCATTCTTTTGTATTTTAATGTTTTGTATATTAAAATTTTCTGTTTCTGTGAAAAAGTACACTAAAATCATATGTTGCCACACTCAAGCACATAAATCTATCTGAAGCATAGGTAGTTCACTTTCTACCTTTATATAGGTGAACACCCGATAGACAACCTTGCTTCATGAGAGCAATCTCTTCACTGGGCCTAAGGTTTCCTGAGAACATGCTTTTTTAAAAAAGAAAAATCATAAAAACTTCTTTGTTTTTGGTTTCTAGATAAAATCAGTTCCCACTAAATTGGCAGAATTCTGAGTTTGGCTGATGTAACTTGGTAATAATAGAGTATTCTAAATCTAGGCACCCATACGTGTGAAGCCTCAAGTCTGCAGCTGATGTCTGACTTTCTTTTATAAATGGAGTTGTGGGATCTGAGTATTCAGATGGCCCCCGTAAGTCTGTTTGGTCACACTGAGGTGGGGACCCTGATGCTCAGTGGCTGCGAGCAGCATAGCTTGATGGAGTCACTCTAGGGGCCTCATGCAGCAGAGTCCTTGGGGACCACAGACTACAGTTCTCAGTTCCACCCATCATCTCTGTAAACATGTCTGAAGTGCTGAAGCCCTTTCATCATCAGCTGTCCTCCCAGCCAAGGCCTTCCATTGTCTTTCCTAGAGGGTCTTAAGAAGGCAGGAGACATTGCGGAAGTGTGTGTGTGTGTGTGTGTGTGTGTGTAGGCACACGGACATCTATTTATTTGCAGTCCAGAAGTCCAAGTCAGGTGTCTTCCTTGATCTTCTCTACCTTTTAAAATAAGTTTTTTAAGACAAGGTCTATTTGCTTTGGCTGGTCTAGGAGCTGCTATTTAAACTAGGCTGGCTTCAACCTCACAGAGGTGCCTACCTCTGCCTTCCAAGAGATGGGATTAGAGATATATGCTACCGCACTTTTCCCCTTTTGAGACAGGCCCTGATTGTGTAGCTCTGGCTAGCATGAAACTCAAAGATCAACCTGTCTCTGCCTCCAGACTGGGATTAAAAGTGTGTGCGACCCCACCTGGTGCAACACCTTATGTTTGGAGCCAGTAGCAACTAGAGCTCTTTGAATGGCTGGCCAGTGACGTCGGGGATCCACCTTCTCTGCCCTGAGCCTCCAGCACTGGAGTTGCAGATACTTGGTACTGGGCATCTGAACTCAGGTCCTTGTACTTGCACAGTGGAGATAACCAAATGAGCCATTTCCCCATCCCATGAAGTATGCCTGTGTTTACTGGGACTGGATGAATCTGCATTCGGAAATCTGTGAAGAAAAGTTCAGGCCCCAGAGAGAAGAAGGTGTTTCCTTAGTCTCATAGGAAGCCAGTCCGAGTCCCTGCATTGAGTGAGAAAATAAGGATGTGTGTTCCTATACACAATGGTCATTGGAGCTCCTCAGGGAGAAAACTATATTGATAAATTAAAAACAGACAGAAGAACTAGAACAGAGGCCTTCACATCACTGAGTACAATACCATGGATATTTATTATTTACTTGCTTACTTATTTATTTTAAGACCAGGTCTTGCTATGCCAGGATCTTGCCAGGCTGGTCTTAAAACATATATCCTATGTAACCCAGGCTATCATTGAACTTGCAATCTGTAATGGTCTGTCCCATCTCTTTAAGAGACAAGCCCCACCCACTCGCCTCCCCCTCCACTGAGGCAAGCAAATCTTCCTGAGTTCTTTCCTTTCTGTCTCTCTCCTGTAGAAGTAGCTGTTGCCGGTGGCTACCCCCCCCCCACACATCCCGTTTCTCTCTCTCTCTCTCTTTCTCTCTCTCTCTCTCTCTCTCCCCACCTCTCTCTGCTCTTCCCGCTTTTCCCCTTACCCCCTTTCCCTTCCATAACCCACTAAATAAATTCCCACTTTCTTTGCATGTCTGTTTCTGTCTCTCACCCGCTGCATGACTCCCTGCCTGGACCCAGCTACCTTCATGGCCCACCATGGTCTCGTGGCCCCCTGCCCACTGCCACCACTCAGGGACCTGCAGCATTTTATTATGACACAATCAGCCTGTCTCAGCTTTCCAAGTGCTGAGGTTATAGGTGTGAGTAACTCTGGTCAGCTCATAAGTATTTATTTAACATTTGGGTCACAAATATTGTCTTAGGCATTTAAGATATGATAGTATATAAGCCAGACTTGATTGCAGCTGAGCATCGTGGCACATTGCTTCAAACTCAAAATTGGGAGGTGGAGTCAGGTAGACCGGGAGTCCAAGGTCAGCCTTGCGAATGTGGCAAATCCAAGCTACCAATGCCTCAAAACCACAAAACAAAAATATGACAAACGAAACCGGATGTAATTGTTATCTGCAAAACAATATTATCATGGTATTTGTCGTCTCATAGGAAGGTATCCATTAACGTAAAAACACCCTGATAATGGTGAGGATGTAATTACTGTAAGTGCCGTGTAGTAGCTCAGCCCAGAGAGAGCACATTCTTGAAGGTCACGACTGAGCGAGCAGTTGGATGAGCGGCAGTGGCCAGGGCAAAGATTCTAGGTCTAAAGTTGTGCAAAGGTCCTGGCCAGAGCTGGTATGTTATTGGCTTTGTAAAAGGTCTCTGAGTGGAGCAAACAGTGAAGGGAGAGCAGTCCAAGTCGCTTCTGAAGAGGAGGAAAAGAGCAGGTTATGCGTGGGTCTCATAGCTGGTGCTCAGAAACCACAGGGGCAGTGGGAAGCCTTGAAATGCTTAACGAGGTTTCTGTTTGGAACGAGCCGCTGAGGTGTCACAGAAGAATGGACTGGGTTGGGGGTTGGGGGTTGGGTAGGAGCGCTGATGGTACTTTGCTCACCATTACTGGGCTCTTCAGAAGGGAACGGATGGAAGCCTGGACCATGGTTGAACTGGGGAAGGAAAAGAAGTACCAACTTTGACCAAACTAGTGAAGTGCTAGCTTCCGGGAGAGTTGAGCATTTAGGGTGTTTGGTTCACAGCTAGCAGGTGTACCACAGCAGTTTGAATGGATACTACCTACTAAATAAACACCGACTTGACTTCCAGCTTCCTGCTCTTAAAGGAAAATTGGGACAGGCAGTTTTTCCTAAACTGAGTTCTGGAAAATGAGCCAAAGCCACAAGTGGGACACACTCCTCAGGAGAGCAGTTCTGCCTGATGAGCCCTGAGCGCTGCTGTTTCCAGGGACTATTTCCCAAGAACCCAAAGACCACGGGCCAAAGAGAGGGGTCCTGGGGAAAATGTTTCCTAATTCTGAGTCCTGAGCAAGCAGGGTCCACACCAAGTTTTTGTGAATGTCGTTTTTGCAAAATGGTAACTTCTGGCTTTGGCCACGGCATCTCTAAAGACAGCCTTTGGGACAAAAGGGCCAGAAGGGGCTGTTTTAGGACCATTAGCGTGTTCCCTCCCCCACCGTCCCATTAGCGGGCCTTATTAAACCAGCTCAGACAAAGAGCAAAGACGCCCTAGTTAATGGAGGGTCTCCCGTAATTACTCTGCTCAGCCGCTTCTTTTCGAGTCTGAATGGTCTTTAAATAATGTTTCTCTTGCTGTGGTCGTAGACAATGACCTAGCAGTCTGCTTTAAGCGGTGCCAATCCCATTAGCTAGAGAATAGCAGAGCTCTGTGTGTGTCTGCGTGCCAAGGAGGGAGGGAGGAAGCGTGTGTGTGTGTGTGTGTGTGTGTGTGTGTGTGTGTGTTGCGCACGCACGTGTAGGCGCTAGTTTATGGTAGGGATCAGGTATAAATGTTGTTTTCTCTCTTTTCCTCCTTTTACCATGCAGAAGGGAATGATACACACTCCAATGTCTCTTGGTCCATGTGTCCATCCTGAAAACAGCAACGACCTTTTTCTTTATTACCCGTTTCTCCGTAATATGTAATCTTAGTGTTTTTCAGCATCTTAGTGTACAAAATAATGGGTTTCATTATGATATTTTTGTTCACTGTACTTTGCTTACATTTGCCCACTCCCCAACCACCTTCCTCCACCTCTCCACAAGTACTTCCTCCCCTTTTTGTTTCCTTGGGTGTGTGTGTGTGTGTGTGTGTGTGTGCGCGTGTGTGCGCGCATGCATGCGTGTGTGTGCAAGTGTGTGTTAATGTGCATGTATGTGTGTGTTGTTGAGTCTACATTCCATTTATAAGAGAAGACATGAGATATTTGTCTTTCTGGGTTTGGCTTGCTTGCTTGGCAGGATGTTTTCTAGCTCTATCCATTTTCTGTAGGATGTGATTTAAACATGCCCCTGCCTCACTAGAGTATGAAGCCCCAAACAGCTGTGAGTACAAAGTCACTCTGGTAAATTTCTGCCACTTAGAGGAACTGGATAGTGGTAAGAAGCGAAAGTCTCCAGACACTTGTCACACTTCTTTTTTTCTTCTGATGTCTAGAGTACCTGACTGTATTTAAAGCTGAGTTTCACCCTTGGCAGAGAATATGGGTAGAGGACAACCACAATTCGTCTAGGAAAGATGGAATTCTCTAGTGTGAAAGCAAGTTCAGCCATGAGCTACTTTGTAGTAAAAATGTGTATAACGGTAGATAGTAAGAAATGCAGCTGAAAATGTAGCTTATTAGAACGTGATTTTGCCTGCCTTTGTCTAAGGGAATCCCCCCTCCCCTGGATGAAATGACCAAGCTCTTTCCCTCAACAGACACTTCATACTGCTGACCCTAGAGAACAATAATACAATGTAGCTAACAAGGGAGCTTTCTGATTCTGTGTCCTAGAAAGACACCGTGGCAACAAAATGTTCTACCAGGAAGGTTAAAAACTCCACTCTGGGTCTCCAAGTTCTGACTTCAACCTGTTGTCCACTGTCCTAACCCCATGAGGCTGTCTGTGCTTGTGGACCTTTCTGTGTGACTTAATTTAAATTTAAGGGCTAGCTTTTCAAGAGCATGAGTTCATAGCTATTTGAGAGATGTCAGCTTCTTGTCCATGGGCCACTGATACCTGAAACTGTGTGGGATAAGACCTCTTCAAACCCAGAGTTCCCTTCCTGCAGGTTTCTGTGAGTCCAGGTATTATGAAAAGAATTGAATAAGGCAAAAACATCACTTGGGTTTTAGGATAGGGGCCTGGCAGAGGGTAAGTCAGAAAGAAAAGGTAGGGTGGATTTTTCATGTAGAGATAGGACTGTACAATGGAATTCATAATGACAAAAGGAACCTAATCACCTTTAAACATTTTGGAATTCCAATGGAATTTTGGAATCATAATTTTTGACATTAAAAATTGAGATTTCTTATTAGATCTTACTAAAGGTCATAGGCTGTTGCCTGAGATTTCTGTCCCACCGGATCCCACAGCCATTCAGTCCTAAAGAAACACACGGAGGTCTACATTAATTATAAACTGGTCGGCCTATTAGCTCAGGCTTCTTATTAACTCTTAGATCTTAAATTAGCCCATAATTCTTGTCTGTGTTAGCCATGTGGCTTGGTACCTTTTATCAGTGAGGCTTTCTCATCTTGCTTCCTCTGTGGTTTCCTCTGTGATAACTGCAGACTGAGCCTTTCCTCTTCCCAGAATTGTCCAGTTCTGGTTGCCCCGCCTATACATATTCCTGGCTGGCAACAGGCCAATCAGCATTTTATTGAACCAGTACGACTGAGACCTTTACAGGGTATAAGACCATTGTCCCACAGCAATGGGCAGCCTTGGTGTTATAAGGGGGTAAAAAGCCTTGTAAGCATCTTTTCCGATTCTGCACTCACTGGTTCAGATCGTAATTTAGAAGTTGTGAGTCTGACTCCAGTGCATTTTCCAGCCCAGAGAGCCTCTGTTGCATCATAATTTCCTTAATGCAGCCCTCCCGGCACTAAAGATACTATATTTCTTTTAAGGGTTTGATCCTATGCCAGGGAGATGCTCATCTGGTAATGGTGTTTGCAGAGCCAGCCTGGCAACCTGAGTTCAGGTTCCAGAACCCAAGAAAAGATAGTAGAAGAGAACATGCAGGATACAGCATGCACGTGTGCATGGGCCACACCCATCCCCCCCCCACACACACACGAAATTTAAAAATTAAAAGTGTTGATCATTAGTAGAACCTCCAAATATCCTTGGATCGAAGAGCCAGACCCATGGATCTGGGAATATGCTAAGGGCACCTGCTCTGGCTTATTCTGGTTACATCATTCCCAGCGAACAGATGCAGCCTGACACCCCCTCCCCAACCGCACACGGCCTTCCTCACTAAGTATCTAGGGCCTCAGAGCTTTGTCAGCTCTAGGGGGTTTTCTTCCAGGGCTTGTTTTCCTGGGGGACTGACCAGGATGTCAGTGTGTCCCCAGTATGGTTTGAATGTGACCCCCAGTAACTCACAGGTTAGAAAGTTAATTCACAAGTGTATATGTTGATAACACTGAAAGGAGAGCCTCTCTGGGAGGTAATGAGGGTTAGGTGGGGTCATACTGATGGTTTTATGAAAAGAAACAATGGAAGCGAGGGCTAAAAATAGGAAGATTGTTCTGTCTTCCCACATCCAACCCTCCATTTCACAAAGAAGAGAGAAGGCCAAGTCCGGATGTCAAGACCTCCAGAACCCAGTGCAAAGTAACCCCTAATCTTATCATTTATCTGTTTTCTGGCATTTTGTTACAGCAACAGAAAATGGGTTAGGATAGTCTCCTAAGGCCTGAGGAGTGGATGCTGTCAGAGACCTGCTCCAGAGATCCCAAAGAGGACGTGTGGAGTTCTGGCGTTGGTGAGGGCACTAAGGACACGGCAGGACTGACGTGTGAGGGTGAATCAGAAAGACTCTGGACCAGACGATGGTGGCGCACGCCTTTAATCCCAGCACTTGGGAGGCAGAGGCAGGCGGATCTCTGTGAGTTTGAGGCCAGTCTGGTCTACAAGAGCTAGTTCCAGAACAGCCAGGACTCTCACACAGAGAAACCCTGTCTTGGGAGAAAAAATACAACTTTTATACTCTATAGTTGCATGTAGGATTAAATGGGAGAAAGAGGGCTTGTGAGTTGGGGTGTGGCTTGTGATCAGGGATTGGGGAGGTAGCACTGACCTTGACAAGTTAATAGGCAACAGTCACATTTCAATGAAAGGGCCACAGACTCTGCTTGTCAGAGATAAGAATATCACTTTTTAACAAGCAGGAACTTTCTTCAAGTCTGAGGGAATGGGTTCTTTGGTCTAAATGCTTGACCTTGGGAAAAGGATTTTCTTGAGGGATCAGACACTCCATTATAGAATATTGTTAGTTTCTTGTATGGTTTAGTTCATCCAAATAGTTAAAGATTAAAAGTGAGCAAACAGAAAACTAGACAAATAGTACTGTGACCTATGTAGACCTTAGGAATTTATAAATCTTGATTATCAAATACACTTTATTTATCAAACATATGGTACTTCTCTAAATTTCCTAGCAGCTTGTGTGAGTAGGCACAGTTATCATGGTAGGCAGTTCCATGGTGGCAGGGATTTCTTCCAAAGAATTATTTTGCTTAGAGAGGCTGCCATTTTGTACATTTTCATCCTTCAAAACCCATACAAAATTTCCCAAAGGAAAAAGCACAAGGGAACTGTTGTCACTGTAATGATTCTGCACAAGAGGAACCTTGGTGGTGGGTGAGAGCCCATGGCAGGTGAGGGACAGACAAATATGCCATACAGACAGAGCTTAGGTGAGGATTTCATTGGGAGAAGAGTAAAGGGGAGCGAAGAGAGAAAAAGAGAGACAGAGAGAGACAAAGAGAAGAAGAGAGAGGTAGAAATCTGCTTGCCTCTTCAGAAGAACAGCAAAAAGAGAGTGGGAATGGGCAAAGCTTGTCTCTTAAAGGGACCTTTTGCACCTGTGTACAGACTACACCGTGACATAGCAGCCACAGGAACCTGGGCAGGCCAGGGCACTGCCCGGGTGCATCCTGACAGGTGACAGGGGCCAGCATAATGCCTGAATCCTAACATTTCCATCTTTTTCATATTATAAAAAGGTAGGGAAATTAAAGGAGAAAGCAGGAGGGACAGGGTAAGGGGCGCCAGGTTCTCAAGACAGCTTCCTGATGATACGGGGCATCGACTGTCCCAACCTGAGAAAGTTGGGATGCTGGCCATGGCCTGGTTGTTTCACTTCACTGTCCAGGCTATGTGGAACCATCTGGAGCCTCTTTCACCTGGCACAATGTTGGTAGAGCAGAGGACAAGGTTAGGTTTAGGAAAATGTTTTTCTTTAGGTCCTGGTAACTGAAGGAGGGGGTTGTCAAGACCAGGGAAAGGCGGTGGAGGCTTTGGATGCTGATTGACAGCAGTTATCTAGACCTGTCTCTGTATTACAAAAAGCCTTTTTAACTAAACATTTTAAATGCCGTATCCTTCAGCATTCTGAGAATTTGAGGGCTGTCTATGGGTGTACCTGAGTATGACTAGAGTGACAACAGTGGAGGGTCTTCCTGGAGAGCTGGATCCAAGCTGAGACGTTGTAGAGGAATGTTTTACCCAGAGTCCTCAAGCTTGACTGTAACTGGTTTTAACTTAACTTTGTGAAGGACAAAGAAGTAAAGAAAAATTTTCTTTCACAATAGAAGTTTAACACTAAAATGCTGTGGGACAATGGTCTTGTACCCTGTAAAGATTTGTCACTTATAGTGTTTTAGTAAAACACTGATTGGCCAGTAGCCAGGCAGGAAGTATAGGTGGGACAACTAGAACAGGAGAATTCTGGGAAGAGGAAAGGGTCAGTCTGTAGTTGTCACTCAGACACAGAGGAAGCAAGATGAGAATGCCTCACTGATAAAAGGTATCAAGCCACATGGCTAACACAAACAAGAATTATGAGTTAATGTAAGATGTAAGAATTAGTTAATAAAAAATCCTGAGCTAATAGCCCAACCAGTTTATAATTAATGTAGTTCTCTTTGTATTTCTTTGGGACTGAACGATTGTGGGACCAGGCAGGACAGAAACCTCTGTCAACACTAAAAACTAACAATAGCGAAGAACAGCTTCCAGGAAGGGCTGGGTAATGTAAATCTCTAGATCAGCTTTTGTTAATCTGAAATAGATCTTTATGACCTTAAATTTTTTCATTATATAGAATATACTTTAAAGCAGAGTTAAATCACATATATAGTATGTTGTAACAGATCTAACCATATTTTTATCATCATTTAAAAGTACATAACAATTTAAAGTATCCGAGACTTGTTTATTTGTCTAGAAGGAGATATAATGAAGAGAGTTCATTAGGACTGCTTAAAACTTTTTTAAACAATAATTATATGTACATATATGCACAGTTGAATTTAAGCTGCATACATACACACACAGAGTTAAAGGTAGCTTATATTCACACTTATGTAATTAAATCAAAAGTCACATGCACACAGACACATATATTAAATAGGAATTGAGTAAAATAAGAAGGGAAAACCAGTGTATGCTGGGTGAGACGAAGATTGTTTCTCCTCTGTCTCTGATTCCCACATTGCATACCCAGCTGCCGGTACTGAATGAAAGGCAAAGTGGGTTTGTTACAGGTGGAAGAGAGCTGTCACAGGAGCATAGGGCCCCTGCATGCATTGGATGCCTCAGCAGGCCCTACCAAAGCAAACATGTCACATGCAACAGAGTCACTATGAGACAGATTTCAAAAGCATGGTTAATGGCGTAAAGGCGGCTGGCGACAGGTCATGACTTAACTGCTCTGGCTGTGGGGGTGGGCCGCCCTCTGTGGGGGCGGGCCGCCCTCTGTGGGGGCGGGCCGCCCTCTGTGGGGGCGGCACAACACTGGGCCCAGCACCGTGGGTGCCGTGGGTGCCGCTTACTTAGGGGCAGGGCTGCATGAGTCTGCTGCTCCTCCCTGCCCCAGTCACCACCTGTCCACCTGGGCTTGAGTGACACAGCACAGTGGCCACCCTTAGTAAAGATGGTGGTTAAGACATCTGACCTGCCTTTAGCCAAGATGACACCTGCCCACATGTTGTAACTCCTTCCATTTACCTGTCTGCTGGCAGAAGTTAGAAAGGCCCCGTAAACCTTGTGAGATTTAAAGAGCCGTTGGTGGTCTACTTGAGTTGTTATCTAGGGGATATTAGTGTAGAGGTGAGTGAGTTAAAGACATCCCAGAGGAGTGAATGAGCGTATACGTTTTTGTTGACTTGTTTCCCATGAGTGAGGCAGAAGGATTCAATGGCTTTTTTTTTTTTAAAGTGAGGATCAATGGTACTGGCTCCGGTTGTTCTATGGTTGTCAACCAAAAGAATGAGGGCACGGGCACTAAGCCTGAAGGATGCAAAGTCTGAGAGAGAAGGCGTGAAGCTGAAGAAGGGCCATAGCCTGAAAGACCCGTAGGTCTGAAAAACAATGGCACCACTCAGTGGAGGCAGGGCCCAGGGCACTAGGCACAAAGGACATGGAGTCCGAAAGACCTGTAGGTGTACAAATAGGAGCAGAGGGGCTGCGTCCCCTGCACCCGGCCGCCCGCATGGCTAGCTTTATCCAAAATAATTACACGGAAACTGTATTCTTTTAAACACTGCTTGGCCCATTAGTTCCAGTCTCTTATTGGCTAGCTCTTACATATTGATCTAACCCATTTCTAATAATCTGTGTAGCCCACGAGGTGGCTTACCAGGAAAGATCTTAACCTGCATCTGGAGTGGGAGAATCATGGCGACCATCTGACTCAGCTTCTTTCTACTCCGCCTACCTAATTTTCTGTCCTATCAGAGGCCAAGCAGTTTCTTTATTACTTAACCAATGAAACAACAGATAGAAAGATGACCCTCCTCCATCATGTAGGTATGAGAAATGAAGGCACAAACTGCTCGGTTAAAGTGGAGGCCAAGGGCACTCATGGGAAATGCTGGAGGCGATTGTGAAAACCACCAGGGAGGAGAGGATCTCATCAATTGTAGGCAGTGTTGTGTGAAGTATCCCAGTGGACCAGTAGTTGGAAAGTGAGCTTCCAGTCTGGGGTCAGGGCCCCCTTGTGCCTCAGGGTGCCTGTCCATGGGTGGTAGGGACCACAGGAAGAACATGGCAGAGTCATGTCGCCAATGTAATGGTTCTGCAGGATAAGGACATTGGAGGTGGGTGAGAGCCCGTGGCAGGTGAGGGGCAAACAAATATACCATACAGAAAGAGCTCAGGTGAGGAGAGAAAGAGGGAGAGGGGCAGAAACCTGCTTGCCTCTTCTGAGGGACAGTGGGAAGAGAGCAGGAATGGGTGGAACGTGTCTCTTAAGGGAAACTTTTGCACCTATGTACAGACTATGCAGTGACATAGCAGCCACTGGACCCTGCCATAGGCCAGGGCATTGGCTGAGTGCATCCTGTCAGGTGAATCCTAACAGTAACGCATAGTGAGAATCATTTAAAATGGAAGTAAAAGGGTGCTGGAGAATTGCCATCTGCAAAGTCGAATTGCTGGACTTTTTCTAGTGGCACTGGCAGGGCCTTGAACCATTGACAACTTCACAGGAGGAATTGCCATAGCTGCCAAGAATGTGGAGCTGGGCTTTTCGGAGCCTTATCATTTGCTGGAGATTCTCTGAGAGGGCGGGGTTTGGAGAGACAGAGTACTGAAATTCACCCGCATTTAATTTCCAACTGCTTAAGATACCCCTCATCCCAAAAGGTAGAAGTAAGATGTTAACACGCTACAAGGAAATGAACATATCAATTGAAGGTGGCAAGCTACATCCATACTTAAACATTCTGTTGCTAGAACAAAAAAGTCATGCTCACACCCTAGACCAAAACATTCTGTAGGTAAACCACTCCCTGAATGGAATCCAAGGTTATCTACTTCAGGGAGGTGAGAAACACATCTACTTCTCTTTTTCTGAAATACAAGGTCTGGGTATTAGCCACACCCGTTGAAACCAACCTTGGGAGAGCAGAACTCTCGGGTCTAGTCTAGGTGTGATCTTTGTTTGGGGTAGAAGCACAACAAAAGGAACCAAAAGGAAGTTCCAACTCTCTAACCTTTGGTCAACGTGGAAATAAGCTCACATTTTTGGGCCTCCACATGTGCACATGAAGGTTTGCTGTTGGTTGTTTTTCCTTTACTCTTTACTCTTCACTCTTTGGGGTCCTGACACCCAGCTCCCAAATAAGTCACACAGAGGATTATTTTTTCTCATGAATGTCTGGCCTTAGCTTGGCTTGTCTCTAGCCAGCTTTTCTTAAATTATCCCATCTACCTTTTGACCCAGGCTTTTGTCTTTCTCTATTCTCTATCCCTTTCTATACTTCTTACTCCTTGGCTTGCTGTGTGTCTGGGTGACTGGTCCTTGGCATCCTCTCGCATTCTTCTTTCCTTGTTCCTCCTCTCTATTCTTCTTCTCTTCCTATTTATTCTGTCTGCCAGCCCTGCCCATCCTTTCTCCTGCCTTGCTATTGGCTGTTCAGCCCTTTATTAGATCAATCAGGTATTTTAGACAAAGTAACACAGCTTCACAGAGTTAAACAAAGGTAATTCTTTTTTGTTTGTTTGTTTGTTGAGGCAGGGTCTCTGCGCAACAGCTCTGGTAGTCCTGGAACTCACTTTGTAGACCAGACCTGCCTCTGCCTCCCCAGTAGAGGGACTAGAGACATGTGCCACCATCACCTGGCTTGTTTTATTTTTAACAGCATAACTTTATTCTATGCTGATTTAAGCAATACTTTATTAAATAAGAGATAAAAGTAAAAAAAACTAATAAAAGCATAAAATAATGATATTTCCTTACACATCATTTGGTACTTCGTTTTATTTTAGCTTGCTTTGGAGAGTGGGTTTTGGGGATCAAACTTTGGGCCTTACATGTTAGGCAATCTCTCCACCACTGAGCACACTCCCAATTCCACTGCTTCATCCCAACAACCTTTGTTTTGTGGTAAAAAGCTGTGCTAGGGACAGAATCTAAGGCCTTGTGTGTGCTAAGCAAGGGCTCTACCTTGAGCTAAATCTGCAGCCTTTAACAACATTTATTGAGATTATTTACTAGATAAATCCCAGCATTTGGGAGGTAGAGGCAGGTGGACCTCAGTGATTTTCAGGCCAGCCTGGTCTAAAAAGAGTTCCAGGACAGCAAAGACTGTTATACAGAGAAACCCTGTCTTGAAAAAAACAAGATGCAAAAAAACAAACGAAAAAAGAGTTGCCACCATGGTCATGGTGTCTCTTCACAGTGATAAAACCCCACAAGTGCTGAGTAGAGAAAAACAAAGAGCTTATTCCTACCAAGTAAATGCCAGCGGAGTAGAGAGCGATGCAGTCTGAAGTCTTCCTGCTGCTCACAGTCTTGAAGTAAGAAAACAGCTGTGGACAATGGTTGATTAGATGAACATTGACAATTTTTTCTGTTCTGTACGAAATTTTTCTGATTGCTCAACAGAGGCCTGTTAGGGAATATTATTTTCTGGTGTGTGACTTTTGTTTAGGCTGCATTTGTTTAACTCTGTGATGCTGAGTTACCGTGCCTGTCTAAAACACCTGATGGTCTAATAAAGAGCTGAATGGCCAATAGCAAGGATAAGCAGGACTGACAAACAGAATATAAATAAAAAGAGAAAGGAGGCAAAAGAGGAGCGAGAAAGAGAGCAAGGAGAGGAGGACATCAGGAGCCAGCCTCCCAGCTACATGGCAAGCCACAGAGAAAGAAGTAAAGAAACGTATAAAGAAATAAGGAAAGGGCTGGGCGGTGGTGGCACACGCCTTTAATCCCAGCACTCGGGAGGCAGAGGCAGGCGGATCTCTGTGAGTTCGAGGCCAGCCTGGTCTACAAGAGGTAGTTCCAGCAGGACAGGAACCAAAAGCTACGAAGAAACCCTGTCTTGAAAATCCAAAAAAAAAAAAAAAGAAAAGAAAAGAAAAAAAAAGAAAAGAAAGAAATAAAAAAGAAATAAGGAAAGGCAAAAGCCCAGAGGCAAAATGTAGTCAGGATAATTTAAGAAAAGCTGAGAAGAAGAAACAAGCCAAGCTAAGACATGCATTCATAACTAAGAATAAGCCTCCGTGTGTGATTTATTTGGGAGCTGGGTGGCAGGCCCCTCAAAAACCCAAAAGAGTAAAACAACATACAACACAGGCCTTCGTGGGTGTCAGTGTACAATGTAGGTAAAGATATTGGTCCCAATGCAAACTGCAGACTGATGGTGTACCGGTGGAGGTCATAGATGATACAAAACGTCCTATTGTGGTTCGGGACGCTCATAGGCAGGGAGGTTGTCCATACTCAGTGACAAGAGTATGTAAGAACGCTTCCTCAACTCTTCTGCGAATCTAAAAACGTCTCTCAAAATACAGTCTATTAAAAATAGTGAGGGTGATGCTAGCAGACAGCCCTTTGAATGGCGACATGAATTTAACTATTTTGAATTTAGAGGAACAAAATATTCCCAGATGATGACTAGCCAGCACTTTTCCAATGATGTCATCATTGGCTCCCTGTGTTAGTGAGTGGGAAGTAGATTTAGTCGTTTTTCAAACATGGATTTTAAAAAAATGTGTTTGAATTTGTTTTCGTCAATCTAAAGTTTTATACTCTGAATTTGCTTTCAATAATGAATTTCAAGCACACAGGGTGCTGGAATCTTTAACTAGAAGAAAAATTGTTTCTGCTTATATTGTGCTTCTTGTTTCAGTGCCTTTTAGTGTCTTGACTACAGTCTATATTTTGGACATTCTTTCTAAATGTTGAAAAATTTAAAATACAATAATTACCATGTAAGAAATATGTTTGGGAGCTATAACATTTTTTTTTGCTTGTTTTGTTATTTTTTATTTTCGAGACAGGGTTTCTCTGTGTACCTTTGAGTGTCCTGAAACTCGCTTTGTAGACCAGGCTGGCCTTGAATTCACAGAGATCAGCTTGCCCTTGCCTTCCCAAGTGATGAGATTAAAAGCGTACACCACCACCGCCTGGCTTGCTTCGAGACAGGGTCTATCTCACTTTGTAGTTCTGGTTGGCCTGAACTCACAGAGGTCCTCCTGCCTCTGTGCTGGGATTAAAGGTATGCACCACTTTGCCCAGCCCCTCTTATTCTTATTAACTGAGGAAAGGACTAAGAAGAATGCTGTGATGGAGAATTAAGGCTGGAAACTAAAAGAAAGACAGCAGATCTTTGTAAAAGTAGCTAGTCACTGGGAGACTTCAGGAGAGGTGACCCCCACCCTAACCCTATGTGCTATAACTGGGAATCCACAGCCAAGTTAGAGAGTTTCCCTCCCAAGGGCACCTTTTCAACCCGTCTACCTAAGTAGACACGAAAAGCGCTCGTTTCTACTTTTGGAAAGCATTTTTTCTGAGATTCTCTTAACTGTGTCAACTGCTGATAGCTGACCCAGCCCTGGTAGGTTCTAAGTGACAACTTTTTGGCGTTGGGAGGAACGCGGAGGAGACGGAGCGGGTGACAACTGCGGCGGAGGAAAAGATGCGATTAGGAGGTCAGGCCCCGCCCGCCCGGCCGCCCGCTCCTCCCGCAGGAGGGGCCGGTCCTCGCGGCCTGGAACCCTGTGTGTCCGGGTCTGGCTGCCGGGCTGCCGCGGGGAAGCATTTGAGAGTGGGACCGCGAGAAGCGGCTTGTAAACAGAGCCGGGCCGGGATGGTCGGCGGCTGGGGCGGAGCGGCTGGCGGTGAGCAAGGCGGGCTGCCTGGGTCGGGGCCCTGCCGGGAGTCGGCTGCAGGCCGCGGGGGCGACCAGACCCAAGCCTCGGTGAGCATCCGCCTCGCGGCGGCCGCGGCCGGGCGGGCGGGAGGGCGACAGGGCGGGCGAGGCGCGGAGAGGGGCGGGATGACACATCCCTGGAGCATCCTGGGGTCGCGGGGATGCTTCCCATGCACGGCTCTCTGTTGTATTTCGAGCGAGGTAGCACTTCGCTTGTGGGTGATGACATGACCCTCTGTTTATTTTTGTGAATCAAGTAAACGTTAAAATAGAAAGTAATTGATTAAGGCGATCCTGTTCTCTGTGTTGTCTTTTGGGAACCCCTCCCCAGTGATCATAGAAACCAACCCCAGCCGAGCTTTTAGCCCCAGAGAAACGTGACGACCGTTCTTCCTGTTGACTCTGCCCATTTTGAATGTATAGTAAATGACGCCACAGGACTGATGACAAATTGGTCTGTATGAAAAGCTTACTAAGCTGAAACAAAACAAAAACAAAAAAACAAGGAGTTCTGAGGCCCACCCCTTAAGCTGAAACAATTCTGCTGACTTTGAATGACAAATAGAGACTGACCTATTCATATAGTTTGCCTTTTAATCTAACAGGTTAAACAGATTGATTATGTTGTTGTAAATGTATTTAATTATTTTTTCTTCTGTCCGTGGAACTATAGAGAAAAATTTTGATTTTTTTCTTTTAAAATATTTTTAAAAATAAATTGTGATTTGTATTTATACCGCATTATAGAATAGCACAACTTACAATTGATTTGCTTAAAATAAAATACCAAGTAGTTTTTGTTTCATTTTCTGCAAGCAAATACTTTGGCAAAAGTTAGTTCTTTAAAAGGTCAATAGACATGCGTTACCTTGGTAACATAATCTAACTTTTAACTAAGAGCCAAATATTAGATTAAATTGACAAGAAGTGGTAAATGTCATGCACCAAGAAATACATCCATGTCTGATGTGTTTGTCTCTATAGTAAATACTTTCACAATGCCATGGTTCTAGCAGGATCTTTAAAGCCACATTACCTCACCTTAAATTCTTGTTTGATCATTTTGTCATTGTGACATCCTGGGAAGTTTACTCAATACTGCTGTTCCTAATCTGTAGACTAGGAATAATAGCCACCTCGTCAAAGATTTAATGAGGATTAAATATGTATGCTTTTTTGAGGCAGAGTCTCTCTCTATGTAACCCTGTCTAGTCTGGACTATGTAGACCACTCTGGCCTCGAACTCACAGAGATCCATCTGCCTCTGCTGGGATGTGCCACCATGTGCGTCATTGTAATATAACATAGTCAGGTAGTGATGTCTTATATGCATAGGTTCTGGGGATAAGCAAAATTTATTGGAAGAAGGACAGTTTGGAACTACAACTGTCCCAGAGTCTTAGGTCTCAATGAATGTGCCACTGTGCCTGACAAGTTGGTAACTTTTAAAGTGCCTGGAACAACAGTTAGAATAGGTGTTTGATGACTGTATCAAATATTCCAGTATTAAAAAGCAGATTTCTGATTATCTAGTGTTGGGGAAAGGATGGAAGAGAAAGTTTTTGTTGAATGAGTATAGAGTTTCAGTTTTACAAGATGAAAAGACCTGTGGAGATTGGGCTGCATGATAATGATGGACTACACTTATGAATAGTTACTATGGCACATTTTATGTTTTGGGTATTTGACTACAATTTGTTTCAGCACCAGTGTTTACAGCACTGTACACAGAACTCTTTAGTACCACCAGCAACCTTTGCTGCTGTGAAATGTGGCTTGTCACACTTTGTTAGCTTTGTACACTGAAGATTTATCATAAATCACACAAACAAGTCATAAAAATTGACACCTAACACTCTAGGACGGTCGTAGTTCCAAACTGTCCTTCCAACAGTTTTGCTAATCCCCAGAGCCGATGCACATAAGACATTACTACCTGACTATTTTATATTACATGGCACACATGAAATTGGAATGATGAGGTCATCAAGGTGGGTCTAATATAATCACAAGTGCAGAGCTTTCTGTTGCTGGGAAATCAGAAGAAGGTGCAACTTTAAAGATTTAAAGATGGATGATAGCTGATTTAAAGATGGATGATAGTGTTGAGCAAGAATTTAGGCAGCCTTCAAGAATTTGGAAAACCTAAAACGACCAAGAGTGGCCTTCAGCCTGACAACCAGCAGGAAACAAAATATCCTTGGATTTTTGTCAACAATCCAGGTAAATTTGAAACAGAATTTCTAGATAGGCACCCAGCCAAGCTAACACCTTAGCAACTATGAGATAAGAAATTTTGTTTAAAACAATCCAGAGTGTGAAAATTTGTTGTGTCATGATAGAAATACATAATCTAGCAGAAAATGGTCAAAAAAATTAAACAGACTGTTATAGTGTGGGTCTGGGGTATCCCCAAAGGCCTGTGTCCTATAACCTTAGTCGTCCTAGAAGCATTTGAAAGGGGTGGGGCTCATGAGATGTAGGAAGTCTTCAGGGGATTGAGGGAATGACAGCAAAGGGAGCTGTGGGCTCTGGATCCTCCCTGTGGGTTGCTCAGTGCCCTGCCATGTTCTCTGACTTTATGTGCTGCCCTGCCACTGTCCCAAATATAATGAGACTAACTGTTCATAGACTGAGTGCTTCACAGCTCTGGGTCAAAATTAACCCTTTGCAAGTTGATTACTATGGGAACTTCATTATGGCAATAGAAAGTTAACACTCTATCATAGGAATAGAATTAAATAGATAATATATTAAATTGAGCTCTTTCTCTTAATCAAAGAAATGAAAATGGAAGCAATAACGAGGTAATACTTTTCCAGCTCTCAAATTATTATAGATTTCAAAGAGTTTTAATTCTCACACCAAATAGTATGTCATGGAGCAAATATTCTCAGATGTCATGAGAGGCAAGCAATTAGCACAGCCTTTCTGAAAAGCACATTGATCAAATGTATAAAAAGCCTCAGCAATTCTCCTCCCTTTTGACTTAGCAATTCTTCTTTTAGAAGTTCAGAGGAATTTATGAGAGTAGTTAAGTTTAACATAATGCTGAATATGCCTTTATGTAGGAAATTGGCAGTAGTCTAAGTGCCCAGTAACAGGGGAGGAGTCAAATTATGATTCCATCAAAAGATCTGACAAAATACAAATATTAAAATATATTTATACCAGGCAGTGGTAGTACTTGCATGATGTGGGATTCCCCTCTGTATGCTGTAAATACCATTGGTTAATAAAGAAACTGGCTTGGCCTGATAGGGTAGAACAGAACTAGGTGGGGAAACTAAACTGAATGCTGGGAGAAAGGAGGCGGAGTCAGAGACAGATATGTTGAAACCTTGCTGGTAGGCCACAAGTCTCATGGTAAAATTTAAAATAATAGAGATGGGTTAATTCTAGATGTAAGAGCTAGCTAGCAATAAGCTTAAGTAATTGGCCAAGCAGTGATTTAATTAATATAGTTTCTGTGTGGTTATTTTGGGAATCTGGGCAGTCAGGAAACGAACAAGCATTCTCCTTACTACACACACATTTAATATCAGCACTCAGGAGGCAGAGGAAGCTGGATCTCTGTGAGTTCAAGACCAGATTGGTTTATAAAGAGTTCCAGGACATCCAGCGTTGTTACACAGAGAAACCTTCTCTCAAAAAGCAAAACAAAACAAAAAAGATACTTATGAAGAATTTTAATAATGGAAAACAGTTCAGTCATTGCTAAGTACGAAAGATGACAGAGAACAGTATCTACATGTTTTCAACTAACTTACATCTCTTTTCCTTTCCTCTCTTTCTCTTTTTGTTCTTGCCGTAGAGTGCTTTCTCCCTTGACAGAGGGGGAATAAAAGTTGTTTATTTTGCCTTTATTCTTTTTCAAAACACTGACATGTACTTGTATTTTTAATAACCACACAAAGATCAATAATTGCTTCAAATTTGTCTACATTATGAAGAATACTGTTATACCATGTCATGAGTCCCCAGAGACCACCAGGAGTCCGAGTTTGTATACAAAAGCAAAAAGCCTTTATTGTGAGCTTGAGCTCAGGCTCTCTGACACAGTTGGATGAAGGAGACATTTTTATTGTACCGTAACCCATTTTATAGATAAATCAATCAACAAGTGTCTGTTAAACAGATAGAAAAGATTTGCATCTTGGAGACATAGCAAAAGCTATGACTTTGGGTTAGCCTGATGAAAAACATCTTTAAGTCTGTACTTAGAAGACAACAAAAGGAAATTTAAAATCTTGAGCTCACGGCTGAATAGTGAGTACTTGGTGCTGTATCAGTTTTCCTTGAACTCTAAGCCTGTGAAATCTCAGTGTAGCAATATACTTTCAGTCAAATTTGCAAGCCATACAGTACCCTATAAGATTAATATCCAAGACCGATTGTCCTATCAAGCTTTCCTATTTCTTTGACTGTTAAAGAAATGTACAGAGAAATGTAACCAGAAAAGCCTATGGTACTTGCCTTTCAACATAGTTATACCAAGCCAGTTCCATAGTTTTCTGTAATTCTTTGCATTATGTTTATTAACATTTGACATTTTACATATAAACCAATTTAATTACTATCTTTTTAAACATATTTTTACCAGAGATAAGAATAGTTACTATTGAGAACAGCCATTTGCATGGTATATTCCTTTAATAAAAAGTTACATCTGAAACCTGTTTATTCTTTAGTATGAAGCTTATGAACAAGGCAAATCTGTTTGTCTTTTTTTTTTTTTAAACAAGAGACCTAGTTGTCTAGCTGACAAAGCTACAGTTAGCCGCCAGTGTCAGAGATCTGAGAAGGATTAACCAGAAAAACAGAGGCTAATTTATTGTCTTTATCTAGACAGACATCCCAGGCTCCTGTGATCTCTATGGCAACGAGGGCAGAGGTATCAGGACAGCTGTCTTGGCTGCCAGGCCCAGAGGAGGAGAGGCTTTTCCTGTGGAGCAGGAATATGGGGAGATTTTCTTCACTGTGCCTAGGCAAAGTGGGGCATCAACTCCCCAGTGTCCTGCTTATCCACAGTTTAGGCTGAGTCTTGGCAGAAGGTGAGACACTGGGGCAGTCTCGCCCAGTGGTAGCATGTAAATGGGGCCTGTACTTTGGTTTCCCGGCCACTCAGACCCAAATAATCACACAGAAACTATATTAATTACAACACTATTTAGCCAATGGATCAGGCATATTTCTACTAATCTGTACATTGGCATGAGGCTGTGGTTTACCAGTAATGTTCTGACATCTTTTTCCTTTGGCAGCTACATGGCATCTGTCTGACTCTGCCTTCTTTCTCCCTGCTTTCAGTTTTTACCTACCTACCTACCTACCTACCTACCCACCTACCTATATTCTGCCCTGCTATAGGCCAGGGAAACTTCTTTATTAACCAATAATATTAAAACATATTCATAACATACAGAGGGGAACCCCACATCAGTCCCATTACCATAATTGTCCATTGGAGACAGGAGGGATTGTGGTAGGAGCATAGAGGGAAATTTAAGAACTGAGGGCTGGAAGGAAAGTGGTGTGGGCTCTCCTGGGTAATGTCTATGCAGAAGGAAACAGGGTTTTGATTTTTTTTATTAATATTATTTTACATACCTACCCCGCGGTTTGATTTCTGAAAGCCCACTTGGGTAGCAGTGTTGTGAATGGGTTAGAAAACTGCCTGGAGGTTTGGTAGTAGAGAAACAGAGCAGTGGGTAGGTTTGGTGGATACCACAGAGGTAGGCTTCCTGGGGCTTGCTAATTTGTGTTGGTCGCTGGTGAGTCAACTAGAAATGCCAGAGTGGATATTCATCTTTATTAGGGGATGTGTCCTTTTCTCTGTAGCAAATGTTTGGAGGAGGCAGCCTCGAAGTAAAATGAGGAGTTGGTTGTGAATTGTAGGAATCAGGGCATATAAAAAAAGTAGTTACAAATAGTGTAACTAGAGCTCATGAGAATATTCTCCATCTTCCACGTGGATTGTAGCTAAAGCCACAGACGGGGAGCATATCATTAGGGAGGATGGAAGAGACGCTGGGCAAGTGGCCTGAGGGGTGTTTATCACCTGAGCAGGAACAGGAAAGAAGAATGTCCATGGACAAAGGAGGAAGGGCAGAGGTGGCTGTGCCAGTGGACTCCTGAGGGTAGTGCAGAGTGACCTCGTAGGTCACACTGCCGAGTGTCAGTCAGAGTCACTGTAAGAAGGCTCCTGGATTCAGCCATCTAGAAATTGCCAGAGACCTCTGCATGTAAAGTTTCACCTGGGCAGAACCAGACTGCTCACCATGGGAGAGTGGATGGAGTGGGGGAAAGTAAAGCCTAAAGTATAAAGATCAAATTTCCCAGAAACCCAGATGACAGAGAAAGGAGGGATGCTGCCTGCGTGTAGAGAGGCTTAGAGCGCAGGAGAGGGCCTTGTTTATAGTTCTCCTTGGGGAGAGCTCTCTTTTTGTTTTATTTTAAAAACTTTGCATACAGCATATTTTTGATCATATTCTTTTCTCTCCCTACTCTCTCAGATCTTCCTCATCTCCCTACCCACCCAACTTCATGCTTTCTCTCCCTCTCTCTGAGAAACCCATAAGTCAGAAAACAAGAAAACCTAGTGAGATAAAAAACACTGAAAGAAAAAGTGCACAGATAACAAACATGGAGTCATTTATTAGTCCTAGAGTGTGGGTGATACGCTCTATTGGAGAAAACGGATTTCCCTTTCCCAGCTGCCATCAACGACACATAGCTTTTTGGCTAGAGGTGAGACTTGGTATCCACTTCCCCATCTTGTGTGCCTGTCACAGTCCTGTGAGTCCGTATATGTACATCAGTCCTGCTGTGTCTGAAAATACTCTTTGTTTGGAGTCTTCCACCACTGCTGGCTCTTGTAGTCTCCCTGCCTCCCTTTTCACAGATCCCTGAACCTGTAGGGGTGGGGTTGATGAAGACACCTATCTGGTGTCTTCATCAGATAAGCTCCCCAGAATCTCTCACTCTCTTGCCTGTTGTCTGGCTTTGAGTCTCTGTATTGATTCCAGTCACTGCAGAAAGCTCCCTGCTGCAGGCTGAGTGATGCGCTGATCTGAATCTGCAAGGCTCTTCTTTGATGGTGCGTGCGGTGCATGCCCCATAGAACCCCTGTACTTCAAGGCCCCTGCTGCCTTTCACTCTGCAGAAGGAGTGCTTGAGTAGATTAAGGCTTTCTGTCAGAGCTTCTGAAGCAGATCACCAACACCACCCTTTCTCAGAGAGAACGTGGCAATCCTTTCCTTGGTAGCAGATACCCAGGGGCATCTTGTACCCTGCTTTGGTGTTCATAAAGCATAGCATTCTGGTATTTGGTTTGCACTCCACAGCCTTAAAAGTATTTGCCCTATACTTTGACAAAGTAACTGAAGTTCAGGTTCAAGAAGTTGGCCCCAGATCACATTCCATAACAGTGCATAGAAAACTGAGTCCCAAGCCTGCAACTCTAGATCTTGTGGTCCATTTAGGTACCCTTCACAGGAGGATCACCTGTGGTGGCTGTCCTTTTGTTTTGTTTTTGGTGAGTGGAAGTATTAAAATGGGCTTAGTTTTACTTCATTTAAAATAAGACTAAATGTTATCAGTCATTTTTTTTGTTTTGTTTGAACTTTATATGTGCATAAAGGTAACTTTAAGTCAGCTGTAAAAGGAGGTTGTTTATTTGAACATGCTTCACTAGTTAAAATATGCTTGAGTTATCTGTAGTAACATCCAGTTTGAAAATGTTTCTTTTAATTCTTTTGGCAGAAACCTTTGTGCGTTCCTTTAAGCAAACTTTTTTTAATAACTGTTTCTATTTATTTGTTAGCTGAATGAAAATGTTTTCTTGGGGAAACAGTAAGAGGCTGGCAGTTGGGGATATGTAAACACTTCTGAAAGCACATGAAGCTTTAGTATAATTAATCTTAATCAATAAAAACCAGCAGTCAAATATTGAGGGAAGAGCTGGGCGGTGGTGGCACACACCTTTAAGTCCAACACTCGGGAGGCAGAGGCAGGCAGATTTTTGTGAGTTTGAGGCCAGCCTAGTCTACAAGAGCTAGTTCTAGGACAGGCTCAATAGCTATAGTGAAACCCTGTCTCAAAAAACAAAACAACAACAACAACAAAATAATGTGGAAGATCAAAGTGGAGATCAGAGGACTAGGAGCAACTGCCAGTTGCTTCCTATCTGTCTTACTCCTTGGTCCAAAAGGAGCTGAGATACTTTCTACTTTCTACATCCCACCTTACCACTTCCTGTCTCCAGTTCCCAGTGCTGGGATTAAAGTTGTGTGCTACCATTGTCCAGCTTCTGTGGTTAACTAGTGGCTAGCTCCACTCTCTGATCTCCAGGCTGCAACACGATTAATAAAAACCCAAAGACAGAAATTGGGGTTCAGCCTGAAGGTCAGAAAAGCAAAACAACCAGCCGCGGACTCTTACCTCTACCTCAGTCCAAGATGGAGATACTGCTTCCAGGAATCTCACAGTGAGACAGACTGAGAGCTGTCTCCTCCCATTTTATATTCCTCTCTGGAGCTAGTATTAAAGGCGTGCATCACTACCTCCTGGTTTCTGTGGCAAACTAGTGTGGCTTCTGGGATTAATTTAAAGATGTGTGTCACCACTGCCTGGTCTGTAAGGCTGATGAGTGCAGCTGTTTGACTCTCTGATCTTCCAGCACGCTTTGTTTGCTAGAATACAAAGGAAATATCACACAACAAACACTTAAGTGAAGTCACAGTATTATACCCTCACAGACATTCCAAGTAATATGTCCAAAGGTCATATTGAGAATTGAGACTTAGCTCTTTAGTAGAGAACAACTTTTTATTCTATTTGTTCAGAGTCTTCTCATATACCACTCCCTTGGAGAATTTAAATGACACAAAGACTATAGACTTTATTTATTTATTTTTTTGCAAATGAGGTATCAACTATTTCCCTGGGTAAAAGGATGACAGTTATCAGGTAACTACCTGGGCCATGGAATTAACAAATAAAACAATAAAAATAAATATTAGTTATAGTTGCTGATGTTTGACACTGAAATCTGAAGCACCCTGTACATGAAATGTTCGTCTTAATTTAGGGTCATTAAGTGGCTTTCAGTTACATGTAGGGCTATGCATTTGGTGTTGCTTTTACTCAAGACCACTTCATCTCTGTAAGTTCCTGTTTCCTTGTCAAGTGGTAATAATAATGACATCAGTTCCTGAGTGACTTGTTGGAAGAATTTACAACTCAGTACTCACAAGGAGCTTGCTGTAATGCCTGCCCCTTAATAAGTAAGACGTAAATATTAGCTATCTATTACTTGTCATTGGTCTTAGGCATTATAAGAACTGTATTTTCTTTTTAAACATTTGTTAAGCTACCTTTAATTTTGCCTTTAACCTAAGTCTACCCATACTGAAAGGGACCTCCACAAGATGTCTGTAAAGAGCTCAGTACAGCGGTGGGCAGGACTCCCTGAAGAAGGTGTTTAAGTGTTAGCTCTCACAAACTTATCATCGTGATACAGTCAGATCAATTGGCTATCAGTCAGTCAGATCCCTGGAATTTATACATTGCACAACTGGGATTTTTTTGGTTGCTTGTTTGTTGTGATCAGGTTTCGTGTAGTGGAGGCTGGTTTCAAACTTACTGTGTATGCTGCAGAGGCTGGCCTTCTCCAGACCCTCCTGCCCACCCTGCAGAATTGTTTTGGAAAAACCCATTCCACATTAATGGTAATGGTTCATAATAAAATTAATTTAAGGGGCTAGAGAGACGGTTCAGTGGTTTGAAGCAGATACTGCTCTTCCACGTTTAAGTCCTAGTACCCATGTCAGGTCGCTCACAAGTACCTGGAACTCCAGCTGCAGAGGATCTGATGCCCCTGACCCCGTGGGTACCTGTGCTCACATAGCAGAGGATCTGATGCCCCTGACCCCATGGGTACCTGTGCTCACATAGCAGAGGATCTGATGCCCCTGACCCCATGGGTACCTGTGCTCACATAGCAGAGGATCTGATGCCCCTGACCCCATGGGTACCTGTGCTCACATAGCAGAGGATCTGATGCCCCTGACCCCATGGGTACCTGTGCTCACATAGCAGAGGATCTGATGCCCCTGACCCCATGGGTACCTGTGCTCACATAGCAGAGGATCTGATGCCCCTGACCCCATGGGTACCTGTGCTCACATAGCAGAGGATCTGATTCCTCTGACCCCATGGGTACCTGTGCTCACATAGCAGAGGATCTGATGCCCCTGACCCCATGGGTACCTGGAACTCCAGCTGCAGAGGATCTGATGCCCCTGACCCCATGGGTACCTGGAACTCCAGCTGCAGAGGATCTGATGCCCCTGACCCCATGGGTACCTGTGCTCACATAGCAGAGGATCTGATGCCCCTGACCCCATGGGTACCTGTGCTCACATAGCAGAGGATCTGATTCCTCTGACCCCATGGGTACCTGTGCTCACATAGCAGAGGATCTGATTCCTCTGACCCCATGGGTACCTGTGCTCACATAGCAGAGGATCTGATGCCCCTGACCCCATGGGTACCTGGAACTCCAGCTGCAGAGGATCTGATGCCTCTGACCCCATGGGTACCTGTGCTCACATAGCAGAGGATCTAATTCCTCTGACCCCGTGGGTACCTGTGCTCACATAGCAGAGAATCTGATTCCTCTGACCCCATGGGTACATGGGTACCTGTGCTCACATGTATGTACCCATGTGGAACACACACACAAAACAAAAATAAATCTTAAAAAAAAGAAACTCACCAATGAGAAGGATGAAAAGATAGCCTCTACTGCTCTTAGTATTTCAACCCTTTTCCTCTGCCCTACAGGCGAGGATTTTCTGGCCTTGGCCTTGTGTGGAGATGCAGTCTTTCTGTTGTTTGTGCTTATCTTTTCTTATCTTTGAAGTCTGTGAGGGTGTTTTGTCTGCCCTTGTCTGCTGTGCTTGCTTCCTGACTAAAGTGGTCAGAGGCTGATTGGTAGCCAAGGTCAGTGTCATAGATTAAGTCCTAAAAGGAGAAATGCGGTTCATGGATGCGCCAGCCACCATTGAACGAGTCTGTCATTTCAGACAGTGTGAGGCACCTTCTGCATAGACCCACCTGGTCACTGGTCTGGAACTCCTGAGGAAACATTAGCAAAGCCCCAGCCTCGCTTTTTAGCTCATTAAAATATAACAGAAAGAAAAAACAAAAACAATTAAGCACATCTCATAACATCCTTTCTAAGCTCCCCGAAGCTTGTAGCTAGGTAACTTTTCAAATTCCATTTTGGGTTTATTTATGTGTGGGTGTGTTACGTGTTTGTTTCTTTTATCTTTGGCTTCTATTATTCCTGATATTTGCCAGAGAAAAATCTGTTCCACCATTTTAGCCAAATTAAGCAAGCTTTTTATTAAAATTTTAAATACTGACAAGATGGAATTTGGTCAGGGCCATTCGTGGAAACTCTCCAGCTGAGTGACCCCAAACATGTGTCCGCAGGGCTTATATGGACAAAACTCATACTTTCCCATGAGGCTTTGCTGTTATTTTTGAAGAACTACCACTCCCAGAATCCCAGGAGGTTTCCTGGACATTAGACAGGTGGGGCTTACAGGTTTTTTAGGGTCTAACATTTACTCCTAGAAGAATCCCTGTGTACACATCATTGTCATTTGACTTTCTTGTGTTCTCATATATCTTGTTTATTTTGTCCCTGTGTCCCCTAGTTGTTCAGCACTTCAAGGATAGATCCGTGTTTTCTGCCTCCACATCTAAAGTAGTGCTTGAGTACTTGATCATAGCTTTAGATCCTCCAGGAAAACATACACATACGATCTGCCCTTCTTCCCAACTGTGAGCTAGCCGTAGCGGGGCTACTGTTTTACAGAGCCTGGCTTTCTGGATGTCACTACCTGGGAAGACTGCTGGAACAGGAGCCTTTCCTGGGGTCCACGGTTGGTGCTGTGCTCGTTGCCGTCCTTGTCCCACCGAGCGAGCTGGGTGGCTCTGGGCATGGCTGCAGTCTTAGTTGTGGTTCTGCCACTGCGGCACCTGAGAGCTTTAAGGCGGTTTGGAAGGTTGAACCTGGGTGGCCCACAGGATTTGTTAATTAGACAGGGATTTCAGAACTTCTTTGTCTTCCCCATAGGACCTTCAGCTGACAATAGATGAGTCATTTTGGTCTCTTTCATCAGGGTGAAACAGTCCCATTACTCCTTCCACCTCTCTTTGTTGAGATCACTGTAAGTATTTATTAAAAGGCTCACCAAGCACTTTTTATAAACCATAGTTTAAACTGTGCATGTGCAATGAGTATTTTCAATAAAACCATGTAATTTCCCCCCCAGGTTAGCTGAATTTTGAGGTATTATGTGAGAAAACATGATAGAAATTGCAGCTTATATTTGGAAATACCCCCAACCCCATTTGTGTTCAGAAAATTCCAAATAGGTCTATGAGCCAATGATAATCTTTAGGTCTGAAGGTACTTCCCCAATCCTTCTGGGGTATGATGCACATTTGGGGTTCTTTGTTGTGTTTGTTGTTGCTCTGTGGTCTGTCCCTAGGTGCACCTTGCAGTTATTCCCTGTTGTAGTTAGGGGCTGACTCCAGCAGCATGGGTGCTGGCATCAGAGAGGGCTGGAATCCCGAGTCACTGGGAAGTAAGATCAGCACATGATGTAAGAGAGGAACAAGAGCTATACTGCTGCAGTTCAAAGAAAGATGCGTTTAGGGACCAAAGAAGGCGTGCAGAGGCGGGGCTGGAGCGGCACTTGAAGAGTTGATAGGAGTTTAATGGGTAGAAGTGGCAGAGAGTAGCTTAGTGATGGTTGCCAGCAAAGACTTAGAGTTTAAAAAGCATAAAATTTAATCAGTAGTGTTTTTGTTCGGAGCAGAAAAGGTGCATACAGAAGAATGGGGACACTGGGGAAAGAGACTGAGCCAAGGATACAGAAGGCCTGGACTGTCCGGTTAAAGAGTTCATAGGGGGCACTCAGCTAATATTACAGTTGAACAACCGAGTATGGTTAAGATACATGAGTTTAGTTTAGCCATGAAGTAGGCCAGGTAGAAATTTCTTACACTTACCTGGACACATAGGGCCCAGAAGTCAGGTCTGAGTCAGAGAATGAAGGCAGATGTTTGAAATTGCAAGCATCCTTAAACTGATTATGTAGCTCCATCAGTGAAGCCGACTCGGGGATTTGATGAGGAGAGGTGACGAGTAGACATAAGAGGGGAGGTGACGAGCAGAGCGCCCAGGCACGTTACTTATTTTCTCATCGTTGTGGTCAGATACCGTTAAGCAACACAAGAAAGGAAGGAAGGATTATTTTGGTTCATCGTTTGATAGTATAGTCTATCATGGTGGGGGAAGTCATGTCAGCAGGAGCATGAAAAGCCAGGTCACATTGCATTCGGCCAGGAAATAGAGATGAATTCTGGCATTCCTTTCGCTGTCCCTGTTCAATTCTCTCTGGGACCCCTGCACATAGGATGGTGCTGTTCCCATTATAGGTTCATCTTCCCACCTCTCTATAAATGCTGTCAGACTGAGCAAGAGGTCTGTCTCCTACATCCAATTAAGTTGACCATCAAGGTCAACCACACAGGCTGGAGAGACACCTCAGTGAGCACAGGGACTTGCTGCCAAGCCAGATGACCTGAATTTCATCTCCAGAACGCACAGGGTGAAGAGAACGGACTCCCTTAAGTTTTCCTCTGACCTGTACACACACTGTAGAGTATGTGTGGATTCATGTACAGGCGTCCATACGTACACACACAATAGATTTGAGAAGAATTAGTCACACCAGGGAAGTCTGGCAAAGCTTCTATGAAGGACTGACTAATACCATCTAGGAGGATGTGGGCTTTGAAAGACAGTAGCAGCTGCGTAAGGAGGAGGCCACTAGATGATTGAAGGTCCATGGCGTGTGGCCTGGCCCAGTCATAAGGAATGAGTAACAGACCCGTCTCCTTTCCTCCTCTCCCCTCGTCTTCTTGTTGTGTTCCACTTCAAAATATTTATGGGTATTTGCTCTTAGAGAATATATTCATGGAGACGCTGGGACTGAAATTGAATGTACAGTCTTGATTCCAGTTGAATACGGGGCAAGCCACCCTTTACTATGCATTTTCTTTCCCTGAGTTGCGACTTGTCATATCTGTCATTATGTACCAGAATTTCTATGAGCATTGGTCACTGTGCAGATACTTTGTGTGACCCTAGTGCTCATCTCACGACACAGTGGTGGTCTTTTCTTGGAGTCTAGATACAGTGAGGCCGTTTCATGCTCACTCCAAGCCTATAAAGCGGGATTCCACATGAGTTCCAAGCTGCACGCCCCAGTGTCCTGATCTGCTGCTGTGGGCGTGGCTGTGCTCCATCAGCGTATTCACATTGTCTCTGTGCTGGAGAACCATAGAAAGCATCATGGTTTGTTTGTTTGTTTTTTTTTTTGTTTTTTTGTTTTTGTTTTGTTTTTTTTAACTTGGTGAGCCAATGGGTTCTATTGGGGTTACTTACGGGAGCAGAAATTACTCCAAGATGGTTACTTAGGCCCCAAAGGGGTATTGCTGAGTTTTAAGGCAGATAGTTGCCTAATTTTGAGTTTCCAAAAGCAGCTATGCCAGTTTGTACTCCCAGCAGTGGAGTTTTCTCTTTACCCCACATTCTCTTAAACATAAGTTGTTAGCAGTATTTTTAATCTTAGTCATTTTTACAGAGATAAGTTAAAACCTCAGAGTTTTAATTTGTATTTCTCTAATGGCTTAAGGCTGTTATGTTTAAACATTTTTTAACTGTCTTTCAGTCATTTTAAGTTCATCTGTTGAGAGTTTTCAGTTTAGGTCTGCAACACATATTTTTATTGAATTATTTTTTTTATGACAAATTTCCTGAGTTCTTCATAGGTTTTTAGAGTGGGTTTATGCTAAGTAAAGATCCTTTCCCATTCTATAGACTAATATTATGTCTTTTTTTAAATTTATTAATTTATTAAGGATTTCTGCCTCCTCCCCGCCACCGCCTCCCATTTCCCTCCTTCTCCCCCGATCAAGTTCCCCTCCCTCATCAGCTCGAAGAGCAATCTTCCCTCATCAGCTCAAAGAGCAATCAGGGTTCCCTGACCTGTGGGAAGTCCAAGGACCGCCCATCTCCATCCAGGTCTCATAAGATGAGCATCCAAACTGCCTAGGCTCCCACAAAGCCAGTACGTGCAGTAGGATCAAAAACCATTGCCGTTGTTCTTGAGTTCTCGGTATTCCTCCTTGTCCGCTATGTTCAGCAAGTCTGGTTTTATCCCATGCTTTTTCAGACCCAGGCCAGCTGGCTTTGGTGAGTTCCCGATAGAACATCCCCATTGTCTCAGTGTGTGGGTGCATCCCTCGCGGTCCTGAGTTCCTTGCTCGTGCTCCCTCTCCTTCTGCTCCTGATTTGGACCTTGAGATTTCTGTCTGGTGCTCCAATGTGGGTCTCTGTCTCTGTCTCCTTTCATCGCCTGATGAAGGTTAATATTCAGGAGGATCGCGAATTATAAGCTCAATGTTCTTTATTTATGGCTAGAAACCAAATATGAGTGAGTACATCCCATGTTCTTCTTTTTGGTCTGGCTTACCTCACTCAGGGTAGTGTTTTCTATTTCCATCCATTTGTATGCAAAATTCAAGAAGTCCTTGTTTTTTACTGCTGAGTAATACTCTAATATGTATATATTCCATACTTTCTTCATCCATTCTTCCATTGAAGGGCATCTAGGTTGTTTCCAGGTTCTGGCTATTACAAACAACGCTGCTACGAACATAGTTGAGCATATACTTTTGTTGTATGATAGGGCCTCTCTTGGGTATATTCCCAAGAGTGGTATTGCTGGGTCCAGGGGTAGGTTGATCCCGAATTTCCTGAGAAACTTCCACACTGCTTTCCAGAGTGGTTGCACAAGTTTGCATTCCCACCAGCAATGGATGAGTGTACCCCTTTCTCCACAACCTCCCCAGCAAAGGCTATCATTGGTGTTTTTTTTTATTTTAGCCATTCTGACAGGTGTAAGATGGTATCTTAAAGTTGTCTTGATTTGCATTTCCCTGATCGCTAAGGAAGTTGAGCATGACCTTAAGTGTCTTTTGGCCATTTGAACTTCTTCTGTTGAGAATTCTCTGTTCAGTTCAGTGCCCCATTTTTTTAATTGGGTTGATTAGCATTTTAAAGTCTAGTTTCTTGAGTTCTCTATATATTTTGGAGATCAGACCTTTGTCTGTTGCGGGGTTGGTGAAGATCTTCTCCCAGTCAGTAGGTTGCCTTTTTGTCTTAGTGACAGTGTCCTTTGCTTTACAGAAGCTTCTCAGTTTTAGTAGGTCCCATTTATTCAATGTTGCCCTTAATGTCTGTGCTGCTGGGGTTATACCTAGGAAGCGATCTCCTGTGCCCATCTGTTGTAGGATACTTCCCACTTTCTCTTCTATCAGGTTCAGTGTTTTCGGGCTGATATTGAGGTCTTTAATCCATTTGGACTTGAGTTTTGTGCATGGCGATAGATATGGGTCTATTTTCATTCTTCTACAGATTGACATCCAGTTTTGCCAACATAATTTGTTGAAGATGCTCTCTTTTTTCCATTGTATACTTTTAGCTCCTTTATCGAAAATCAGGTGTTCATAGGTTTGTGGGTTAAAGTCAGGGTCTTCTATACGATTCCATTGGTCGACTTCTCTGTTTTTATGCCAATACCAAGCTGTTTTCAATACTGTAGCTCTGTAATAGAGTTTGAAGTCAGGGATGGTAATGCCTCCAGACGATCCTTTCTTGTATAAGATTGTTTTGGCTATCCTGGGTTTTTTGTTTTTCCATATAAAGTTGATTATTGTCTTCTCCAGATCTGTGAAGAATTTTGATGGGATTTTGATGGGGATTGCATTGACTCTATAGATTGCTTTTGGTAGAATTGCCATTTTTACTATGTTGATCCTCCCAATCCAGGAGCAAGGGAGGTCCTTCCATTTTCTGGTGTCCTCTTTAATTTCTTTCTTCAAAGACTTAAAGTTCTTGTCACATAGATCTTTCACTTCCTTGGTCAGAGTTACCCCAAGATATTTTATGCTATTTGTGGCTATTGTGAAAGGTGATGCTTCTCTGATTTCCCTCTCTCTTCCTTATCCTTAGTGTATAGGAAGGCAATTGATTTTTTGGAGTTGATCTTGTATCCTGCCACATTACTAAAGGTGTTTATCAGCTGTAGGAGTTCTTTGGTAGAGTTTTTGGGGTCACTTCTGTATACTATCATATCATCTGCAAATAACGAAAGCTTAACTTCTTCCTTTCCAATACGAATCCCCTTGATCCCCTTATGTTGTCTTATTGCTATTGTTAGAACTTCAAGCACTATATTGAAGAGGTATGGAGAGAGTGGACATCCTTGTCGTGTTCCTGATTTTAGTGGGATGGCTTTGAGTTTTTCTTCGTTTAATTTAATGTTAGCTGTCGGCTTGCTGTAAATAGCTTTTATTATATTTAGGTATGACCCTTGTATCCCTAATCTCTCCAAGACCTTTGTCATAAAGGGATGTTGAATTTTGTCGAATGCTATTTCAGCATCTAATGAAATGATCATATGATTTTTTTCTTTCAGTTTATTTATATGGTGGATTACATTGAGAGATTTGCGTATGTTGAACCAGCCCTGCATCTCTGGGATGAAGCCTACTTGATCATAATGGATAATTTTTCTAATGTGTTCTTGGATTCGGTTTGCCAGTATTTTATTGAGAATTTTTGCATCGATATTCATGAATGAGATAGGCCTGTAATTCTCTTTCTTGGTTGGGTCTTTGTGTGGTTTTGGTATCGGGGTAACTGTAGCTTCATAAAAGGAATTTGGCAATGATTCTTCTGTTTCTATATTGTGGAACACATTGTGAGGCCGGGGCGGGGGCGCCGGGGGCCCCCCACTTATTCTACACCTCTCAAGTCTCTTCACCGTGCCAGACTAGAGTCAAGCTCAACAGGGTCTTCTTTCCCCGCTGATTCCGCCAAGCCCGTTCCCTTGGCTGTGGGACAGTGGGAATCTCGTTCATCCATTCATGCGCGTCACTAATTAGATGACGAGGCATTTGGCTACCTTAAGAGAGCCATAGTTACTCCCGCCGTTTACCCGCGCTTCATTGAATTTCTTCACTTTGACATTCAGAGCACTGGGCAGAAATCACATCGCGTCAACACCCGCCGCGGGCCTTCGCAAAAGCATCATGGTTTGTGCTTCAGAAAGGTCACTTTGCTAGTCAGGTTTTCTACTGGCTCCATCACATTGTGTAACTCAGAAAACTCCCTGTGAGCTCCAACTTTTGCCAAGGTAGAGAGCATGTGAGAACCCTGAGTACTGACCAAAAGATTGCCATAAGCAGGTGACCTGAAGTGTCTCTGGCAGTGAGTTTTTCTTCCCACTCCAGCAGTTTCTGAAACTGCATGTTCCCAGATCCTGTGAACACTCATTCTGTTCTGACAAGTACCTTGGAGGAAGTTGTCCCCTTTGTCTGACAGCTCAGGTGATCAGGCTGCTATCTTTGTGTACACCAGCCTACGGTATTCCTCATCCCTGCCTCCACCTCTGTATGGGCGGACTGCTGTGTTCAGCCTTGCCTAATGGGCATACGAACAGATTTCCTGTAAGAAAAAAGACAGTATCCTGATCCCCATCCTGTTACATCTCGATACACGCATGTATGGGATTCTTTGGTTTGAACTCTTGATTACCACATTGACAAATGGATCTCAATTTTTCTTTCTATAGTAAATGGGAAAAATACTTCCTTTTACAGAACGAATATTCTGTAATTAGGGCTGAAGAGGTGTCTCAGTTGTTAAGAGTCTGTACTGGTCTTCCAGAGGCTGGGCTTTGGTTCCCAGCACCCACATGGCTGCTTACAATTGTCTGTAACTCCAGTTCCAGGGGATCCAGTACCCTCTTCTGGCCTCCTTAGGTATCAGACATCCATGTGATACCAGACATACATACATACAGGCAGAACACTCACATATATATAAAATAATCATTTAAAAAAATAAAGCCCTATAAATTAGTGCATTTGAAAGAAAACCAGTATTAAGTCATTGACTTTGGATCCTGACTTTGCCTATGTTGACCTGATTAGTCTTTTCAGGGAGAGATCAGGAGCCTGTGGTTGATGCAGAGGTGAGGTCCATCCAGTGGAAGATCCATAATTGTATGATAGTTTGTATTGTTAAAGGCATGCTGAATCAGCTACCTCGTGAATGGTCTACATGCAAAACAGTTTGCTCCCAGAAAGTTTCTTGGTTGCAGGTAAGTGAGAAAGGCACCCGGAGGTTAAATGCTTTGCCGCAGGCTCCCCAGCAAGTGTGGTGGAGCCAGATTTAGAACAGAGTTCTAGTTAGCTCTCGACTCCCAGCCTTGTGCAAACACTCACCACTCTGCACCCACACACTGGAGTTCACTTGCTAGAGGAAGTAACACTTCATATTTTGACCTGTGTGTTGCTGTTGCTGTTGTTATTATTATTATTATTACTATTATTATTATAGTTAATTTGAAGCCAAGTGAGGCAACCTTTAAGACGTCTTCAATTATAGACAGTGAAGTATATTCGAAGTAGACTACAAGTAAAGATACAATTCCCAAAAATTTAAGTCGAGAAAAGGGATTCCCCAAAAACTGCTGTGATTGTATGGGAGGGCAAAGGTACTGTGGCTGGCCTTCGGGTTCCTCAGAGCTTACGATGAATTTGTGAGACTGGCTGGTCACTGCAGCACAGAAAAACCCAGGGTGTGGTGCGAGCCTGAGTTTATGTGAAGAGTTCTGTAGCTTTGACAGAAGTGAGGAGGAATAAAACAGCAGGCAGTGTAGGTGAGGGATAGATGCTCAATATGTATCTGTGAGAGAGACAGACAGACAGACAGAGAATCTAATGTGCTTTAGCAAAATGATCATAAATTCCGAGCTCCTCGAGCTTGTTTTAGTGGAGAGAAGAAACACTAGCATTAAATCCATGAGGAAGTTAAATGATGATATTGAAATATGGCAGATGCTTAAAGAAAAGGGTGATTGTGGTTCATGTGGGCATGTAGGCTCCTGTGATGGTACATTCTTCCGACACGAGGGAAGTGGCACTTCCTTTTGTGTTCTTCTTCCTCAAAATGTGTAACTCTAGTCTAATCATGAGAAAAACATCAAACAAACAAAAAGCCCACGTAAAGGAGCTGCTAAGTGGCTCAGTTGGCTGCATGCTGTGCACGCACGAGGACCGCGTTTGGATCCTTAGCATCTACTGGCATGGTTTGAAGACTGCATCTTCAAGCTGGGCAGTGGTGGCACACGCCTTTAAGCCCAGCACTGGGGAGGCAGAGGCAGGCAGATCTCTGAGTTTGAGGCCAGCCTGGTCTACAAGAGCTAGTTCCAGGACAGGCTCCAAAGCTGCAGAGAAATTCTGTCGTGAAAAAAAAAAAAAAAGATTACATCTTCAGCATTTATAAAGCCCTGGATTTGTCCCTTAGTAAAACGTGCATGTGCATGCATGCACACACGCACAGACACACACACACTCACTCATGCACGCACACACTCACTCATGCACGCACACACACACACTCACTCATGCATGTACACACACACTCATGCATGTACACACACACTCATGCATGTACACACACACTCATGCACGCACACACACTCATGCATGTACACACACTCATGCATGTACACACACACTCATGCACGCACACACACTCACTCACTCATGCACACACACACACTCACACACTCGTGCATGCACACACACACACTCACACACACTCGTGCACGCACACACACTCACACATGCATGCACACACACTCACGCATGCACGCACACACACTCACACATTCACTTATGCACACACACTCACACATGCATGCACACACACTCATGCATGCATGCACACACACTCACACATTCACTTATGCACATACACTCACTCATGCACACACACACACATACACTCACTCATGCACACTGCCTCCACACTGGGTCTAATGGTAGGTAGGTAAGAAAAGGAATGCTGGCAGTTTTAGAAGATTAATTTAATGATCTATATGATGATATTTCGTCTGTAAATGGGAATCTTGTACTTTGAATATAGTAATTTTTCTTAGTCTCTGAAATACAAGATGAAATTAGAAAAAATTCACATTTCAGAATTATTAAAACTTGTTACATAATTCAGGAGACTGAAGCTTGAGACTCAGAAGGACAAACAAATTTAAGCCCTGTTTTCAGCCCCAAACATTGGAAACATTGTATGCTGTTCTAACACAAGGGGAAAGAGATAGTTCATAGTCAGCACGCTTTATAGGGAAAGCTGGCCACAGTTCCCATGATCTGGGTTAGGGTTTAGTTGGTAGAGTGCTTGCCTGGCATGCTTGAATCATCGTGTTTGACCTCCAGCATCACCTAAAATCAAGGATAGTAGGGAACACCTATACCCCAGAGCTGGAGGCTGGGGAATTGGGGGTCAGGATCTCTTCCAGTTTTATAGTGGATTTGAGGTCAGCTTGTTAAATAAATAGATAAATAAAAGTTTGCATATACTAGTTTAATTTACATATACTAAGCAATATAGTTTGGTGCTATTGATTTAAAAATGCTTGAGCTAAAAATTAATTGATTAATCATAGTTTTTGAAAAAAAAATTCTCTACCTGTTCAGCAATGTTTAATGGTATTGATAGTTTTTACCTACTTATATATAAGCAGTACAGAGGAAAGAAGATGTTGCCTACTTTTGTCCGTTCTTTGCTAAAGACATATAGGTATGTGTATGTGACTTCTGGGTACTGAAGACATATAGGTATGTGTATGTGACTTCTGGGTACTGAAGACATTATATAGGTATGTGTATGTGACCTCTGGGTACTGAAGACATTATATAGGTATGTGTATGTGACTTCTGGGTACTGAAGACATTATATAGGTATGTGTATGTGACCTCTGGGTACTGAAGACATTATATAGGTATGTGTATGTGACCTCTGGGTACTGAAGACATTATATAGGTATGTATATGTGACCTCTGGGTACTGAAGACATTATATAGGTATGTGTATGTGACCTCTGGGTACTGAAGACATTATATAGGTATGTGTATGTGACCTCTGGGTACTGAAGACATTATATAGGTATGTGTATGTGACCTCTGGGTACTGAAGACATTATATAGGTATGTGTATGTGACCTCTGGGTACTGAAGACATTATATAGGTATATGTATGTGACCTCTGGGCACGTGAAATGCAGCAGAGTGCCTGAGGAACTTAGACTGCTGAGTTTAAATAGGTGTGTGCGGTTGCTGTCTGCAGTGGTGGGTGGTACCACAATCAAGGTCTACTCTAGTTATACCAACCACGGAGGGACAGCGCTTCTCATGTGGCATTCTTTCTGCTCAGATCTAGAGAGAGGAAATGATGAACTAAAGCCTGCCACTTGGGCCATAATTTTACCATAGGCTTTTTGGCCGAGCTTCCAATTCCATGAGAGGTTCATAAACGCCTGACCTTTAATATCAGATTAGACCTATACTCTGAGGTCAGGCTAGAAGCCAGGGAGTTTGGCACTTGGAACCTTTTCCCAGAAAAATTGGGAAATTCTGAGGACCAGAGTCACCATTAGGCTTTATGGTCCGGGGAGGCACAAGCTGGTGATTTTACATTCAGGTTTAGTCAAAGCCCAGCCTCCCTCTTTACTTCTCCCTGTACCTTCTCACCAATAGACCGTGAGTAATTTCAGTGTTGGGAAAGCATTCATGACTTTAGATGCCAGCCACAGACTCCCTCGTGTCTTTTGCTTACTATTTTCATTCAACAGATGAGAGGTTTTTGTCTTTACAACTGCCCTCAAAGGCTGCTCTGTGTGGATAAAAGCAGCTGGCCTTGTTCCCCTCATCAGGGAGCTCTGCCCCGCTCTGCTGAGTTCTCACACAAAGTAGAGAGCCGTGCGCATTCCTGACAGTTAGGCGGCTGTGTGCTGCCCGTGCCCCCGTGTGCACGGCTGCGTAGAAGAAGCTGGGAACAGGGAAAGTGACCGCACAGACCTGTGTGTGCCAACGCTGTCTTGTTTGTGTTCTTCCAGGATATGAAAGATTGGTGCCGCACCGCTTTGATGACTACTGCCCTGCTGTCTCATGAATAAGCCTCTAGATGGCCAGGTGAAGGTCACGGCCACTTGTTTCCTCAGCTGCACCGATGAACCATTGCTCTCTGTTGGCTGAATGTTCGTGACACCCTTTCCTGAAGCAGTTTAGGAGACTTAGACCTCTTGGACCCTGGGTCATGGAAGCTTTGGAAGTGGATGACATCAGCCCTGCCTTGGAGGTGACCGAGGACTTCTTTAGTACTTTCGATAGTAAGCTGGAAAAGGCTGTGCAGCAAGCAGAAGTTTATGGGATTCAGGAAGTCCCTGAACTGGTGGGGCATGAGGTACTCAGTAGCATAACAGACAATGGTGCTTTGAGAAATGTTGCCTCCCTAGGCAAGGGGACCATGATTTGGGACCACTGTAAGAGCAGGCTCCTAGAAACCAAAGGTCAAAATGTCTTCCCTGCCAAAGAACAGCTTATGGTCCAGAGAGGGACAGCCCCAGATAACCTTTCCTGGATGGAACAAAAAGAAGCATCAACCTTCAACTTTTTCAACATCTGCCAGCGTCGGAGGGACAGACCTCGCTCTGTGAATGACTTATTAGATGAGACCACGACTTTCAAGCCAGGACATGCTCGGTCCAGGTCTGACGTCACCCATGTAGTCCTTAGCACCATGCCTTTGCAGCAGCAGCAGCAGCAGCTGTCCCTTCAAGGCCCTCACTTTGCCAGGCCATCCTTTCTGTTGCATTCACCCAGTAAGATTGAAGATGCTCAAGGAAATACAGGTATGTTTTATATCCGCTTTAGTGAGCGCTGCTCATTGCTCTGTCTCCCTTATACCTACCAACTCTCCAGCAGCCACACCTGGCTTCTCGCTCCAATATTTTGTTCTTTGCTTCAGATCAGCTATCTTTTGTCTTCTGAAGAGGTATTTAGTGAAATTACGACTCTGGTTAAGTCTCTCTTCCTAATTGTCTTTGTTAGAATACCCTCATACTGAGCACTGTGTGGTACTGCTCATTCATATCTGATGGTTGCCAGGTCACACGCTGGACTCTATCAGCCTCACCCCCTGGTGTGTTTAAGGTGTGTGGAGACTCTGCTCAAGGGGTCAGTGTCAGTGAAGTCTGGGGAAATTACTCAAAATGAGAGACAATAGATGACCAACTGAAATGTTATTTTATTCCACATCCAAGTGAGTGTCGGTGTCTCTAAGAGGACGGAAGAAGCAGAAGGCACAGTGAGCTAGACTGCTCCAGAAGAGCTTGCGGAGAGCATGAAGTGAAGGGCATGGAGATCCAGAAGTTATGGAGATGATAGACTCATAGAGTGCACATGGGAGAGAAGGGGCAGGTGTAACCCAACTGTAGACCACTTGCCTAGCATGAACAAGGCCGTGGGTTTGATACCCAGCCCTGTAGGAATGTGGTGGAGAGGTTAGAGGAGAAGAGCCAGTGGCAGTTGGGTCTTGTGGTATACGGCCTTTCATTTTCCTCCAGTTTATACACAGATGTGTGCATCTGTGTGTCAGACTGTGCTCACACACATATTCTCCTAAGTGACATAAAAAGCCATCTTTCCAATTACCACAGCATTTTCCTTCAAGATAAAGAATAACTTTATGACTACCAAATTTTATTACTGATGATTCTTTACTCAACTCTTAAATATAAATGGCTTCACCTCAACTCATTGGTGTGTGTGTGTGTGTGTGTGTGTGTGTGTGTGTGTGTGTTCATGCTTTCTAGTTCTTTGAACTGAACCTGGGGCCTTGAATATTTAGGCAAGTGCTCTGCTACCAGCTTCCTCTGCACTCCTCCAGCCCCTGGTTGGTTCTCTGTGTGTATGTGCGTGTATTTATATAATTGTTGTTGTTGTTGTTTGTTTTGTTTTTTAGTAGTTCCAGGAATTCAATTTTGGCTTGCTAGGTAAACACTCTGCCATGAAGCTACCTCTTAGCCTTTATTGTCATTTATGCTCCACTGCTAATTCAAAAAACTTTAAGTTTTATGTGCATACATATTTTCCTGCATATGTATGAGCACTGTGTGAGTGCAATGTTCCCTGGATCTCCAGGAGCTGGCGTACAGCTAGTTGTGAGCCACCATGTGGGTGCTGGGAACTGAAAGCAACAAGAGCTCTTAACCACTGAGGAATCTCTGTAGTCCCTTTATTGCTGCTTTTAAGTTAGCTTCTATACCTGCCATACCTGTTTGGTAAGTCAAGTGATATATTTAACAATTTAATAAGTAAGCTTAATTTGTAAGTGTAATCTGAGACAAGATATCAGTTTGAATATAGATAAGAGAATGCAAGGTTTCTGTCCATGACATGCCACAATTCCACATTCGATACAAAGTCACCCTTCAAGACTCTTCTTCCCTGTCAAATCCACAACTTGCCATTCCTCATCTTTCCTCCTAGAGCAATGGTAATGGTTCTCAACCTTCCTAATGCTGGGATTCTTTGATATAGTTCCTCATGTGGTGTTGATCCCTGACCATACACTTATTTCTTTGCTACTTCATAATTGTAATTTTGCTACTGTTATAAATTAGTGTAAATATCTGAGATGCAACTTCCAATGGAGTTGTGACTCACCAGTTGAGAACCACTGTTCTAAGCTCACAGATCTTCAAGAACAGCTGGGGGGGGGGGTTACGACTGTAGGACCAGAAGGAAAGGGATATTGTAAAGCAAGGATGTGGTGACTGATTTCGAGACTTAGGAGACAACACATCGCTGGGACCCCTGTGCCTGAAAGACCTGATAACTTTGTATTTGATCTGTTACATTTATGTAATAGGAAAACTCTTCAATTAGCAAATAACCTTAGTAGATTGTCTGTTAGAATTCACATGGAATTTTGTCATTAAGTCACCTTAGCCATTTGTAGGTCCTCGACAGGACCCAGAAGAAGAGGTTATCATATTTCCAACCTTATTTTTCTAGTTTGTTCTGATTATAAGTTCATGAATCATGCATCCTTGACATCTCTAATGCTCTGGTCTTTCCCCTTGAGCATCTGACAAACCGTGATTATTATTCTTTTTTATTTTCTTATTTCTTTTCAAGACAGGGTTTCTTTGTGTAACCCTGGCTATCCTGAACTCTCTCTCTCTTTCTCTTTCTGTTGAGCAGACTAGCCTTGAACTTAGAGAGATCTCTCTGAGTGCTGGGTTTAAAGGTGTGTACCACCACTCCTGACTTGTGATTGTTATTCTTTAGTTCTTGAGTTTTAAAATTCTGAATACTAATTTATAATGAAATATAAGTAGTGAGTTTGAAAAGGAAATTATAGCATCCGAACTTTGCAGGTTTAGAATGACGTATCTTAGCCACTGCTTGGTCATTGCAACATGAATAGACAAACTTGGGCAAAAGGCATGGCAGGCTTCTCACATCTTTTCTTTCAGACAAGTTCTGGGGAACAAGCAAGATGTCTCATGTTTTTATTGCCTACCAGGTAAAGAGCAGGGGCCTCCAATACTTAGGCTAAGAGTAGGAAGGCATTCTAGACTAGGCTCACCATCCATTCTTTGGAGTATACAGTTCTCATCTCGGTCTGTGCAGAGAGCTGATATGACCCCGTGGATTTGGAGGCACAGAAATCAGCCAATCTCCTGGGGTCATGGCTGTCCCACAGGGTGAGTTCCCAGTGGCAGAGCCACCCAGAACATAGCAGACACTGGGGAGGCAGTAAGGTATGAGCTGACCTTTGGGGTCTTGTCACATGGTTTGATTGCCTGATTTTAGATGCCTGTGAATGCACTCTGGAGACTGCATTGCCTCAGACATAGGCAGACCAGGGCTGACTCTTCCGACAGGAATGTTGGCTGGACTAGTGGAGAGAGGGTGCTTCAGGGGGTCCAACCATGGGGTATGGCTTGAATCCAATCTCATTACAGTGTGCATTATCTGAAAACGACTGGCTAATAAATGTAAGGGTGGGTCATAAAATGATAGAAAGAAACAGACCTAAAAAGGCAAAGTGGCAACAGTTATTATAAAGGATTTCAGAGTATGTGGTGGAGCCCGAAGCTTCCTTAGGCCCAGCATCTTAATCCTGCTGTCCGCAGTACCCAGGCAGCTTTGCCACTCTGAGGACTTTGACTCTACCATAAGAATGTCTGATTTCTGCCAGGCATGGTGGCACACACCTTTAATCCCAGTACTCAGGAGGTAGAGGTAGGCAGATCTCAGTGAGTTTAAGGCCAGCCTGGTCTATGGAGTGAGTTCCAGGACCGCCAGAGCTACTACACAGAGAAACTCTGTCTTGAAAAACCAAAAAAAAAAAATGAAAAAAAAAATCTTATTCCAACCCAAACACTAATCTTAGTTGTATAAAGCCATGCTCTTAAGGAATGTAGATGAGTGTCTGTCTTTAATGTCCTTCCACTGTCCTGTGTCACTGTCTTGTTATTCCCTGAGGAACAGTGTACTCAGGAGGAGTTCCTCAGAGGATGAAGAAAGTGGAGTCCTGCCGTCACAGAATGAAGTCCAAACAAACACAGTTTAAAATCCATTGAACATGTGGCTGTTAGATAGGGTGGTTTTTTTTCTTCCTTGAGACAGGGTTTCTGTGTGTAACAACCCTGACTGTCCTGGAACTTGCTCTGTAGACCAGGGTCGCCTCTTCCTCCTGAGTGCTGCGATTAGAGGTTGTGCCACCACCGCCCAGCAAGATATGTTTTTATATATGAATAGTAGATTGTATGCACACACACACACACCTGTAAGTGAAGACACATGGTAGAGGAAGATGAGACTGTCTAGAAAGACTCAGGAGTCTGACCCCAACTCTGCTTCTGATTCACCCACCATATAGGTTCAAAAACCATCTTACTGCCTCTCTACAAACCTAGTGAGACAGATTCAGTTATCTTTGCAGTCCTTCCCAGCCTAAAACTGCTCCATTCTATGGCATGTTTGAGCGGGAACGAATTGCTGTATTCAGATCAATAATTAAAGGTCTCGACGGAAACAAGGATGGTTAGTTTTTGAACGAGCGGGAGTTTCTGTGTAACTGGTAAGTACTGCCGCATGAACTGCAGTGGTAACTTTTTAAATAAAAAAATTAAAGGAATCTTTTGTATTCGCCACAGAGCCCGAAACTCAACAAACTGCCAGGATGGAACTCACTTTTCCTCCCTGACTGTGCTCCCATTTTCATCTGCTGCGCAAGGCCAGTGGTCAGCTGAGCTTTTGTTTCCTAGGTGCCGCTCCGGTGACCTGGTCCGCTCCTGGGCGGTGTTTTCTTGTTCTCAGGACTTGAGGAGAAGGCCTCAAGCGGGGGTTTTCTTTGTGGCCAGACAGACCGCTGCAGTCGGGTCCTTCATCCTGAGCTTTGTGACACTGCTTCAGTTCTCTTTTTTCCATCTTTCACTAAAAAAAAAAAAAAAAAAAAAGACAAATTTTTGGAACTTGTACTAAAATGACTGCTTTTTCAATTATGCTGTTTCTCAAAAGCCCCTGAGCCAGGAGAGAAGGAAATATTCATGCAGGGTTGGAATAAGGGAGGTCACCAGGACACAGTCTCTTGCTGAATTTGTGATTCACCCTCCAATAGATTAGTCAGTACAAAGAAGTTGCTAAAATAGGTCACAGGAAGTTGACTGTGTCTGGTCATACAGTTTCCACTGGCTAATGATCCCGTGTTGGCTGCCGCAGCCATGAGCCCCACTGTGCTCCACTGACGGCCTGCGTTCTAATGCCTAACCCTGATGGAAGGGACCCGTAAAAACCGAGTGTTTGATGGTCTTTGTGGGTGTCCTCTTAATGCATTTTATTTTCTTTTGACTGGAAAAGCTGTGGCTATTAAGTTTCCAAACTGCCAGAGTCATCTTTCTAAAACACAGATCATTGTGTGCTACTGTGTTCATAGAAACGAAATAGACAGGACTGGAAAGGTGGTTCAGTGGTCAGGAGCACTGGCTGCTCTGGCAGAGGATCCAGATTTGATTCCCAGCACCCATATGGTGGTGCACAGCTGCCCGTAGCTCCTGTTCTTGGAGATCTGATGCCCTCCCTGACCTCCACACACATATGCGAAACAGACATACCTGTAGGTGAAAGGTTCATATTATAAAAATAAAAGCATAAAATTGAAAAAAAGAACGAAAGAAACCATGCATAGCTCACCATTACTTGTGAAGTCGTGTGGACTTTACGATGCATTCCGGTGTCTTTCCCGCCATATTACCTGTACCTTTCTCTGCTGTGACTCTGCCATTTTCAGATGTACCATGTGCTTTCCGGATCCTGCTTCTGTCCCAGCTGTGTCTTTATGACAGGAGGTTCTCTTTGCCCTTTATGCTCCATCATCTCTCAAGGACTAGCTCAAATGCCACACTGTTCCTCAGACTTCTCCTGCTTTTTCCTTCTTCAGGATCCCAGTTTTTTCTCCCAAGCACATTTTACTCTGTTGTATATTATAGTTATTTGCTTTCTATCCATCTCCTAGAAAGCGCTTTAAAGATGTGAACCATACTGTAGAAAACCTTGTACTACACCAAATATGAGCATGTGGAAAGTTAAAGTGTATGTGTGTGTGCGTGTGCATGCGTGTGCACGTGTGCGTGTGCATGTGTGTGCGTATGCATGTGCACGTGTGTGCATGCGTGTGCACTGTGTACATGTGTGTGCACTGCGTATGCGTGTGCACGTGTGTGCATGCGTGTGCATGTGTGTGCATGTGTGTGCATGTGTATGCCCGCGTGGAGGCCAGAGAGCCCTATCAAATGTCTTCCTCTATCACTGTCTACCTTACTTTCTGAGGTAGGGTTTCTTACTTAACCTGGCTCTTGCTGATTCTGGCAGACTGGCTGACTAGCAAACCTCAGGGACCCTTCTGTCCCAGCTTCCCAGAGCTGGGGTTACAGGTACCTGCTGCCACACCTGGAGATGGAAGTCAGATTTTCATGCTTCCATGACAAGCGCTTTCCCAACTGAGCCATCTTCTTAGCCCTTAAGAGGTTGAAGTCCTTGTGTTAGCACGTAGGTAAGCCAGGGCAGGCAATGAATGGAGCGCCCTTCCTCGGGAGAGACTGTCTCCACTCTCTGCACTCCTTAGCCGTCTGTGCTTCTTCCTGTAGGCTTGGTTCTCCTTGTCCACTCCAGTGTGTCTGCTGTTCTTGCTCAGTTCATGGCATTAATGTTGGCATAGCTTATGGTGTAGCTTCTGACATTGCTAGTCCTGAAAACATACACAGAAGTATATTATACAGAGTAGGTTGTATTTGTGTATTTAGGAATGTATATGTATATAGATACATACATATATACATGTAACCATTAATGACAAAAAGCCATGAATTTTAAAGAGAGCAAGGAGTGGCATATGGGGAGGTTTGAAAGGAGGAAAGAAAAAGAAAATGATATATTATAATCTCAAAAAATAAAGGAAATAATTTAAATGAAACCAGGACAGAATAGCTACATTTTTCTTCCTAAAATGGAAATGGCTTCTGTTTTTCTCCTTATCTTTAGCTGTTTCAAGTTGAATAAAATTTGTTATTAATACTCTTAGTAAGAGCTACCATTTAATGAGAGTTAATTTTGTATCCAACCTCTTGCTAAGAAGTGTTTGTTTTGCCAGGTGGTGGTGTCACCCCAGCACTTGAGGGCAGAGGCAGGAGGATCTCTGTGAGTTTGAGGCCAGCCTGGTCGACAGAGTGAGTTCTGGGGCAGCTAGGGCTGTCTCAAAAAAGATCCTGTCTCAAAAAAACAAAAAGAAAAAAGAAAAAAAAGTGTTCATTCATTGTTTTATTTAATATTCACAGTAATTTAATCTAATGGGGGATATTGACCTAATTCTGGAAATGGGGAAATGGAGACTTAGACATGTGAACTGACCAGCAGTCATGTGGCTAGGCCTGACCCCGAGAGGACATGTGTCTACTCTGTCACACTGCCTCACGACTCTAGGGTGCTTAGGACTTACTTGCTCCACCATAGATAAAACCGATTGGTCCAGATTGAAGTTCTGCAGATTAGAGCTCTACTCTCAACGTTCCCACTTGGTAACATAATTCTTTCCTCAAACCTCTTTGCAAATCTTAAATCAGAATGTTTTCAAAACCCAGCGAAGAGTGGTGTGTGGCAGAGCCTGTAATTGTAAGGCCCTTAACATCTTTTCCCTCTCATCGGTAATTGAATACTTGGCAAATGCCAGGCACTATGTGCAACAACTCTTAGCCAAAATTCCAGAGAGGGGCGGTCCCATGGCTTCTTACCTGTTTGCTCTGTTCTTCTCAGTATATTAATGATGCCTCTTTTCTCCATTCATTGGTACCACATGGTTACAGCAGCCCTAAGACTTCTTATATGAAACTCAGGCAGAGACAGCAACTCTTTTGAGTCTCTCCCAGTTTCAGACTGGGTGGCATGCCCAATCTCAAAGCAATTTCTAGTGAAGGGCAATAGGGTATTGTAAGAGGTTTAAACAAATTAGGATTCTTTCCTCAAGCCAGGGAAGTCATCTCTCCTGAACATATTGCCACCATATCTGAGCAAAATTTGGGTTGTCCTGGTGAAGCATTTGGCCTTAGCTGGAGTTGAGAGAGTGAGCTCCTTCTAATCAAGTGTGTCTACGATTCTCTTAGTGCACAAAGATGTGCTGATGGAATGCCAGTCTTTAAATCTAAGTAAGGGAGATTTTTTACGCTTATTTTCTTTAAATTATAGAGCCAGAACAGGAAGTTCACTGTGGTGTGTACTAACATAAAAGCTCATGTTCGAGATTGCTTATTAGGTTAAAAAGTTGGGTTTGTGACCTCCTAGTCAGTTTACGTCTAGAGGAGAGAAGTTGACCAGGACTGAATTGACCGTGGCTACTACTGCCTACCACAAAGAATTAACATATCTGGCCCATATTTATCTTAGAGCCTAGGCAGGTGACCTGCCTTTTTTCTAGGTTTATGAGGGAGAACAAATAAGATACCCACTCTTTGCCCATAAAGAAAGTTCTCCAGTATAACTATAAAAAGGTATTATCTGATGTCGGCATCAAAAAATCTTTTCTGGCAGAACACTTTTTTTTTTTTTGATTTTTCGAGACAGGGTTTCTCCGTAGCTTTTTGGTTCCTGTCCTGGAACTAGCTCTTGTAGACCAGGCTGGCCTCGAATTCACAGAGATCCGCCTGCCTCTGCCTCCCGAGTGCTGGGATTAAAGGCGTGCGCCACCACCGCCTGGCCAGAACACGTTTTTTAAGCTGAGTCTCGGGGATAGTGACTGTATTATGCAGGCCAGAAGTGTGCTGGTGTCATGGAGCATACTCAGAATGGCTCCCACAGTGTCCTGCCTTCATATGCTTACTAGTCAGTGTCCAATTAATGCCAGCTTGTTAGCTTCCCTTCTCTCCTGTGCCTGAAGAGAACAAAGGCTTAAAATTAGTTCAAAGTGTTTTTCCTACTTCTGCCTTGGACATTATCAAAAACCTTAATGTGAAACAAATTGGACAGCTGGCAGCTGTGTTTTATGGGCTAAATATGGCAAGGAAAAGAGAAATGTTGGTGATGTAGGATGCCAGAGTAGTCTTCAGTGAGGAAGGATATTTCAGCTGAGAATTGAAGGCTGCTTACAAACCCCAGGTGATGAGAACATCCCCACAGAATGGATGGCCGGGAACTGACCTGTAGGAGAGAGTAGGGGCTCAGGTTAGGGAGGATATTCAAACCAGACACATTGCCTTAATGTGGTATGTTTCAAATGTAAAGGGTAGCCACCTTTCCAGTTAGTAGCCTTTAGTGTGTGTGTGTACGTACCACCGATTAGACTAGCCGTGGGCTTTCATTTGTATGCTCCACCCTGGGAAGGAGAAGTGACCTCTTGGCAACTTAAGGAGAGGAACTAAGTGGCAGTCTCTCTCACAGGAAGCCCCAGTGCTGCTCCTGGTCTGCTCTTGCGTGCCGTCTCCTTTCATGTGAGTCCCTCAGGAGGGAAGGGCTGGGCTCCCGCGGGCTCCTTGTGACACTGCCCTGTCATCCCAGGGTCGCGGTTGCTGCAAGCGCAAGCTGCGTCCTCCAGGCAGCTGATCATTTTATCCTCATGTGTCTGTCTACCTGGTGTCTGGTTGGTTTGAAGCTTTGGTGAAGAAGAGGAATGGAGTTTACTGGGTCTCCTCAGGCTTCCATGGCGCATCCATATAGTGATTGCTGGACAGAGGACTAAAGAAGTCGATGTGCCCAACACATCAGGAGGCTGTGACAGGAAGAAGCCTGGACTTCAGAGCTAGACTCTGGGGAGGGAGTGTAAAGCAGTTAGGTGGCTCTGCTCGTCCTTATCAAGTGAGGTAGGGGTCAACTTGAGGAGAGATGGAGTATAAACCAATAAGGAAAGAAGGGCCCACCATTTGGAGTGCAACTCCCCCTTTCTGCCTGTGCTTAGTAACCAACTCCATCCTTTCCTCGGTGTCCACCTCCGCTCCACGCCTTAACCAGAGCTACTCAGATGGAGCTCTCTTCTGAGGTTCAGAACCCATTCGCTGTACTTGTTGCAAGGCTTTGAGCACCTTGGGCTTCATAATGTGAACTTCCCTTTCAGACCCATTTGATTGCCTCAGCTGTGGGTTGTAAGTATAGGAGATTGTAGCCAAGGTACCTGTTGACACATTGGCAGATGTTGGTAGAGCAGCCACTGGTGTAGAGGAGAAAGAGGCCCTTGGAGGACACAGCTCTTGGCAGAAAATACAGCGAAGTGGTGTGACAGAGGACTGAGAATATTCCTTTCCTTTGCCCAGTAAGTGTGATCTCCCGGGGAGGTGAAGGTGCAGGGTAATAGATAAAGCATCAGAACTAGAGGGAGAAATTTCAGAAAGTATTGCAACTTCCGAGGCCTTGAGGCTAGAATGTACATGGCTTATCTAGGAGACACAGGAAGGATTGTGGATGAAGTGTGAGAGAGGGTGACAGATGCTAAAGAGAATTATCAAGGCCAGACCATACCCCACAGACATGGATTATTCATGTGCGATTGTGAAAATAATGTAATGAATTTGAAATTTTGATTTTTTTGCAGATACATCCTGAAGTATTTATAGTTGAAGTGATGTAGTGCCAATAGTTGACTTTCAAACATTCTAGGGGAAAAATGAAATAAAAACCAAGAGTTGGAGAGAGGTAGAAGTGACAGAACATTAACACTAGAAACTGTGTGTGTGTGTGTGTGTGTGTGTGTTTGGGTAGTGTATGCATATGTATGCACTCATGTTTGTGACTATACTTTCCTGGGTCTGTGTGTGGTGTGAATATGTGTGCAAGTGTGTTTGTGGATACACTTTCCTCTGTGTGTGTGTGTATGTATGTGAGTGTGTGTGTGTATATGTGAGTGTGTGTATGTGTGTGTGTGTGTGTGTATGTGGGGGATATACACATAAGTATGCATGTGTGTTTGTGCATGTACTCTCCTCCTGTGTGTTTGTGTGTGTGTATAGACCAGAGATCAACAACATCACGTGCCTGCCTCCTTCTGTCTCTCTTTACCTTGTTTTTTGAGTCAGGCTTCTCACTGACTCTGGAGCTCACAGTTTTGGCTGGATTGACTAGCCTGGAGTCCTTAGCCCCCACGTGCAGGGGTTACAGATGTGCACCCCTACCTGGCTTTTTACACAGGTCCTCGTTTGCACTTTCCGTGTGGAGCTCTCTCCGCACACCAGTGGTTTGCGACACTGGATGGTGCTCCCTTTCCATGTGTGTTCGGAAGTCTCCATGATGGCATGCACTGGAGGGCAAGCTTGGGAGTGTGGACTGAGTAAGTGTGCCTTGGGATGCGTGCAGGGTTTTGGCTGAGAGAGATACAGAGAGCGTAGTTTGGAAAACTGTGAGACAGCCAGGAAGGAGGCCGATTGAGTCTGATGAAGGTGGAGGCCATGAAAAGGAACTAATGACCATTCTCTGGTGGTGAGAATGCAGAAGTGAATCTGGCGCCTGCCTTGCCGGGAACATTCTCCCTTCCCCTTTCGTCAGCAGAGTCAGGTCCTTGTGCCATTCCTGTGTGGTCAACAGGGAGGAGAGGGACGACCTGAAGCAGCTGCGCTGGGCAGAGAATCAGAGGTGAGGTGGCCGGGGGCTTGCTAGCTGCTTAGTTTTCTTATGGAGAGTTTCTGGGCGGTCATTCATCATGAAAGTTAGTGATGATGGTGATTTGTTTAGAGCATGTGTCTGCATTTTTTCTTTTGTTTGTTTTTTTGGTTCGGAAAATGGTGTGAATCTTATTAGTGATCCTATCTGAACCAGTTATGTTCATTAAGATTGAAATTCTCTTGTGAAATTAAGCACTTTAAAATATATGTGTAAATTAAATGAGTTAAAATGATAAGATCTAGGGAGAAACTCCAACTATGGCAAAATTACACACACACATCTTTTTTCCTGATTTTTCAGTAGCAAAAATATTTAAAAATATACTTTAGATCCAATAGAAAGTAGTAGTTGCCAGAAATGAGAGAGACATGGTAGTCCCCAGACCTCTATGATTAACGATGTTAATTATACAAGCACAAAACCCAAAAAAATATGATACAAGCATTCCTGCTCTGAGAAAGGACTGGGTTCCCCAGAAGCTTCCTGGCCCCTTCTCCGTCCTCATGACTCTTGTTAGGTGGCTCAGTGTAACCCAGGCTGGCCCCAGACACATGGTAGCTCTCCTGCCTCAGCTTTCTCAGTGCAAAGACGGAAGGTCTTCCTGGGCGGGAAAACAGTGTTGAAGCACACGTTAGCTTTAATACCCTGGAGATTTCCTAGTGAGACTTCTTGTTCCTTTCCACGTGACCTGTCATCCACATCTGAGCTCACACCTCAGGCAGGAGTGAGACCGTGGCTTGATGTGCTGCTGGGCCAAGCACAGTTATAGTCACACTTGGAATTAATTCCCAATAGCTGCAGTCAAAAGCTCTCAGGCAAGAAGAGGCGGCGATCTCTGTCTAAAAGCAGGAGAGGTAGCTTGTTTGACTCACGGCTGAGCTGCCAGGTCACAGGAGGAATCAGAGGAACTGGCTATGCGGAAGGCAGCCTGACAGAGATTGGGGGGGGGGGGGAGCTGACAATCGTGCCTCTGACAGCTCGGCCTCCCCCCTGATTGTCAGGAGAGAAAGTGCCTGCCAGAGAGTAGGCATCCATTATCTTTCTACAAAGGGATTAGTATGGGTTGTGAGAAATTAACGGCGTTATAGTTAACACAGAAATAGTAATGAATTAACATTAGGACCAGGGATGTAAAGCAGCTGAAACAGGCCTTTCTCCACCACCTTTCTCTCCCTTCTTCTGTTGGTTTGCTGTTTTAAAATGAGAGCTAGCTATGCCTTCCTTCCTTCCTCCCCTCCTTCCCTCCTTCCTCCAAGGGTGACCTATCTTCAGTTTGTGGCTGTCTGTAGAATGTGTCAGCAGAGAGATTGAGAAGCCACTTAGACATTAAAGTTTCTACCAGGTTACTTCTTTACCATTCTCGTGCATGGATATTCTGTCATGGCAGACCAAGGGCTCAGGAGACGAGGCACGGTCGTCCTTACCTGTGGTGTAAGCACCCAGGAAGCTGAGGCAGAAGGATCTTGAGGTTGAGGCCAGCCTTGGCTACAAAATGAAAGCCTTTCTCAAGAAACAAATTCTCATGAGTCTCTCTACTACAGTCCCTTTTATCCACGTACTGTCATGGCCTAAGGATGCTGTGACCAGACAAACGTGCAAGGGAGAGGAAGTGGGGAAAGAGACTGGGGATGGAATTAGTCCTCCCATGTGTCAGATGCTGTGCTAGAAGCTTTATTTCTAACCTAACAAATACTGTTCTTTTTTGTTTTTCAGTTTCGGTTATTTGAGACAGATACATGCTTTGTAGTACAGGCTTGCATGGCGGTCAGTGTGTAGCAGGCTAGCTTCGGACTCATGATCTTTGTGATCCTCCTGTCTCAGTTTTCCCATTGCTAGGATTACAAGTATATACCTGTACCCACCTAACAAATATTTTACTTACTAAGGACCCCTTACTGTATTGATAAAGCATTGTCCTATATGCTGTGCTAGAGCAAAGAGAGCTTACTCCATTAGTAAAGACAGACTTTAAAAAACAAATAAAGTATTGTTTGTCTGGACATTAAATAACTTACAACAATATAGTCTGATGGAAGCCTGTGGTAAAGGATTAATATAGTAGGGCTACCTGATGCTGACCCAGGGATTTATGTCTACAGATGCCATGGGGGAAGGCAAGAGAAGTCAGGAGGAAAGTTCGGTATGTGCTCGCTGACTGAAGCTGAGGGATGCAACCTTGCAAGCCAAGGGCACAGAATAAGCAGGGTCCGACTCAGAGAGAAAACTGCCACCTGAGGTGAGACCTCAGAGGTATTGTAGTGGACCTGAGGGTAGAGATGATGCTGGCTAGACGGCCCAGGTCTGATGGAGGACTGACGGGCTTGCCTGAGGAACAGTTTATCAGCTCACAGTTCACACTGCTCTCCCTTTCTGGCGTCAGGAGCCCAGGAAAAAAGAGACGGAATAGGGATTGGCTTGTGTGATGGGAGTTCTCTCTTGTGGGTTAGAACTCTGCAGAATTCACCTAGAAAGGGAGGAGCCTGGCCAGTGTGATACCTGTTCTGGTCGCAGCTTTCCCAGCATTTGTTTGCACGCAGGCCGCTGTCACGTTGATAGTGTACACTCTGTATGTCCTTGTGCACTTGCTCATCACCTAGGGTGAGGAATCCCCAGATACATCCTGCCAGTTAGTTAATTTTAATATTCCTGCTTTGCTTAATCAGAATCAGAAAGATGTCAGCCCCCAATGTGGTTGGTTTCATGTACCTGTCTTCTCATAGTTATTACTTTAGCTTTTCTTTTCCTCTTTCTAGAACACAAGCAGACATTCCCAAACATCCTGAAGAAGGGTTATCTGGAGATCAGGAAGAACCATGACAGTTACTGGCAAAGCTGCTACGCTGAACTCTCACCCTATGGCCTGCACTTGTACAGCCTTGACAGCAGTGGGAATCAGAGCCTGCATGCCACGTACCAGCTCTCACACTTCCAGAGCGTTTCCGTTCTAGGCAATCTCGAGGCCAGGGTGGTGGACACTGTTCTCTATGACAATTCTCAGCTGCAGCTAAAGGCAGAGTCCCCGTGGGAGGCCCTGGACTGGGGGCAGAAGCTCTGGGAAGTTGTGCATGCTGCTCTGCCCAGTTACATGGGCCGGCAGGATGATCTGGCAAACTCACCAGGACTTGGTCATCATGTTGACTGTACACAGAACCACTGTTTACAGAAGAAATCCAGTGGGCTGCTGTCCTCCCCTGTCTTGGATAGCCCCAAACAGTACCAAAACATCCTCAAATCAGGGACACTCTACAGATTGACTGTCCAAAATAACTGGAAGGCATTTACATTTGTGCTGAGCAAGGCCTATCTTATGGCCTTCCACCCTGGCAAGCTAGATGAGGATCCCTTGTTGAGCTACAATGTGGATGTATGTCTGGCTGTGCAGATAGACAACCTGGATGGTTGTGACTCTTGCTTTCAAGTCATTTTCCCCCAAGATGTCCTTCGCCTCCGGGCTGAGACCCGACAGAGGGCACAGGAATGGATGGAGGCTCTGAAGACAGCGGCCAACGCGGCAAGGAGTTCTGAGCAAAACCTGCAAGTAACGCTGAGGAACAAAGCCAAGGATCAGATAGGTGGCCATGAGCAGCGGAAGAACAAACGCCAGTCCGTGACCACCAGCTTCCTGAGCATCCTGACAACTCTGTCTTTGGAGCGAGGACTCACGGCTCAGAGTTTCAAATGTGCAGGTATGGAGTACATTTGCAGCCTCAAGCTCATGCCTGAGCATCCCTGAATTCTACAGTGGGAATTTGTTTTTAAACCTCATGTGACAGTCACAGATGATTGTTAAAATCATGTTCATAAAAAATATCTCTCCTCTAAGGAGTATACTTCATTAAAAATTTGCTGGTATCAAGGCCAACTAGGGCTACAGAATGAGAGGAGGCCCTGTCAAAAAAAAATATCCTACGAGCCCACAGGTGGCTAAGATGGGATTGCCTTGAGTTGAAAGCTAGCAGGGGCTACATCAAGAGTCTGTCAGGGCTACAGTGTTACAGTGTGAGACCTTGCCTCAGAAATAGCCTAAACCAAACCAAACCAAACCATCCATCCTAATACTCGATGGTAAAGTAAATAGAAGTCATGGGGAATGTCAGTGAGTCAAAACGACTTGGCCAAAGCCTGACCAGACTGGAATTTAGGCTTCCTGAGTCAGCCATGATCCCATTTCCTCTGCCTTCTTGAATAAAAGTCACTGTAGTTGTGTATGTCACAGATTGTTTCATGACAGAATGTTAAGTCCTAGTAGCTATTGTAGCTTTTTAGGCAAGGCAAATGTTCCTACCTGGCAGCTGAGGTTGACTTTGTCAATTCCTGAAACAGTAGAATCTACAGAAAGTCAGCACTGAAAACAGTGTGGAGGTGGCTTAAAGGGAGGGAATTATTCAGCAGATGACGCCTGAGGCATAGGGGGAAGCCCAACCGAGTTCCTGGAGCTGTTCTGTGAGCTTCAGTGTTCTGTTCTGTCCATCTACTGTAAGCTGAATTAAAATCCACCTTTGCTAAACCCCCAGATTTGTCACGATAATTTAATACAAAGACAGACTTAATTGGAAACCTGATTGAGAAGTTTTAAAGTCAAGCGTTTTAGACTTAAGTATGCTGTTTAGAAATGAACAAGAAGCTCAGCACCAGCCAAGCGCAGGTTTTATGTTCTGACTCCCGCACTGAAAAAGAGCATGCGGTGGTCAGAAGAAAACACACACCTTAAATTCAGTGTAGTCACAGTGACCGCCTTTCTATTGGAAAGTAGTTGACTTTAAGGAGGGTCTCGATGACTGTGCAGTAGGAACTTAGAGATGGGATTGGCAAAAGGAGAAACTCTGAGCCAGAAATAGCAGGACCTCCAGACGTGGCAGCACATACCTGTATTTCCAGCACTTGGAAGGCTGAAAGAGGAGGATCGCCAGTTTGAAGGCAGTCTAGGATACATAGTGAAAACCTGTCTCAGAAAATAAAACACATTGGGAGAAACACTGACCCAGTGTATGTATGTGTGTGTGTGTGTATGTGTGTGTGTGTGTGTGTGTGTGTGTGTGTGTGTGTCTGTGTGTGTGTGTATACATATGACAGACTAGACCTTGTGATGAATCATCCAGCTACTTTTGAAAGTGGTTTTAAAATAAGAGGGCAATAGTTTTAGTAGTTTGGTGTATTTAATTTGTCTTGTTTTTTATTTATTTTAGAAATGGTTAGTGTTTCAGGGTCTCATTGGTGCATATATTATTACATTTCAGAATTCAGGCATTCAATAATAATTGCTTAGAAGATAGGCTTCCCAAACTAATAATATACTTGTGTGACATTAGATTGCTCGTAGGGTCAATAAATCTCTTGCTGTTGGAAGACAAGAGAGTATAGCTTTAAGAAACTGTGTAGTGAGAGAATGCAAACCGGCTGGGGCCATCTGCCAGGGCTGTCCATTTAGCTCGTTCTTGCCACGCTTCTCTCGGTTTGCTCCCTAATGCAGAGTGCACTGCCCATGTTTTGCATTGAGGGAAGGGAATATTTGAGAACAAACTAGGTGCATCTAAAAGTTGGAGCAATTAAAAACAGGAAAAGGCAAAGAGAGACGAGGCAGCAGGAAGGAAGCTAAGTAGAAGAGGGAAAATATTGCATAACGGGCAAGAATAGCACTTTCTGGCAGCGTCACCCAGATCCCTGTGGTAGAACACATCCCTAGGCTGTCGAAATTTGGTGCTCGTTAAATTTGGCTTGCTGCACGATAGCTGAGTAGGGAAGTGCGGGAAGTCAGACCATGTAATGTATAGTGTAGCTCATTCTAAAGTAAGATCAGTTCTGTTTCATTGCCTCTTTCCATCAGGGAGCGTGATATTCAGCTGCTTCTTGATAGGTGTAGTTTTACAGACCTTCATTTCCAGTACTAAACCGGAAGGGACAGTGGTTTTCTGCCTCGGGTTGGAAATTATTCTGTGTGTCCTGTAGGGGGCAGAGTCTCAAAAGAAAAAAACAAAACAAAAACTTAATAAACAAATCGGAATGTTTTTTCAAAATCCCTCAGAGCAGTTTGTTAGACTGCTGTAGCACATGACCTTAGCACTGTTAATTTCAGTCACTTGCTCTGCTTCTTGTATGCTGTCACCCTCCTTATGACAAGAGACTCTGTGGAAAAGCAGCTGCATTGCACGTTGAGAAGCAAATTTACAGAACTCCATGGCTTTAGTGTATCTCTAGTGTAGATTGTTAAGTTTTCAATGTCTGCTTAGTCCTTCCCCCTTTAAATGTTCTGAACAAACAGTGTTACATAGAAGGGGGCCCTGAGTAGGCTCTTTGTTCTGACGTCATTTGATTACTAGCGATTCAGAAGAGCCACAATACTGACGTTTATGTATATAGAACAGGACAGTTGTCCCATTTCACTAAATCCTTTCTCTAAGTGAAGAAATCTCTGGATCCTTTCAAATGTTTTTAGAGAGTCCCCATGGAGAAAATGGACACCTGAGGTTAGTTCTGAAGCTGTATGCTGGTCCACGACGGCATACTCCTTGCCTTCTGCTTAGACTTAGGATAGTTAGATTTCGTTTTGTTTGATAGCTGCATTGCTTCCTCCTCCTCAGTTCCACGGCTGCTTAGGAGGCTCTTGCGGCAGAAACTTAACCGTGTTCGTGCTTGCCTCCCGGGGACCCCCGAGCTTGCCAGTTCTACTTTCTGCCATCTGAAAACCCATTCCTGTGCGCATTTGATCATTTGCTGCTTGCCTGGCACTTGTGTGCCTGGGGTCAGTGCCCCAGAAATATGGATGCAGTGATCACATTGGTAACTGCCAGACAGTAGCCATGACAACAATTCACAGCCTTCAGTGGTGGTGCCAGGTAAGACTGTGAAACTGCTCATCTCTCATATTTCTGGCCTATAAGTAAGGCACTCAGTAGGCTGAGTCTCATGTTGGACCATGACATCACAGTGCTCTTGAGCAGGGCAGCATGTGCTGGACTCTGTAGGCTGAGTCTCATGTTGGACCATGACATCTCAGAGTGCTCTTGAGCGGGGCAGCATGTGCTGGACTCTGTAGGCTGAATCTTATGTTGGACCATGACACCACAGCGTTCTTGAGCAGGGCAGCATGTGCTGGACTCTGTAGGCTGAGTCTCATGTTGGACCATGACATCACAGCACTCTTGAGCAGGGCAGCATGTGCTGGACAAGGTGCGCAGTACTGCTATTTGGGGTGCTTTAATATGGCCTCTGTGGAAAGCGTCTGCAATAGAAGATGAGGTGTGCTTCTTTGAAATTATGGGCTGGAATTCAAAATTGTATTTGACAATGAGGAGTCTGTGACGCCAAAATATTAATGCTTAAAAGATGATTGTGCCGCTTATTAAAATATTTATGAAGGAGTGCATACCCATAAAAGGTTCTAAATCTGGTTATTCGTAACTGCTTTATAAAGTAGACTATCAGACAGCATGCCTGTTTCCTTAGGGATTCGACATGTGCGTCTGCTTATTTGTGCTCAGATGCATGGTTTTCTTGGTACAAGCACACAACAGTAACTTCCCAGCACTTGAGACCTAGCAATTGAGTGCAAGAATTTGAAGAGCCTGGGACTTTATAGTTGTGACAGAGATGCAAAGCTCACCTTCAGAAGTGTTCCTTGTGGGACTGTTTTGTAATCTGGACGTGGTTTGGGTGTCCCACTCGGCAGAGCCCATGAGTGGAACTGAAGTGGAGTGTGGGAAGGAAGAAGAATGGACCTAGGTGTGCACCGTTTTCCCACCGTTGTTTTTATGGTTTTGCTCCCTGGCTGCTGTTTAACCTCTGGGGACTGCTGTTGGTGATTGTGCATCTCTGGCATTGAGAGCTGTTACTTTCCTTTTTCTTCCCCTCCAGCCTGGGGGGAGGGGGGGCTCAAGGGGGTGAGTTTTGCTGTGAATTCTTCAGCCATTTAGTGCAAATTCCTGTAATTACCGGCATTGTGTCTCCTCTGAATGGCACATAATACAGCAGAAGCCATTCCTAATTGAGACCTTACAGGAGGTACAAATCCCCTCTTTGTTGAGCCTGACAAATTAGTGCCAGAAAGTGGCAGGGTCCGAGTGGGAATCAAAGCCAAGAAACACAAAGATGAAACTTAAGGCTACAGTAATAACCCTCTCTGTCCTGAAGGGAAAAGAAGGTAATGACCAATGGAAAAATGAAGGGTTGTTTTTGTTGTTGTTGTTATAAATTCCCTTGACATGACAGCACCTCAGGGCTGCTCTATTTATTTAGTAAGAGTGATTAAATAGTAATACCACAGGGCGGCCCATTGTTTCCCCAGGCACCCCCATCTCACAGACCCCTGTTGCCTTGGCTAATTGATTGACAATGGACCACTGAAAAAGAGTTTGTTGTTAGGACCAGGGATGTGAGAGCATCCTTGCACCCTGGTGTGTCTCTGCATGCATGCTTCATTTTGTGTGAAGTGGACTGCACACATACACCCCGCCCTGTGTGTCTCCGCATGCATGTTTCATTTTGTGTGAGCTGGACTGCGCACACACACACCCCGCCCTGTGTGTCTCCGCATGCATGCTTCATTTTGTGTGAACTGTATTCCAGTTTGCCTCTGCCTCACCTTACCCCTTCTCTTTCCCTTACCTTACTTTTCTGTTCCCTTTTTCTCACCGACACCCCAACAAACAGGTAGTGGAGAGTTAGAATTGTCGTCCAGGTTTTGGAGAGGTTTAGCCTCGGGTCAGCTCCTGCTCTGGGTAAGGCAGAAAGCGTAGTCTGAGATGAGAGCAGGGAAGGAGATTGGTGGCGCTTTACGGCAGTAATATGTAGGCTTAATGGCTGTCCGGAACTCGTCTTTGCACTAAGGTTTTTTTGGTTTTTATTTTAATGAAATTCCTTGCTGAATTTCTGGAAAGGAAAAAAATCCTCACACCATTACAATTTACATTTGGGGGCAAGTATTTGGGGGCTAGAAACAAAACCTTTTGTTTTTTTTCCAGTGGCCCTCAGTTCCTGAGAAACCAGATTTGATTACTTGAGGATCAAATCTGGCTGTTGGTGGTGGATGCTGTAAGCTGTGGGAAGATGACCAAAGGCCTCTAGGCAGATAATTAATAGCCTCTGGTTATATATGCCCAACTAGCTAAGCTGAAGATAAATCCCTAATTTAACTCTGTTACAGCTGCAAAAACAAATCATTTCAAGCCCCCAGGAAAGCAAAATACATTAAACAAACAGTATCGACCTCGCTAATACCTCATGGCATTTCATGTGATAAATGGGGGCATATTTCTGGTGAGTGCCTGTTTTATGATGTCCTTTAGACATAAAGGACACCTTCACCCTAGCAATACAAGCATCCCTGATAGAAAGTAGAGAGTGGTTAGTTATTCATCCGGTAGCTACCAGTTTGGAAGTAAGCAGCATTTCTGCATTGGTCCTCATTAGTTACTTATTGACCTTGACGCAAATTCTGCTACGTGGTTGAGAAAGAGAAATTGAATCTGGCAACTGATAGTGGGTGTAGATCTACTTAAAGGAAGGTCTGTTGGTTCCCAGGTGCAAAGATGAGCAGTTGTGTATTTTACTCTTAGGCGAAAAAGTATAAAAGTGTTAGGGAAGATTTGTTTTCATCCTATGTGAAAAAAAATGGGGGAGGGGGGCAGTAATTTGGTGTACCAAAGTGGCAGGTCTTCTAAGGAAATGAACTTGAAAACCAAAAGAGAACGTTTTCCTTTTTGTTTGCAGTTCTTATATGTGTGTGCTGCTTCAAATTTACCTCCCTTTTGGTAAGGATAGTGATAAGACGAAGATTTATTTGGTTAGTGTATAGGACGATAGAGAATTAGAGGAAGAAAAACAAGGAGGAAAAATGCAGCTATGTCTTTTAAGGCATAGAATCAGCTTGCATAAATAAGAAGTACTTTGTTGTTGCCTTGCATGTCGTCCAAGTCATCTTGTCATTGTTTTCGGTTGTGGCTTCTTACTGGAAGGAGAGATCACTAGAGGGGTGTGTGTGTGTGTGTGTGTGTGTGTGTACTAAATGGCAAAATTTTATTTCTCTAAATTTGAATATGACTACAAAGGTTGCTGGTAGTAAAAAATTATCAAATAAATTTTAACTTGAATGTTCATGTCAACAAATATTTAGAAAGATGAAAGATTATTTGCTCGTTAAATTTATTAGATATTTATCAATCACCTTATATGGATCACACATATTCTCCTAGGATCATTGGAATATGTAAACAGGAGTGAGGTACAAGCTGTTCCCTCCAATGCCTTGCAGAAAGCCCCTTCCCTCAAAAAGCATGTAAAGGAATTGGAGAGAAGGCTCAAGAGAGAGTGTGGAGGTGGCTGGTTGCAGACTTGAGACCATTGCTCCAACTCTTGCTTATCCAAGAGAGTTCCCATTGTGATTTAAAAGCTGAGGAGTTAAAATGGCCTCTACTTTCTTACTCATTTTAGATGTTTTTAACTTCCAGAAAACCCTCCTTGGCTTTTATCACATCTAGCAGAAATAATATTGTCTGCCCATTATGTAGTAGATGCATGTCAGGCACAACAGAAGAGTAGGCATAGCCTGGAACCCTGAGGACCGGAGTTGGTTGAGGATGCATACAGGAAAATGAGCTACTCGATCAGGTCTCTGCTGTGCAGTGCCCCGCGTTTAGGGAAACATCTGGCCTAATCCCCACGACAGTGAAACTTGGACCATCAGAGGTTATAGTTCTGTTGTTTTGTGAGTGACTGGCAGTCTTACCTAAGCATTGCTGACGGAGAGGTCCACATCACTCTAAAAGGCTGTCAGTGAAGGGGCGGAGCTTATTAAGGACAAAGACTGGGGTCCCGCCTGGGTTTCCAGTTCTTCCACTTGCAAGTTCTGTTACTGTGGCTAAATGGCTTCATTTCTCTGTACCTTCATTTTTCTCATCTCAACTCTGAGAACACATTTACATCTGCCTTATTGTTTGACCTTAAAGGCTTAGAACAGGGTTCAGCACATCATAAGGCTAGCAATTATTAATATTTGCTTACCTTTGATAGCATTTGCCTGGGTATACATACCAAAGTTACAGCTCTTACAACACAGGCTTGAACCACTAAGATGTAGAATGATAAAACTGAGCAAGTCAGGCTAGAGGGATGACTGACAACAAGTGAGGTTTAGAGTGATAGGTACCTAGTCTTGTATTTATAGTCAGAAGATTAACCACAAAGATGGAGAGCAGAGGAAACTTGACCAACAACAGTCCATGTGGGCATATAAATGAGGCAGCTGGAAGCCAGCGTTCGGTCGGCTTTGGTCCCCAAAGAAGAGAGAAATGACTTCCGAGACAGCTCGATGATGAAGGCACCTGCTGCCGAGCCTGCCCACCTGAGCCAGATCACGTGAGGCTCATGGTGAAAGGAGAGAACAGACTTCTGACGTCCACGTGGGCATGGTAACTCACAGCCCTCTCCCAGAGTCCTTAATGTTGTCTGTCCTGGTCAGGGCTCATCTGGAATGTTCAGCTATGGATGTTGCTCTTTAAAATAAACACCCACATCTGTTGATACAGAAGACAGAGAAGGAACTCTAATCATGGTGTACACATGAGACTAGATGAGGGGGTATAACGTGAGGGTCACGTGTTTGAGAGCCGACACTTACAAGATAGGTGCACTTGGTGCAGTTCCATCTGACGAATGCAACAACCACCGCAGGGGATTGGAGAAAATGAGCAGAGGCCTGTCCAACAGGGCTGGAAAGCTGCGAATTTCAAGTGTCAAGGTACCTAGATTGAAGGTTGGAGAAATGGCTCACAGGTTAAGAGCACTGGCTGCTCTTCTAGAGGATCTGAGTTCAATGCCCAGCACCCACATGGTAACTCACAATGGTCTGTAGTTCTACATATGAACTCTGGGCGCCAGGTACACAAGTTTTACACAGCTCTACATGCACCAAAACACCATACATATAAATTAAAATTGAGGTATTTTCTAAAAAAGATACTTAGATTGTCTGAGAGTTTTCTCAGTTGCAATGCAGAGAGACTAATTTAGGTCTCCTGCAAGTGTTTTTTGAGCCCCCACTAAGTTCTGAGCACTGTGCTTGGTGTACAGAGAACAAGACAGCCCTGTTTTGTGTAAGTAATTATGACAGTTAAATGGAGGTCTTTAGTTCTCTTTCTACCCACCTGGAAGGTTCTTGCTCTATACAGCCTTTTTTTCCCCTCTCATCCTGTAATTTTTTGAATGTCTCTGGTTTAGAGAAAATGAGATTAATGTCTTGTGACTAAATCACATTCAATAGTACCTTTCTTCCTTTGGTGAAGAGAGCCTGTGCCAGTAGGAATACCAATTGACTGAAAAGACGGACGATGGGCCCTTTCCTGGCTCTGATGTCTTCCATTGTGGAAATTGCTCTACATTCTACCCTTTTTAGAGTCTAAGTTTCTAGGTCTAGAAAAAAATCTTAAATAAAAATATAGGTAACAGGAATCTGAACACACACTGAAATAGTAACGTGAGTCTATGAAGAACAATGTTATATAATTTGTATTTTAAAATATTTCATATCCTGAAATTCAAAGAGATTTGATCACTATGTAAGTAGGCCGTTTGATTTTATAGGATATAAATTTGCCTTTTTGATTTATTCCTAGTATTTTCATCATAGAAGTCACATGTATCTCTTTGATATGTTTCAGAAGAAAAGGATCATTTTGAATTTCAGAAGACAGGGATCTTTTGATGGACCTTCCTGAACTTCATAGGCATCACTGTGCCTTTTTTTTTTTTTTTTTGAGCCGTTCATTTCTCCGAGTCTTTGTTGTTATACTTTGGTCTGGAAAGTTCTTGTCCCTTTTTGTAGCTTCCTTTTTGGCTAACATTGTTCTCATCACATGCTCATTTCTAGCTAAACTTCTGAAGAAAGTGTTACTGCATGATTGGACGCCACATGAGTTGAAAGTTTGTTTACTGCCCTTTCCCTGGGAGAGAAATTGGTCTAGATGTGGTTTAGGATAGATTGGGTAGGTCAAGCTCCTTCTTAATTCCCACCTAGGATCTTTAAACTTCTAAGCTCCTCATGGACCCCTAAGGGTGAGAATCCTTACTTGAGAGGCTTTCTAAAATCTAAGGCAGGAATACACTTATGTGAAAATTTGCCTTCGTCTTGAACTCACTATCTTTTTATGTAGCTATCCTTTAACTTGTGATCCTCCTTCCTGGAGCCTCCCACGTACCCAAGGATTACCTCCAAGCTTGACATTTTTTATGTATCTGTAGGTAAGATAATCTAATATCGTAGCAATACCAATTTTTCTTGTATCATTTTTAAAAATCTAATTGTTTACTTATTTGAGAAATATGGACTATATACAGTCCTAGAAATTGCTGTGGGATAACCTAAAAATTAATTTTATAGTAGGAAATAGTAAGACTTTATGCCTACATGTCTTTCCACATTGATAAATGCCAGCATTGAAAATGTTTTAATTAAACCAAATCAATAAGAAACCCGAAGAACACCAAGTTCCTTCTCTTGTTTTGGATGAAAACTTGGGCATATTTACAAAGCAATGACCCTAAGGTGGTGGCCGCTGTGGGAGTCTGTCAGTTTTGACTGTAGATGTAATTCTGTATTATATAATCTTTGTTGAAACCCTCTGTATATCTTGAATGTTCTTTTCTTGCAAGTATTTCTGGACCATTTCTACCTCTGCTCCTTCCTCCTTCTAATGTCCTAGGCAGAACGGAACTCCATCCTCAGGAGCTCCTTGTCTGTCTACTCAGATGAACCTCTGCCATGGGCCTGGGACTTCTTGTTTCACTTCGTGCCCCAAGATGTCTATCAAAGGTCTCCCTACCCAAGATCTATCAAAGGTTGCCTTAGCACCCACATTAGAATCTAGTATCTGGACCCATCCTATGACCTGTCGAGTTAGAGAAAGTCCTGGCCTAGCTATGTAATGTTGTTGGGGGCAGGGAGCAAAGCTCTGCCTCTGGATAGAGAGGAGATAAACATGGCGCACAGGAAGAATGGCGGTTTATAAAGATACAAGGGGAAATTCTGTATTAGGATGAGGTTTAATTTTAATTGGGCATGTTAATTAGGTAAGTCAAAGGGCTTCAGTACTTTGATAGCTGGACCTTGGTAATCACCATCAGGAGGAAGTGGCCAACTAAGGGAATGGACCTTGGTGACTAACTCTCGAAATATAATCTAGTGGTTTTTAGCAAGGCAGAGGGAATGGGGGAGGAGGGCAAGGCCTGCCAGGGCCAAGCTTGCAACACTGAGCTCTCTAGAGTCCCTTTAACCGCTACTGAGCTGTCTAAGTTGTTTACACTTACTAATAGATGTTGAGTGTAAAACTTTCTCATGTCGAGCAGTTTCTAGGCACGCTTGGGTTTCTGCCACACGACCTCTCGGAGCCTGTTGCTATGTTAATGTAACGGACAAGCATGCAACATTTCCAAATCCCCTTAGTTTAAGTGTGACAAGATTACTCCAGTTCACATGCCAGCTACATTTCCAGGGCCACTGGCCCGTTCGCTCTGACTGGCTGGAAGTGCTCAGGGACTCCCATGACCACTCAGCTCTGCTGATTCTCTTAAACAACCCGTAGAACACAGAAGAGATCTGCACTTCCAATTAACCATTTTATTGTAAAGCCGAATGAGCAGACTGCTCTGCATGAGACTCAGGGTACATCATGACCCCATCACATCTTCTGTTCAAAGTGAGAATGCGCCCCAAACTTCTGTGCCCAGAGTTTGTACGGCAGTTTTGTTATGTAGGTAAGGCTAACGGAATCATCAGCCACATGACTGAACTCAGTCTTCAGACCATTTTCCTCCCTGGCGACCAGCTAGCTCTCTACCTGAAGCCGTTGAGTGGCCCCCCATGAGTTCTTCATTACTATATAAAGTCAGGTGTGATTTAAGGGACTCAGGAATAACCAAGGCATTTGGAACATTTAGGGAAAATCCCAGGAATTTTAGAAGCTCCTTGCCTAGACCCAGGTATGAAGACCACACACGTTTTATTTCAACACAGCATATTATATGACCATTTCCAAAACCAAAATGGTGCCCGACTGGAAGGGGAATACTTGATTTCTGTAGCTTCCCAGCAGAGGAGAATGAATTGCCCTTCGCATTCACCTGCCTCATTGTTTTCAGTCAGCTTTTAACACCGACTGTAGCTGTTTAGGGGAGGAGATTTGGGTGGTATTTTCCTGGGTGCTCCTGGCACCAAAAAGCTTCAGAGACAGGCCAGAACCTACGAGCTCTAGACTGTCGGCCTCCTATAGCCCTCGAGAGCACCAGCTATTCTAACGCAGTTACTACTCTTTTAATATATATAAAATAACAAGCTAAACTTGTCACTATTACTTTTAGCTGAAGAAAAAACATCTAGTTTACTGTGTATATATCACTTCTAGACAGGAACTAAGATTCCAAGAGCGTAGACGTGGGCTTGAAGCAATTTCCAACCAGATTAGAGATCACATACACCAAAGCTCATCGAGTCTTCATCATTTTAAATCACATGGGGCTGAACCAGAAACCTTGCTGAAAATAACCGTCCTTGCAAATCACCAGGCCTGTGCCTCTGACTCAGGGAACAGACTTAGCTTGAAAGTCTTGATCTTTCTCCATTTTCGTCAATAACGAGGTTTTTCTCAAGCCCCAGAGACCACACAGAATAGACACACTTGATGTGGTGACTGGGGGGGGGGAGGGAGTGGGGGCATCTAGGCTCAGTGGATAAGTGATAAATTAGGAGCACAACACTTGGTCTGCTGGTAACCCTGCCACTGACTTACAACCTCAAGCCAGCCTTTCCAGTCTTTTGAGTCAGCACCTTCAACACTGTGTCCTCGGGAAAGGCCTGGCTGCTTTGTCTGTATACGATTCGTATATTAAAAAGTTCTAACCAATTTAGTAATATTGTACATCACTATGTTTTTGCCCAGAAAGTATGGTAGGTTCCTCGGTGATGTCTTACATTGGCCTAACAATGGATGGGCTACCTCTGGGAAATGATGCTTCTCATCCAATGTTAGGATGAAGGATTTTAGGTTGAATAAAGGGTGTCTGATAATGCCAAAGCTTTCCTCAATCTCCGGAAGCTTGACTCTACCGGTGATCTTACCAACGTGTATGTGCCAATTGCCCTCCCCTTTCCTCCAGTCCCTGGGGGATGCTCCCTGTCTGAGCCGTCACCTTAAGGAGTTTTTCAGGCTAATGAGTAAAATCTCTTCTTTTTCCTGTCAGATATTATGATGATAAGATCAAATATTATATTTTCCAGAGATCACATTTCTCATTTTGTAATGGTCCCCTAAATTAGCTCCATTTATACATCTGGTCACAGCTGGAACCCCTCTTGCTGAAGTAGCAAAAACCCTGTTCTCTGAGGTCAAGCTGAGCATGCCAGGATCCTTCTTTCTCGGAGGGAGTGACGTTTGCCACACAAGTCTGGTTACCTGAGTTTGATCCCCAGAACCCATGTAAAGGTGGAAGGAGAGAACCAGTTCCCCAGAGTCGTCCTTGGTCCTCTCCAACTCCACTGGTCCACGCACACCCCACCACACACTAACATATGAAAAGTTAAAGACTGAACTCATCATTTCTCCATCTGTAAAGAGGTCTGATAAGGGCCTGAGAGAAAATCAGGGGCTATTGTGCCAAGAAATTCCTTTCAAATGGCAAGGTGAGGACCAGAAAATAGGAATTTCTACTTGTTGCAGTTTTTTAAATTTGGCCTACCTTGTCTAAATAAAAGGATGCAAACAGCCTGCCTTCAAATACCTAACATTTAATTGAAAGATTTGCTTTGGGCATGGGCACAGGTGTATTCTAAGAGAATCAGAAAAACCTGGGAGCCATAAAACAAAGGAATAAAGGAAAGAAGTAAGGGAACGCAGTGTCTTCATCTCATAGGGCATATGGAATTTAGTGTGGGATGGGAATGAAATCCAAGCATGGATTTATAGAACCTGATGAAAGTCACCTTTTTCCATTTTGAGACTGTCCCTACTCCTCCTCGGGTCCACTCTCATGACTTTAATTTTATCAAATTGTTATCATTACTGAAATAGCTCAAGTAGGCATTACTCTAAGAGATGCTGTCAGGGAGGAAGAAGGAAGATTGTGTTTTAAAGATACCGTCAAGTTCAAAGAGATGAGACCCCGTGCAGCATAAGGAAAGAGAAGTGTGTGTTAAGAGCAGGGAGTGATGTGGGGGAGTCAGAGGGGACCGTGGTGCAGTCCTGTGTGTAATTCAGCTGCAGACTGAGTGAGGCTAATGCAATAGGGACTTCTAAATCCAAGTTATAAGAAAAGATAAGGTCCAGAAACAGAGGAAGGAGAGACCTGTTGTTTCTTAGATAAATCAGAAAGATAATATCAACTTCTAAGCTACTGAAAGGTTGTTGACCTTTTAGACCAATCATAATAGAGATGTCACTCGGGCATCACAGAGAGCTGGTGATGATTGCACAGAATGCTAAATGCCAGCGGAAGGTGCTGTAGAAGGAACAGAATCGGAGCATACAGTGGATTCTTTGCAAGACAAAGTATTTGGAGCAGAGCTGGGACTAAGGTAAGGTGAGCCAGGTAGCACAGTATCTTTTGGAGTACCTGAGTGATTAAGATAAAATACTTTAATAATATTCTCAAAATGAAGCATAATGTCAAATGATCCCGAGTTCAGAGACTGTCAGCGTTACTGTTACTCTTTCTCAGGCTCGGCTCTATTTCAAAGAACCTTCCGGTAAGGCAGCATATTTAATACACATCCTCCCCAGCTCTGATAGCCCATCTGAGCCTTTGCTTTTTACATACTGAGGCTGGCCTGTTCTGGATCACAGGCCTTCAGGCACAGTGTGCAGACGGAACCAGTGGGAGGAGGCGGGCTGTGCTAGAGGAACACCAACACCCGTGACTGTAGCCTTCAAGTGAGAGCTCTTAGTGGGCCAGCACGTCACCAAAAGGATTCGTTTGGGAAGAAAAATCCCCGAAGTTACACGCAGGCTATTTAGAAGACAGAGTGAAGTGTGAACAAGACCTCTTTTCCAGGACACTTGCTTTACCAAGCAGCTTGAATAATCTTCTTTGGGTCAGAAAGTAAAGCTTGTAGAAGGGCTTTTCCCGCTCCATAGAAAAAGTTACAGCCGTTGCTGGAACAGAAAGTGGCTAGCTAGGTGAGCATAACGATCTCTTGATATTATTACTCTCCTGTCTTTGCACTGGCCAGGTTTTAACAGTGACGTGTCTGTGTCTGTCATTTTGACCCAGTAAAGCTTTGTTGTGGAGGGAGGCCTGTCCTGAGCAACATCACCTTCACTCCAAACTGCCTTTCTGACTCTAGGGGCTCCTGCAGCAGTCATGGGCTCAGAACATCTGGGCATTTTGACAGAGCCTGCCGGTACTTTCACATCAGGCTGTATTCCCTCCTGCTTTCATTCCCGAGCCCAGACCAAGTCAGGAGGACTCAGCCAGTTCTCTCCCCTTCCACTTTTTAACCTTAGTGGTGAATTTTCTCAAAACTCAGACTCCCACCGTGCTTGAGGCAACCCTAGCAGTCCCTCTGTCTGTTAGTCAGGCCACTGCACCCTGAGCACAGCCTCTCAGTCCAAGCTCTTGTCCCAACCATCTTTACACCTTACAGTGGCGCTTACAGTGGCGCTTACAGTGGCGCTTACAGTGGCGCTTACAGTGGCGCTCAGATCCTGGAATGCAGGGGTTCCCAAGCATGCCCAGGATTTTCTCACTTAAGTCTTTTCTGACATGACCTTTTCTAAAGTCTTTTCCCCCCTCAAAATCCAACAGAAGTAAATGAGAAAGCAAAGTAATTGGCTTTAAGAGGAAAACAGGAATGGAAAAATTGATTTAAATACACTAGGAGCTGAAGTTATAAAATTTCATTATGAAACTTCATCTTACACTAATATAAACAATGCTATTGAAGTGTCTTGTAAGAAAAATTAAAACTAACTTTACAACTCAAATCATGTCTTTTAGAAGTAAAAATCTCTTGTAGATCATTCTGTTTACAACTCCAGGTAGATACTTGGTAGATGAAAAGCAGTCAGTATCTCTAGTTGGTCCACATATTTGTTTATTCACCTTAGCAAAAATCAAGATTTATTGCCTTTCAAGATAAATTTTGACTAAATATTGACTTTAGGTTCTCGATCATTATTTACCCGAAAGACCAATAAATCTTAACACTTCTTGGGAGTTGAAATCAATTCAGTATTTATTCATTTATTTCATACAATTTATACTTAAAAATTTTTAGATTAGATTTTTAAAGGATTTTTATATGGTGGTGTTCATTTGCATGTATGCTTGTCCATTACATGTGTTCTTGGTGCGTGTGGGAGCTAAGAGAGGGCACCGGATACCCTAGAACTGGAGTTATGAATGGTTATGAATCATCACATGGGTGCTGGAATCAAACCCAAGTCCCCTAAAAGAGCAGCGAGAGCTCTTAACTGCTGAGCCATCTTTCAGCCCATGATTTATAGTCTTAATAATAACATTTCATGAGATTGGTCAAATACTGTAGCAGTTAGTAAGATTATATTTTCACTCAGCAACACATACCTGACATGTGATATTCCCTTCATTTCTTAGTTAAATGCAGTACCTTTAGCACTATTAATACAGCCAACATATCAGAGCTGTCTTACGTTTTTAAATATTCCATACAAATACCCCCCCCCTTGGGCTTCCCACAGGTCAGGGAACCCTGATTGCTCTTCGAGCAGATGAGGGAGGGGGACTTGATGGGGGGAGGGGGAGGGAAATTGGAAGCGGTTGCGGGGAGGAGGCAGAAATCCTTAATAAATAAATAAATAAAAATAAATAAATAAATTTAAAAATTGTTTTAAATAATTAAAAATAAAAATATAGTATAAATTTCTAAAAAAAAAACAAACCAAATACCCCCCCCCCAAAAAAAAACTAGAAAACACAGACCAAACAAAAACCTCACCTAACAGCTTACAGTATACTTGAACTTTTTAAACCTATTCAGACTAGGAAAAGTCCAGGGTTGCCTTTCCTTGGTTGCCTTAGTTCTGCAAGTAGAATCAAGCAGTACACAATGATGATTTGTGGGTAGCCTGTGCCTCAACAGCTGCTGTCTGCTGGTCCCAGTCTCCCCGTCTGTCCGTGTTCTGTCTCTAGATACAATGGGCACTGAGCTCTTGCTGCTTCAAGGCACAGTGCTAGTACTTCCCATGCCCATTTGCCACCTTGCTGAACTGAAAGGAAAGTCCTTGGTTCAGGGCACCCATTTTTACCCCAGCGGAGTGCACTTTTGTTATATTCTTAAGAACACAGCTGTCTTCTGCAAGCGCCAACTCGGGTTAACCTAAGTGTCTCAGCCATGGTAGGGACAGTGTCCTTCCTAGCCTAACTTATGCTTTTAAACATGTGTTAGCCCTCAGACTGCAGGGCAAAACTTTATGAGCCAAATTCTGGCCAACAGGTAGTGACATTTTCACATATATAATCTCTCAGCACTGTAAAATTTATAGATGAATGTAAAGTGAAACTTTTCAGAAAAAAATTATTCTGTAATAAGCAGAAGTGACTTCAGGATAGGTTTGGAAACAACCAGTATATTTCAGGATTATATTTAAGCATGTAAAACCTCTTCCAGCTATAAAGGTCATTTTTTTCTTTAAAAAATATTTTTCTATTATTCACTGACAATTTCATACATACATACAAGGTATCTTGGTTATAGTCACCCACACTTTCCTTTCCCTCCCTCCCTGCCTCCCTCCCTCCCTCCCCTAACTCGCTGAGTTCAGCTCATTAATGCTGCCTGTGCTTGTGCAAAGGGCCATCCACTAAATCCAGATCCATGGAGAAAATTGACTCTCATTTTCCCAAGCAGCCATCAACTGCCAAGAACGTGTCAGCAGCGGTTGTGGCTTTGTGAGCTTCTCCCCGACCCATGCTGCAATGCTGACTGACTTGATACTGTGCAGGTCTTACTTACGTACGCGCCCAGCTGTGGGTTTATGAGTGCGGTGTTCATGTCATGTCCAGAAGACAGCATCTCACTGTATCCTCCCCATCTTCCAGCTCTCGTATTCTTTCCACCCCCTTTTCATGATGCTTCCTGAGCCTTGCGGTGAGGAGTTGATATGGTTGTTCCATTTAGGGCTGGACATTCAGTAGCTCTTGTTCTTCGCTTTTTGACCAGTTTACAGGCTTGTTTTGTTTTGAGACAGGGTCTCTCTGTGTAGTCCTGAGTGTCCTGGAACTTGCTTTGTAGAACAGACTGGCCTCTGAATCACTGAGATCCGCCTGCCTCTGCCTCCCAAGTGCTAGGATTAAAGGCGTGCGCCACCACCGCCCGGCAGTTTATGAGTCTTTACGCTGTTGTCGCTGCAAAAAGAAGTTCCTCTGACCAAGGCTGACAGCGATCCTAGTCTGAGTGTAGGAACATAAATAGTTAGATGGCAGATTGACAACATGAGCAATAGCAAGTTTTCCTGCAGGGCCTATGACCTCCCTAACCATAGAAATTTGGGGGCCCAGTATTCAGTGCCAGGAATGAATTTCCTCCTGTGGTAAGAGCCTGAAATCCAATCAAAAAGTGGTTGGTTACTGCTGCCATAACAGCCATGCCACTATTACACCAGTGGGTTCATCTTGCTTGCAGATCAGTATTGTACCACACAGGATCCAGCACTGGGTAAGACCATTGATGTTCCCCAATCCTCTCTCCCCACATAGCCTGCATAGTACCTTGTGGCACTATGAAAGCTAGCCGGAAGGAGGAAATTTCCTACTCTGCTCCAGATTGATTTTTTCTTTCTTTCTTTCTTTCTTTCTTTCTTTTTTTTTTTTTTTGGTTTTTCAAGACAGGGTTTCTCTGTAGCTTTGGAGCCTGTCCTGGTCCCGGCCTCCAGATTTCCAGATTGATTTTTCTTTGCTCAGCAACCAAAGTGTATGATATCTTTAGCTATAGGATTTTACCATCTAGTTAGTTAGTGAGCAACCAAAGGCATTGACAATGGTCTGTGTTGTTTTGGAGGAATCTGGGGCTTTTGTCTAATAACCTGAAAGGAGATATCTATTCCTTGCACTGAGATTTTTGTTTAATAGCCTGCTTTTGTTTTATTTGCTTGTTTTTGTTTGTTTGTATTTTTTTCTGGGAGCAACCAGCTATGAAGTTTTTATTCCCTGGGAAGAGAATTCACTATCAAAGTATTTAAAACCTTATGAAGAATATAATTTTGAGCTTCTACAGCCTAAAATAGGTATATAGTTTCCACCAAATCTCTGCCAACCCATACCATTTCTTCATATTAGTAATTATAGTGGCACAAGATTAAGTTCTCCTCTTGTTCCTCAGTTTCGAGTTGCTTAGAAATACTGTTTGTCTTATAACAAAGTGTATACACTCCATATGACATATACCATAGTCTTTATCTAAATGTTCAGTGTCTTACTTTGTTTTATGATTAAGTAGATCCCTTCTGCTTTGTGGGTTACTGTCTTGTTCCAAAGACCCAGTGGTAGTTTGAATGTTTGAGATAGGAAAGGGGTTGGGTCAATGATTTATAAGTAGGTGTTTTCAGATTCCTTTAGTCTTTGTACCCTTTCCATTTTATAAGTAGAATTTCAAAGCCTTATTTCTACCATGCTAATTGAGGTGTAGTGGTAGCCATTCTTACACCTAAACTCTGTCCCTTTCTGCTGTTCAGGGTACAAGGCTATGATGTGGGATTCCCTTCTGTATGCTGTGAATATGTTTTATTACCATTGGCTAATAAAGAAGCTGTTTCAGCCAATGGCTTATCAGAGTAAAGCCAGGTGGGAAATCCAAACAGAGATATATAGAGAGAGAGCAGGCAGAGTCAAAGAGTCACCATGTAGCTGCCAAAGAAGAAGGACACGCGGGAACCTTACTAGTAGGCCACAGCCTCCTGGCGACACAATGATTAATAGAAATGGGTTAATCAAGATGTAAGAGCTAGCTAGGAATACGCCTAAATCATTGGCCAAATAGTGTTGTAATTAATATAGTTTCTGGGTGATTATACAAGGCTGGGACCCATGTTTATTTTTGCTTCAACTTCATTTAATGCCAGCTCTATATTGAAAAGATTGTTTATGCCTTAAATTAAATGCTGCCTACATGTTTGGGCTATTCCCAGGCTGGATAAGCAGAACATTTAGTTTATGCCAAATATATGCCAAACTGCTCTTTGTTTTTAAAAGTGTATATTCAACACTAACTCCTTTTTGTTGCTTGCTTGTTTGTTTGTTTTAAAACAGAGTCTGACTTTGTAGCTCTGGCTGTCCTGGAACTCACTATAGAGACCAGGCTGGCCTTGAACTCAGAGAGATCTGCCTATCTCTTGCCTGCCAAGGTCTGGGGTTAAAGGCCTGCGCCACTCCATGCCCAGTTTAACCCTAGCTATTATTTAGTAGATAGCTACAGACAGTAAACTAGGGAAACCGAGTTGTTTATGACCTTACACCCAGTTCCTGACAGTTCTTTATTTTTTTCAGCACTTGGGTGGCATGGGACTCTCAAAGCCAGGCCCGTCACACATTCTAATCAGTGTTCAGCCACGGGACCGCAGCACTAGTCTCACCATCCCAACACCTGTAAAAAACCAACTCATTGAGCCTCTGCAGTCTCAAGGGTCTAACACTGTTTAAAGTCCAGGCCTTAGGGCAGCATTTTACATAGGGCTTGTTTATGGCAACCCACTGCTCCCTGCCAGGACACTGGAGGGAGGGAGGGAGGGAGGGAGGGAGGGAGGGAGGGACTGGGAGATCCCATTCCTTAGCCTAGCGTGGACAATTCATCCTGTCCTATGCCTATGGAAAAGAGGCTGTGGAATTCATCAGGTTTCCCTTCCGCTTTTCTCCTCCCATCCCTTTTAAAGACTGGGTCTTCCTATGTACCCCACATTAGCTCTGAAATCATGATCCTCTCACTTCAGCTACTAGAGTGTTGGGATTACGGACACCATGATGTCTTTGCTAGGCTTTATTTTTTTCTGATTTTACAGAGCAAATGAACATTTGTTTCCTCAAACTCCTTGTCTCACACCTCCCCTCCTGTTTTTAGAAGATAGGGTCACTAATACCTTCCCCAGCCTCCTCCTTCCAAGTGCTGACGTTACAATATTTACTACCACCATCTGGTTTTTTCTCTTAGCCTTTTTTTAAAATATTTATTTATTTATTTATTTATTTATTATGTATACACATTCTGTCTGTGTGTATCTCTGCAGGCCAGAAGAGGGCACCAGACCTCACTACAGATGGTTATGAGCCACCATGTGGTTGCTGGGAATTGAACTCAGAACCCTTGGAAGGGCAGGCAATGCTCCCAACCACTGAGCCATCTCTCCAGCCCCCTTCTCTTACCCTTTTTGTAAAAGCACTTTCTTCTCTTCTTGCATGATTTTCTTTTATTTTATTACTTTTTTGTTTTTTAGAGCATCTCTACCTGCCAAATGCAAAACAAAATAGTCCAGCACTCGAGAGGCAGAGGCAAGTGAGTCTCTGTGAGTTTGAGGCCGGCATGGTCTACAGAGTGAGTTCCAAGACAGCCAGGGCTGTTACACAGGGAAACCCTGTCTCAAAAAACAAAATGGAAACAAGCAGCATCAATAACAACAACAACCAAAAAGCAAAATACAGTTTGACCTCATGGAAGTATATGAAAGCTCGTGTTATGGGATAAAAAGCAACTTGGAGTAGCTAACACTTCCACAGTGAGACAGGCTCACCTAGGGATGGATCTAGGCTCAGCTCTTGTCCTTCCCTCTCGGGTCCCTTGGTTCCCCGGTTCCAGGCTGCAGAGGTTGACAGCTATTAAGCAAGGAGGCTGTTGGCTCAAGACCTTCGCCTCAAAAAACCACACAGCAGCCCGCCAAGCTAACTAGGTGCATTTATGAGAAGAAAGATTGTCCTTTGTAGAGAATTATGCCAAAATTCTGTTGCGAGCCTTAGATTCTATCGGATGTCTTAGTGAAAGGCCGTTTGGGAAAGGGCTACACATGCAGCAAGCAGGGTTCTGCTTACACGGTGACATTTGTTTCCAAAGTGTATCAGAGGGGAAGCTAAGCTCTTCAGAGCATGTGTTCATTAAAGATGTGAAGTGGGGTGGGAAGCAATAAAAAAAAAAAGGCCAGTGAGTTCTCTTGTGAGGTAGTTTTTTGTTCTTATGAATTGAACACTCTGAAAAGTTTCAAAAAGAACCTAGGAGAATGCATTTGCTTTGATCAAACATGTAGAGTGTCCCCTCTCCAAATGCCCTTGAATTTAGAAATGTTGTTGAAAATCTGTGTGAAAGTACATAAAAATATATGTAAATAAGGCCTAATTAGTTATTTCAATTAATTATTGTCTGTCTACTTTGCAGCTCCATTCTTCCCCATAGTGTTGCTTTTCAGAATCCGCTTTTGGCACTCTTGAAAAAAAGTTTCTTAGCAGTCATTTTTAAGAAAGCACGCTTTCCCCCGTTGAAAACCTCACAATGATAAATTAAAATCCCGATTGTGCCTCTTCGTGGAAAATTGCTTCAGACACTTTCAGTCCATGACCCACAGTATGATAGTGAAGGAAATCTCGCTGCCAATCAACAGAGCAGGGCTTCCTTCTTGAGACAGATGCTATGTGCTGTGTGAAAGACAATGACTCTATATCAGGTCAGTAGCCTCTTGTCTTCTTCCCAACTACACTGTACTCCTTCAAAGGCAAGTGTGTTGGACTGGGGCTAAAAGGCTTTAATTCTTTCTCAGTTGAATAGGAGGCTTCCCAGTAGCAGTGGAGATGCTCTGGGTGTAGCTGGTGGTGGAGCTCTTGCAGAGTGTGGGCAGATCCTCAGTTCCATCTGCAGTGTGCGGAATAAACACTTATACACTGAGCTCAGGTACTTTTCCATAGCTGATGGCCAGAAATTGACTAAGAACTGAAATTTAGTGTTGGAGGTATGCAACAAATTATGGTTTTCACTGAGTAATCTGCACGTCTTCTGCACTGTCATTTAGAGTCTGGAGGGATCTTGGAGGTAGGTTTTAGAGAAACCAGGGGAGCAGCCCAGCCTTTACCTGTTAGAATCCCTGGTGAGGAACAGAAGGTGTACACGAGAAGTATAGATTTCTGGTTGCTATCCCGATTATACAGATTCATAATCGTCTTGAGGAGGGTCTTAATTTGCCACAAACATTGCTGGGAGATTTTGATGCTCATTGAACTTGACCATCCATCAGTCTCAGCTGTCCAGTTTATTTTATTCTGAGGAAGCAGGCCTAGAGAGTTGGTTGGGTCAGTTCACAGTGTGCGCTGGACAAGAGTGAGCCAGACTTCTGGCTCTGGATTAACACGTCTCTGTATTTCCCATGTGGGAGTCATCCTAGGCATGCAGACCTGTTCAAAGTGACTTATGGACTGACTGGGTACTGGTTCCACACAGAGCAGGAAGACACCCAAGGACCAGAGGTCCTCACAGTGTTGCCCATGTTTAAACTAAACCCTGAAGAGCATCGCTGTGTTCTCCCATCCTTCCTCCTCTCCTTTTATAAGCCCAGAAAACTGTGCACAGTCTGAACGTGTTTAGTGTGTCTCAGTGGTACATGTAGTTGAACACCCGCTTAAGATCAGTGTGCCTAGTGGAAACTTTCTCTTTTGCGACAGGATTTCTCTGTTGTAGTCCTGACTGCTCTGGAACTTGCTCTGTAAACTAAGCTGGCCTCAAACTCAGAGAGATCACTTGCCTCTACATCCCAAATGCTGGGATTAAAAGCGTGTGCCTCCACCACCCAGTGAAACATTACACATTGCTAGTTTATATGCTTTCTATACATATTTGTATTTTTAAATGTTGCTTATATATGTTATAGAACATTATAGTAAAGTCATTAAAATTACAGACTGGTAACTCCTTTAGTACTTATTAGTATTCAGGAGATGCCTACTGATATTAATTATATACCAAATTCAAGCAACTGAAGAGCCAAACTGACCTTGTTTTTCAGTGTTTTGGATGGTAGTTTGCACTACAGTGATGTTCCTGACTGAATGTCACGAGATCACAGTCACCTCTGACCTATTGGGAAGGACTGGGTTCTGTTGGGTTTCCTGCTCTAGCGACACTCCTAGAGTGTGGAGCCCATAAGTGAGATGGACTGACGTCATGCAGTAACCAGCTTTATTCAGAGCTGATGGCTAAGCAGAGTCACACAAGTAAAGAGTACAGTCACAGGGCAGGCTGTACATGGTGGCCCAGCAGACATGGCACGATCATGGTTTCCATAGAAGCATTTAAACAAATAACACTAGCCAGTTGTAATGGATAATCTGAAGTCAGCTCAGGCCTATCCACTACACCTGGGAACATGAAAACATTCTATGTTTTGAAGAAACTGAAGTTACAAGACTTGTTGTGTCTTGGTTTATTGCAGTTTCTCATAGCGTTCAAAATTCTCACGTGACTTCGTTCTTGGACAGTGCTCTGCCACGATTCTATCTCAGTGTTAATTCAGTTTGACTATCTACTAATTATAGAAACAGAGACATCCTCGGAGCTTGCATGTGTCAGGTCCCAGTTGGGTCTGTCCACTGATCACAGGTAAACACGTTTAATGTGCGGACTTTAGAATGGGCAACATATTTTAACAAGAATAGGAACGAACACAAGCTGTTTGAAGAGGCATGCAGCCAGGTTCAAAGAATTACTTTGGAATAACTATAGGAAGTGACAGTCTTTTATATGTATGTGTGTGTGCATGTGCCGGGGGTAGCTAGTTTATCATGTCTCAACACAAACATTTATTGGTTGTCTACTGTGTGTTAAACTCTGTGTTAAGTGCGGAGGATAAAAAATAAATCTGGGAAGTTTACTGTCTGCCTGACTGGAGAGGGTCATAAAAAGGCACCACGGTTCAAGGAGGCACGTGCTAAATGCCAAATGAGTCACACAGTCAAGCAGCATTCCAGCATCTACCACCCAGAGTGGTGACAGCATCTCTCCCGTCACACAGGAGATCCTGTGTCCTTATCTTCTGCACACTGTTTCTCTTTCCTCAGCTAGCCTCAAAAACAGGCTCATGATGATTTTGTTGCTACTCAGTAGTTAAAAAAGAATAATAATTTTAAGAACTATGGGAAGATCTAGTTATTAGAATGTACCACTAACATATGCATTTCATGATCTTTCAGTCCCCTCTGTTTTTAAAAAGAAAAGAATCTAATTCTCCCAGCAGAAGATGCACAATGAAATGGCATGGTTATTACTGCCATTTTATTTGTGATGGAAACTTGTTAGGTTTTGTAGTATTTTCATAGAGTTTATGTGTATCTTTGTAGGAAGACAGTTTGTATTAAATAATTGTATTAAATCTTTTGAGCTCCTAGTAATGGAATTGATTATAATACTGGTTGCCAAATTATTCATCGTCACCGTCACTGGAAGAGTAAATCAGTTCATCTTTACATCGTGAGCCTGTGTCAGCTCTCTTTAGTCTGTGTGTTCTGGCACCCGACCGTGAGGAATGCCGCATGGACGGGTTCTGAAGTGAAAGCCATGAGACAGTTCAGAATAGTGATGCTGTTTGCATAGCGTTCATCAGCCTTGCTGGGGCTTCCAGGATGTTTGTGACAGGACTTCCTCCTAAGGAAGCATGATCTCTTTGGGGCAGGGCCATGATTACTGCCAGGTCGCCTGACAGTCCCTGGACAGTGTTCACAGAATCATCAACTCCTGAGAGAGAAAAAGGAGTCACCTACCATCTAGTGGCCTTGATGGCATGCAAGATTTATTGAGGTCCCAATCGCTTACGGCACTGGGGAGAATCTGATGTGTTTGCTGTGGAGGGTGCAGTGAGGACTGTGTTTATCTGGGAAGGATGTGAAGAGTTCTTGGGCTGGAGTAAATAGGTTCTATATCCAAAGAGGAGGCAGTCAGATGCCAGAGTCTTTACACTGATTTTTTTTTTTCAAGCAAAAACATGCTGTGTCTCCTATTTAGGGATCATGTCACCACCAGACAAGCTTACAACCAATTCCAAACCCTACCTTTTATTTGCAGAACAATCTCACATAACACATTTAACATTGCAAAATTCTTCCTTTCTTCCGCTCTCAATCTCTGCCTTTCTTCCTTTTATTGGTTTTTGTTTTGGTTTAGTTTTGATTTTATTTTTGTGGGCAAGGTGTCATGTCACCCAGGCTAGCCTCGAACTTGATATATAGCCAAAATGACATTTCATTTCTGATCCTCTTCCCTTTGCCTTTGAAGTACCTCCAGATGCAAGTGCCACCATATCACATACAGCACCACAGTTTACGTGGTGCTGGGGATTGAGCCCAGTGCTTCATTTGCTAGGCAAGTGCTACTAACTGAACTAGAGTGATAGCTCTTGGTTTTGTTTCTCTGAGACAGGGGCTCACTAAGTTGCCCAGGCTGCTTTGAACTCTGGGACTTGCCATATAGCCTAGACTGGCCTTGAGCCCACAATCTTAGCCTCAAGTTCTGCGACTACAGGGGTGGACCACCATGTCTGGTTTCATTTCTTCATTAGTAAAATAGGGTCTCTTTCCTCAGAGATGTTGTGTAAGCCAAACAAACCTATATTAGTAGCTTCCAGACAATTATGTTGTATTACTCGTTTCTGAGAAGGAAAATAGGAGAATAAAGGTAGAGTTGTGGAGGAACTGGTCTCTGGTAGCTGTGTGCAGAAGAAATAGAATCCGAGGGGACCAGAGACAAGGGCTTAGTTAGGACGGTGTCTGTCTCTCAGGAGGTGGGGTCTAGACTTTTAGGCTGGGAAGGAGGAGGCCTTTGGGTCCCTGCATTCTCTGCAGCTTCTCTTCTACAGACTTCATTTAATGTGAGGGCTGTGGAGCCTTGTTCTGTGCTGTTCAAAGTTCAGCAGCAATCATAGTCTATCTCTTGCTCTGTGCTGTTCAAAGTTCAGCAGCAATCATCGTCTATCTTTTGCCTTGCACAGGATGCCAGCGATCTATCGGTCTTTCTAATGGCAAGGCCAAGGTGTGCAATTACAGCGGGTGGTACTACTGCGGCAGCTGCCACGTGGATGACAGCTTCCTCATCCCAGCACGAGTAGTTCACAACTGGGACACTTCAAAGTATAAGGTAGGTGCCAGCCTTGGGTGTGCCTGACAGTGGCGATTCAGGTGTTCATATATGTCAGGCAAATCCCTTTGAGGCAAACTTGAACAAAAACAAAAACAAAAAAAAAAACAGGGTCTCACTTTGTAGTTCAGCCTGACCCCAAATTAACAATCCCTCTGTCTCCAGCTTCCAAGAGTTGGGCTGACAGACACATCCCATCACGCCCAATTGTGCCATCAGATTTTATCTAATATCATACACATCTCACTATTTTAAAGCTTTTTTATTGTGGTTCTTATTAATTTGAAAATATATGTATATTTTTTGATCTATATGTCTATCAAGTATAAGTTTTGACCTATAGACCTTGGAAATTAACTATAGGTGCTAAGAGAATTCTATATGGTGGGAGGCCTCTCAGGATTTTTATTGGAAAATGGGGACATTGAGATTCTACATGAGCATACCTGTGATCTCTGGAGAAGGCATATGTGACCCAAAGTGTTGCTTGTGATGATATAGCGCTCTGATTCAAGCACGTTCAACCCTTGAGCTGGAATCCTGGAAGAAGCCCACAGAAGGAACAGTGCAGTTAGCCATCCTCAGATCTCTCAGGGGAACTCTTGTGTATTAGAGAATGGGAACAGATGAGAAATGCTGGAATATGCTAAGAGCTTTGCACAGTAATGACTTGCAGACAAGAGAGACATCCAAGGAGTGTGAATAGCACATTTGTTAGCTGTTAAAGTGCAAGTCAACAGGGGAAGAGGAAGGCTCAAGACATGTTGGGTCATCCCAGCATAAGAGTGTAGAGAGAAGAGAGGCAACAAAGAGCGTCAGGGGACCAGAACGAGCGAGCAGTGAGGTAGAAGGAGCCCAGGCTGGTGAAAAGCCGTGTGAAGAAAGTGTTACCCGATGAACTGTGACAGATGCTGATAGGTCAAATCAGATGAGCCCTGAGTGCTGACCATTGGCTCTAGTCATGTGGAGGTAATTAGTGACCCTAATGAGAGCACTCTGAATGGAGAGGCAGGAGCAGAGGTCTGAGTGGAGAGGGCGCAACATAGAACTGGAAGAAAGAAAGAAATGACAAGAATAGGCGAAGGCTCACTCAAAGGGAAGAGACAGGTAGGGGATAGCAAAGGGAAGCGGGGTCAAGTTAGGTTTGACTTTTGTTTTCATGGAAAAAAGATAACAGCATGGCTTTTTTATGCTGCTGTGAACTCCCCAGGAGAGAGGGAAAGGCTGGAATAATGAAGGTGAGAGAGTAAGAATGGTGTCCTGTCGGCAGCAGAGGACTTGGCCAGGGTTGAACTGTGGAGTGAGAGAAGAGGAGTCTGAGAGGTATGGGAAGCTCGTGGGAGCCCTTTTTGGTTTCAATATCTGTGATCTTACAGGGGTTAAGTTTCCATGTGGGTTACTCTGGAAACTCCCTCCTGCTAATAGGGAAAAGTGGATGATTAGAAAATAATTCTGTCAACTCACCCGCAGGCTTCTCTGTAGCCACATAGTCCTCACTGCCCTCCCCTTACAGAAGCGTTGTTCCTCTGCCCCTGTTGTCTCCTCCACTCTTCCTTTCCCCATCATGCTTTTCTGTCCAAAGCATACCTCAGCCCCTTCTTGTGTGTTTGCTTAGTGGGAGGCATATTCCTTGAACTTCCCGAGGCTAAGTTTTCTAATATATAAGATGAGCCCAGCCTGCCTTGGTTCAGATCTTGGCTTTATTGCTTGCTGATGTGTGACCTGGGTGAGTTACTTAGACTCTGGGTGTTTTAGTTTTCTTGTTTATAAGATGAGGACAATATTACCTCAAAAGAGTTACCCACTGGCTGAATGGCTAAAATACGTAAAGCAAGTAGCATGGTGCGAGCACTCCGTGCGTGCCAAATAAGCACCATGCTTTTGGTAACTCACACATTCATAGTTGACAGTTGTATGGAGGAGGTTAGGAAAGAAAGTTGGTCGTTTGAACTCTCAGGGATTCTGTCCTCTGGTTTGAGGGCTGGATAAATGGCTCAGTGGTTAAGAGCATACACTATTCTTGTAGAGGACCTGAGTTCAGTTCCCAGCACCCAAGTCAGACAACTTACAACTCCCTGTAACTCTAGCTCCAGGGATGTGGCACCCTTTTCTGGACTCCTCAGGCACCACACTCACATGTGCACGTTTTTTTATTGTTTTATTGAGCTGTACATTTTTCTCCGCTCCCCTCCCTTCCTCCCCTGTCCCATTCTACCCTCTCCCATGACCACCATGCTCCCAATTTACTCAGGAGATCTTGCCTTTTTCTTCTTCCCAGGGAGATCCATGTATGCCTGTCTCTCTTAGGGTCCTCCTTGTTTCCTGGCTTCTCTGGGGCTGTGGACTGTGTAGGCTGGTTATACTTTGCTTTATGTCTAATATCCACTTATGAGTGAGTACATATTATATTTTGTCTTTCTGGGTCTGAGTTTCCTCACTCAATATGGTTTTTTTTCTAGACCCATTTATTTGTCTGCAAATTTCAAGAAGTCATATTTTAGCGCTGAGTACTGCTCCATTGTATAAATGTAGCACATTTTATTTGTCCATTCTTTAGTTCAGGGCATCTAGGTTTTTTTCCAGGTTCTGGCTGATACAAACAATACTGCTATGAACATGGTTGAACACATGTCCTTGTGGTACGATTGAACATCCTTTGGGTATTTACCCAAAAATGGTATTGCTGGATCTTGAGGAAGGTTGTTTCCTAATTTTCTGAGAAGTCGCCACACTGACATCCAAAGGGGCTGGACCAGCTTACATTCCCACCAGCAATGCAGGAGTGTTCCCTTTACCCCACATCCTCTCCAGCATAAGTTGTCATCAGTGTTTTTGATCTTGGCCATTCTTACAGGTGTAAGATGGAATCTCAGAGTTGTTTTGATTTGCAGTTCTCTGATGGCTAAGGATGTTGAGCATTTCCTAAGTGTCTCTCAGCCATTTTAGATTCATCTGTTGAGAGTTCTCTGTTTAGGTCTGTACCCCATTTTTTATTGGATTATTTGTTCTTTTGATGACGAATTTCTTGAGTTCTTTGGATTTTTTGGAGATCAGTCCTCTGTCTGATGTGGGTTGGTAAAGATCTTTTCCCATTGAGTAGGCTGCCATTTTATCTTGTTGACCATGTCCTTGACTTTGCAGAAACTTCATTCTTACATACACACACAAATACATAATTAAATTTTTAAGTTTCAAAAGAAAAGCACCAGAAATGGTATGATAAGGGCTAGAGAAATGGCTTAGCCTTTAAAGACCAGGCTCTCAACTGGAAATATAGGAAATGGTGTGATAAGTACTTACTGGATGCGAGTTATTGTTCTCATCACACCACATTTATGGAATTGATTGCTTGTTGCATGTTTTCTCTGTAACAGAGGGCTCAGGAGATGTGGCTTAGCACAGCCCATGGCACACAGCTGGGAAGCAGGAGGGGCTGCTGAGTGAAAGTAAAGCCTATCCCTTAGGCGCCTCAAACTCAACACACCAAGTGTGTGCTCCCTACAGTTACAGATGCAGATATTCATAGTCATGTGGATAGTCAACAAGATAAAACGCAGCCTACTGAATGGGAAAAGATCTCCACTGCCAGACATAGCCACCTATGATTAGCCACCATCCTGATTATTCCCTCTACTGCATGTGTCCTGGCCACACAAGAACCAAGACTTAATTGTAGCATGAGGTCACGCTCTCAGCCCCACTACACTCATGGCCTCAGCAGCCATCACACGGCAGGAGTTGGCAGCCTTCTAACAGCCTCTTGCCTTCGCTGCTTACTTCCCTGGGTCCCATTGTTACCTCAGATGAATTTCTTACTCAGTCTTTAGCTTAGTTTTTTTATTTTTTTATCTTACAATAGAGATAATAATAGCACTTAGGCAATAAGGCTGCTGTTTTCTTAAATTAGTCACATAAGCCCCTAGCACAGTGTCAATGCAATGTAAGTGCTCAGTTAGGGCCAGACTTCCCCGTGTTGTCTGCAGAGTAGATACAGTTGGTTCCCATTGTGATCTCTAGCCCCAGACTTCCCCGTGTTGTCTGCAGAGTAGGTACAGTTGGTTCCCCTGTGAGTTCTAGTCCCGGACTTGACCATGTTGTCTGCAGAGTAGGTACAGTTGGTTCCCCTGTGAGCTCTAACCCCTGTCCACCTTTCTGGCTTCTTCATCCACATCCATCCCCACTTGTCTCTTCATTAAAATCATTTCTACCTTTTTGATCCCTGTCCTGCCAGTCTTTTTCACATCTCTTGACTCCTCTTGCTCTCACCCAGACATAGCAAATCCTAAAATCCGATTTGGATCTTATTTCTCCCCTAATTCCTTCCTTCCCTTCCTAGACAGTTATCATGAACTCCTTGTGATCTTGTACTTGACACTCCCAATATAGACTATAAATATTTGTGTGTGTATGAGATAAAAACATATTTAGGGAGGCAGACTGGTTGAATTCACTTTAGATTACTATGCTTGGAGTAGAACTTTGACATCTAACAGCAAGTGAGTGAGCGACATAGCCCCAGCCCCATGGTCTGCCGAGAGCTGGGGCCGGTGACACCTGCCAGCAGAGCACACATCAGTCAGTGGAGCAAAAGCAAACAGGAGGCGCGGGCAGCAAGTGGCCAAGGCAGGCGTGACTGTTCACAGAGAGTTTTGAAGACTTCAGAAACCACCATTCTAGCTGGTGCTGAAGCCTCGGATCTCTCTGTAAGATGGGCCATGTTGTGGTGGTCTGCGCTGAGGTCATTGAAGATGTTTATTAGGGACACTCACTTCATTCATGCTGCACGTGGGGAGTCAGACCTCTGCTTCCCACATTTTCAGTGGACCAGGGACAGCTTTAATGTAGGAACACAGCCAGCTGATGTTATCTGCATCATCTGTCACTGGCATTGAGGAACTATATTCCATTTAGTCCAGCATCTGTCTGTCTTTGCTCAGATACCAGGAATTAACTTAATGCTTCTAATTGTGAGAATCAATTTAGACCTATCAGTTTCTCAATCCAGACATCATTCTGTTAAATCTGCCTACTGCTCTTAGCAGTACGTGACTGCTTGGCTACCCATTGAAAAAAAATGGATTTGCAGAACAGAATGAAACTGTCATCTCAAGCATTTCCTGGCTGCCCTCTGGAGTATTAATAATCCTAATTACTTCCACGAGCAAAACTGCATCCATTTCTGGTGTCTGTGCTACAAACTCAACTGGGCTCCATGACTGAGAAGGAGTTAAACCCTTTCCTTAAATTCTGTAGCCATTTTCTAATGAAATTGTCTTTAAAAGTACCTCCCTGCCCCCATTCAAACCGGCCAGACACAACCGAAATACTCAACTTTCTCACCATTTCCCCATAGCTTGTGTGTCCTGGCCTGAATACTCACATTCCTCTTAGCTAGGGGGTTTCCGTGTTACTCAAGCCTGTCTCTCCATCCCGAGAGGCATCCAGCGCCAGCTCTCTTGCCACCAGCTGCCTCCCCCTTTGTTCATTACTGACTGTAGATGTGTTATGAACTTAGAAATAAAACCAAGCTGTTCAAAGTGTGTCTGAAGTAGCTCAAAGGGAATGTAATTCCTGCCCTCCTGAATACTTTTATTTCAGTGGAGGGGGCAAGACATTAAACAAATACATAAATGCAAAAATGACTTTGGAAATGAAATATTTCTGCTGCTCATCATTGATATAGAGCCCAGCTCCATGTAAGCCTACATGCAGTGCTGCCTATGTGCCTTCTAGTCTCTGTTTTCAGCCTTCCTGAAAGGATGGGGGAGGGGCAGGGAGCAGTGAGCAGATAGTTGTGACAGACTTCTTCAAAACAAAGTGACTGTGACTGCAGACCCCTGGACACAGAGCAAGGTGTCCAGAGTTCTGAGTTCTGGCTCTACTGTGCCATGCCATGACCGTAAATAAGCTATTTGGGGTCCCTGGACTTGATTAAAAACATGAAATGGGTTAATTCACTGTTTTTCCAAGTAGACTCTGAAATACTTCCATGTTCAGCACATGTTAGTGGGCTCTATTGGAAGGCCACCACCAGACCATCTTGGTGAGGATCAGAAAGAGCTAATGAGTTTACAGCTCAGTAAGAAGGGACAGCGAAGTTAGAGGAGGATGTTCTGCTTCCAGTTGAGGGAATGGGGCATAGATTAGCCTTTCTCCCATTTTTCTGCCCTCGGCAGGGCTGGAATAAACAAAACTGTCCTGTCTATACTCAAATAGATTTGAGAAGTAGATAGGATAAACAGGTGATCTAGAGCCTTTCCCAAGCTCTCAGGTTTTATGTGGATGTAGGTGCCGAATGTGTGGGTGCCATTTGTAGGTGGAAGTTTGTGTCCCTCAGGCTGCTCCCCAGTAACCACACAGAGGTTTAATATTACTTCAAAATGCTCAGCTGATAGCGCAGGTTGTTACCTGCTAACTCTTACATTTCCAATGACCCTGGACTTTTATCTACACTTTGCCAGTAGGCTTTGTACCTTTTCTTAGTACGGCATGTCCGTCCAGCTTCTCTCTGCATCTGCTCGCTGCTCCTCTGACTCTACTCTTCTTCTTCCCAGCGTTCTCTGTGTGGCTCTCCTTCTGACATTATCCTGTCCACTGTTGGCCGTTTAGCGTCTTTATTAAACCAATCACAGCGACAAATATTCACACAGTGTAAAGGAATATTCCACAGTGATCCTCTTTCCCTTCCTCCCCTTCCTCCCATTCTCTTCCTCCTCCTTGTCATCACTACTGAGCTACATTCTAACCCAACCTAAGCAGATTTTCTTTACTCTCAAGTATCTCAGAGTTTGAATATGAGAAAGGAAAGTACTATGCAGCCTGTTTTTGTTCCCAACACTTGAAAAAAATCTCTTTTGTGGGACTGGTAACTGGGGGAACACAGGTTTAGAAAAACTGACTTGTTCTACTAAAATCATGTCCTCCTGTGTGTGTGTTTTTTTTTTTTCAGCCTCCTCCTCCTGTAGCAATAGCGGAGCCCTAGTCCCCACTGCTCCATTTCACATTGCATCTGTGTTCACTATTTATCCCCTCTGCCCACCACTTCCTTACCCAGCGCTGTTCTGTGTGTGAACATGCCAGAACACTATTCCAGAAACCTCTCCAGGATTATGCAGACAAAACATGTGCTGTGCTCACTTCTCCAATGATTGCACTTAGTGTTCAGATCACATTGCTCATTTGTAAATGTGTGTGTGTAACCACAGACTTGGTCGTCATTGGTTTAGAACTAACTTCAGTGTTCTTACTGTGAGGAGGGCATATGTTCTAACTGCGCTTCTTTCCTCATAATTCGTGTAGACTGCAGTACTGTGAAGACAGAATCAACTCGCACATTGAAACACAAGCACAGTTTGGCATGGAGTTCCTCTGGCATAAACCATTCTGGCATAGTGGGGTATATCTCTAATCCCAGTGCTTTAGGCTAGTCTAGGCTAGTACGTAGTATAAGCCCCAGAACCAACATTGAAAGGAGAGAATCCAGTTCTGAAAGTTGTCTTCTAACCTTCACAGGCAAAACATGGTGTGTAAATGTTGACACACCCTGGCAGTCATACACACACACATTTACATAATAATAATGAATAAAAATTTTTAGAAGCACTTTGGTGTTGGCAGAAACTGTTCTTTCATTTCCCTGCCACCCAGACCCAAATAATCACATAGAAACTATATTAATTACAGCACTGTTTGACCAATAGTCCAGACGTTTTTCTAGCTAACTTTTATATCTAAGAATTAACTCATTTCGATTATTCTGTATATTGTCATGAGGCTGTGGCTTACCAGGTGAGTTTCCAGTATCTGTCTCCTTGGGCAGCTACATGGCGTCTCCTTGACTCCTCCTACTCACTCTGTATCTCTTCCAGCCTGGCTATATTCTGCCCTGCCAAAGGCCAAAGCAGCTTTATTCATTAAGCAATAAGAGAAACACAGATACAGAAAAACATCCCACATCATCTCCCCTTTTCTGTCTAAATAAAAAGTAATGTTTTAACTTTAATATAGTAAAATTACATATAACAAAACAGATATCAAGCAAGAATTACACTTATAATATTTAGTCTTTTGTTCTGGAAAATTTCACATCTAATTTATTTTTTATCATAACTAAGGAAAAACTATAATTATTACTATCTAGTCTTCAACTCATCAAAGACCCCAGAAGGATATATTACCTAAGTAAACAGGAAGTGCATTGTAAGCAATTTCCAAAGTTCTAGAATTGACAGTGACATCTTGCTGTCTGTACAGTCACCCAAAGTTCTTTGGTAACATTGGGGCACCTGTCTTCAGCCTACAGGCCATAATGTCTGGCAGACTTTTCAGTGAAGCAGGAAATTTGAAGATCTGTTCTGCCTTGTAATGGCAAAGTTTATCAGTTGCTTTCTTCTATGTCCTGCAGAATGTCTGGCAGACTCTTTCATGAAGCAGGAACTCTGAAGGATTGTCTGACCTTTTGGCAAGTTCAGCAGTCATTTTTCTGTGGTTCCTGCATGTCCAGCTCACACAGCATACCATCAAACAGTTCAGGCAAGAGCAGTTTCTTGCCCAAATGGCCTTCAATAGCCTTGTCACATTGAAGGCAAATTCCATAACAAGTTTCTTCAATGCTCATCAACCTCTCTGAAGTAATTGGTGCTGCTGGAAGAAGACATGTTTCACTGTTAAGAAGTCTCAAAACCTTTTAAATGCCATATTCTGTAGGTCTTTGAAAGATTTGAATAAAACCTATCCATATAAATAAATCTCTGTACATCTAGAAAACCTAACTAATATGACTACAAGTTTGACTATGACTACCTATTAATCTATGTTTCTTAATTATACATTACCTTTTTAAATGAGCTGCACAATCACAATACCTTAAACAATAACAGAAATACACATACACAGTATTACAAATCGATCTTAAATTTGTATCAATAGACCAAAGTCTGTACCGATGTAAAGTATTCATTTCTATATCATAGCCCTCGTTAAATGAAAACAAACATTTATATACAGTCATTTTGGGGATTTGGGCGTTGTTTTCTCCATACTGCTTCCTGCTGTTTGTTGGGCAAAGTATTTTTAGGGTTCACGGATATCTTTCTGGGGCTCTTGTTCTATCAAATCACATTAGCCTGGAAGGAATCCACAGGTTCTCATCTTCTGTGGAAACAAAAGCAAAACCTCTTTTCCAAAGCAACATATCCTTAGACCTAAACTTTGAAGTCAAGATACCTTTATGTTGGTTCAACTTAGCAGCCCCAAAAATCAAATGTCTTTCTGCAATTAAAAAAAACAAATAAAACCCAAAAATATGCATAATCCAGACTCTTTGCGTATTTTCCATCTTTACATGGCTTATTTCTCTATTGCTTTTACTCCTTTAATTTGTGTCTGTCTGTACTCTTTTATATTACTTTTATAATCTCTTTAAAGACTCTGTTGTATTTTTAAAGCTATGATTTCTTTTTATACATGTCTATATTCTTTTTCTTTTCTCTCCCAAGCCTATGTACATTTTTAAACACACTGTAAACAATTTAGAGGGTTTTTTTTTGTTATCTGAATCTGTCTTCACTGTATATCTTTTTCTGAGCACAAGTCTTTAATCTGTTTAGCGATATGGCTAGGAGTAAAGCTTTGGTTTTGGTGTCTGGCTCCACCTGGCTCTCTCAGCCTTCAACATGGCAGAGGAATACTTACTGCCAGCTCCGGGACTGGTGGGTGGGAGCCACCTCAACTCTCAGGAGCACCATGCAGCACAGAAACCTTTTTATTATTTTTCTGAGCAAAAGCTAAATCTGCCATGCAGCATGTCGTGCAGCCTGAAAATGTCTCTGTGTATAGCAGTGAGAATCTTCTGTTCTCCTACCTGTGCACACCTAGCAGACCTGATCAGGCCAGTTGCCCAGGCAGGGAGTGGGGAACTGCTGGCATGCTCTCAGCTGCTTTCCTCTTAACCTCGAGCGGGCGTACAAGTATCCACACCTGAAGTGGGTGGCGGCCATGAGTGTTAGCCCCAAATATGTGGGTATTATTTTGTAGGTGGAGAGTGCTCTTTCATTTCCCTGCTGCCCAGATCCAGATAATCACACAGAAACTATAAATATATTCCAACCCTGTTTGACCAATAGTTCAGGCATTTTCCTAGCTAACTCTTATATCTTCAATTAACCCATTTCTTTTATTCTGTGTTTAGCTTCGAGGCTGTGGCTTACCAGGTAAAGTTCCTTCAGCAGCTACATGGCATCTCCTTGACTCTGTCTACTCTCTCTATGTCTCTTCCAGCCTAGTTACTTTCTGCCCTGCCATAGTCCAAAGAAAACCTTTATTCATTTACCAATAAGAGCAACACATATATAGAAGGACTTCCCACATCATCTGACGTCCCACATCACTTTGGCATTTTTGCCTTTCATAATTTGGCTTGCCTGAAGCATAGTAGCTCAGCTATTTGTTGGGACATGCCTGGTGTTACCATGTGATTTGTGTCATGTGTAGACTAACAAGAAAGAACTCTCACCTAAGAATGCCATTGGCTTCTTCCGTAGGTTAGCAAGAGCATACTTTCTTCCTTAGGCTAAAATTCATTTCAAAGTCTTCCTTTTTGGAAAATGCTTTTTAATGATAGTGGAGCTTGAGTGTTAAATCATCTTGCTAATATAAGGAGGAAAACTTTGAAAGCTCAAGGAATCATACAGGGATTAATTATAAAGCTCTGTTTTGCAAAACTAGCATTTATTTCGTACCAAATTGCAAATTTTCCTAAAAACTACCTCACCAGTTTTTGTGAATGGAGTGGAATCAGTGGAATCTGGACTCTGAAGACCTAGACCATAAGCTCAGCCTTGTCGCCAAAAATGGCTGCAGCCACGGAGATGGGTTCACACAGCCAGGCAGCCACTGTCAGATGCCCTCCATGGGAGGAAGGCTAGTTAATAACTAGGAGGCAGCTCCGTGGACGGCTCGGAAGCCAGCTCTGTTTCTCTTCTTTTGTCATTTCAGTTTATGAACACTGCTATCAGTAGCTGCTGTCCTGTTCATCCCCCTGCTTTTACTGTCTCTATAAGAGATTTCCCCGCTTTTGCTTTTGGGCTTAAGTAGCACCTGAAGAGAGAAGCCTAAAGCCTGGAGACTGTCCAGTGCCCTTTGTCCTTCTGTTCCTACTAAAAGGTAGCATTGTTAACCTGACACAGCGGGGCCCTGGCTCGGTATAAACAGTCTTCTCTATACCCAGAAAGACTAATTGAATTGTACAATACATCATTTTCTAGCAGCAGTTTCAAGTGGATTGTCCTTCACTTCCCTGAACACCGGCAGGCATTTTCCTCATTTGATGATATTTAAGTGCCGCAGATATTTAAACACAGTCAATACAACTCAGTTTTGTCTTTCTGCACAGAGCTGGGGCTGGGAGGTGCCTGGGGGCAGGCGGGGCTGCTTTGTTGTCATTGAAGGCCTGGCCTGCTGTGCTGTCTTTGCCTCACAGCTGAGAGAGTGGAGGCCCCTACACTGTGGTACCTTGTTGTTCCTGACCTGGTAAATCAGTTAAAGCTCTTGACTGATTCTGGGGGCTGTTTTGTAACCTGGATTTTCAGTCTATTAAGATCCTTAACTTTGCCACTCTCTGCAGGATCTCATGGGGTCAGACTGTATATCTTATAAATAATCACTTAGAAACACACACACACACACACACACACACACACACACACACACACACACACACACGTAGTGCACTTTTCTAGCCCTGTAGGAAATATAAACTTAGTTGTGAGCTTTCCACTTTAAGAAGGTGGTGATGCTGAACCTCGTGTTTGTGTGTGAGTAGCATATGTTTAATTAGTGTTTTACAGCCTCACGTCTGGGAATCACACTTCCATATTGTACACTGGGGACCTGGTGATTTTGTGTTGTCCTCCTTGTGCTTCCCTGCTCTGTCCGTCTGTGTTTCCACCTGTAATTCCAGAGCTAGATCCAGTGCAACGTGCCTCACCAGGCCGAAGCTCCTGTTCCCAGGAGAGCCGAGTCCTCTGCGTTAAGCCTCCCGTGAGCCCCGTGGCTCTACTGATGGCAGATTGCATGTGAGCTGCTGCTGTGAACTGTAAAGCCTAATGAATTGTCAGTTCTCTTTTAAATGAACAGAGTTGCTTATTTTAGTGCTCAGTCCTAGCCTTGCTTCTGGAGAGGGTTAGTGGGAACTTCTGGAGAGGTTTACCTTCCATGAGCAAAGGCTCAGCCTACTCTGTGTATCACCAGCAGTTCCCACCCGAGTGTCAGCAGACTGGTTTGGAGAGTCCAGTTACCCACATGTGAAAGTATGCAACATTAGTTATCTCTCTCCACTGCACACATGTGACAGTGTGCACATTAGTTCTCTCTCTCTCCACTGCACACATGTGACAGTGTGCACATTAGTTATCTCTCTCCACTGCACACATGTGACAGTGTGCACATTAGTTATCTCTCTCTCTACTGCACACATGTGACAGTGTGCACATTAGTTCTCTCTCTCTCCACTGCACACATGTGACAGTGTGCACATTAGTTATCTCTCTCCACTGCACACATGTGACAGTGTGCACATTAGTTATCTCTCTCTCTACTGCACACATGTGACAGTGTGCACATTAGTTATCTCTCTCTCCACTGCACACATGTGACAGTGTGCACATTAGTTATCTCTCTCCACTGCACACATGTGACAGTGTGCACATTAGTTATCTCTCTCCACTGCACACATGTGACAGTGTGCACATTAGTTATCTCTCTCTCCACTGCACACATGTGACAGTGTGCACATTAGTTATCTCACTCCACTGCACACATGTGACAGTGTGCACATTAGTTATCTCTCTCTCTCCACTGCACACATGTGACAGTGTGCACATTAGTTCTCTCTCTCTCCACTGCACACATGTGACAGTGTGCACATTAGTTATCTCTCTCCACTGCACACATGTGACAGTGTGCACATTAGTTATCTCTCTCCACTGCACACATGTGACAGTGTGCACATTAGTTCTCTCTCTCTCCACTGCACACATGTGACAGTGTGCACATTAGTTTTCTCTCTCTCCACTGCACACATGTGACAGTGTGCACATCAGTTATCTCTCTCTCCACTGCACACATGTGACAGTTTGCCACGTTAGTTAGGTCTCTCTCTCTGCTCCACTGTATTTCCAGTGTACTATTTACCTCCACTTAGAACAATGCTGTTTTAAAGAACATTCAAGGATTATAGGGTGGGATGGATGTTGGCAGCAGTCTGCCCACACTCACGGGGATTCCGCTAAGGGCGTCTTCTCTTTGGGCCATTTCTTTTTCGCTGTTTGGTTTCCTCATAATTTTTATTCTCCCCCCTTCTTTTTTTTTCTTTTCTTGAGAACACCAGTTTCTTTGTTTTAGTATTTCACAATGTGTGTAGTTCTTCTGTTTTAAGAAAATACTTTTTTAAAGTATCACAGACTATATATACATGCATATATATTTATGTAGTTTTTAAGAACTATGAGTTCTTTTCCCACATTGCTCGAAATGATTACAGATTCACAGGAAACTGAACATATTTTTAAGTACCTTTCACCTAGTTTTCTCCTGTGGTCACATCTTAGGTGACTGCAGTAGGATTTATAAAGCAGAGCTATGACACAGGTGTGGGGGATCTGTGTAGTTCTGTGCGCTCTCAGGTATGGGCTCATGTGATTACCAGCACAGTTGAGCTGAGTTCATGAATTCCTTCCACATTTGCCAGCTGAGCTTCTGGAAGGTGAAAAGAGAAGCTGCTCTTCACCTAGACGTCTGCAGAAACGCTACTACCTTGCCACCAAGGTGCGGTTCCCGGGCAGAGCAGGCAGCTATGGAAAGCTGGGGGATTCACCAGCACTGATGACCAGCGTTTGTTTTGCAGGTGTCCAAGCAGGCCAAGGAGTTTCTGGAGTATGTGTATGAAGAGCCGCTGATCGACATCCAGCAGGAGAATCCCATGCTGTACCTCCACGCAGAGCCGCTGGCCACGGTGGTGCGGCTGCGGCAACAGCTGAAATCACTCCGAGCATATTTGTTCAGTTGCAGGGCCGCAGTGGCGGAGGATCTGCGGCGCAGGTAAGTCACAGATGCCAGCCCATGCCGCTTGTTTATCCTGCTTGCCCGGGTCTGAGTGTCTCCCTCTCCCACCTCCTGCCCGACTCATTTCACTTTCTCCTGGGAGCACCTCAGTCAGTTGATCCAAGCTAAAACGAACATCACTTCTCAACCTAGCTCAAGGCTTTGAACCCATGAATGAGTACCCAGAGCAGTAGAACTTCCCTGCCAGGATGCTAATGTAAGGGTGCTTCCACAGTCATACAGACCGGTCCCAGAGCTTTCCTAGGCTTTATTACCACTTACCGTCAGTAAGCATGAGCAGGTTTGAAATATTTCACAACTAAAAGCCCCTTTAATATTTCTGTACAAAACCAAATATACAAACTTTGTAACTGCCGTAGGCAGAAAAGCTTGGTATTACAGTGCATGTCCTAGGCTTCTGCCCTTCACCTTGCACTTGGTACGGGCTGCTCTTCTTTCTGTAACTGAGTCAGCTCATGGGTCATAGAACACACAAGGCCAAGCCAAACTTGCATATTTAAAATGAAGTTAAAATGTGCTTAGTCTCATAAAATCTCTTCTTTTACAGTTGTATTTTATGAGCATTTAAACTCTCACCCTTGCCAAATATGAACCAGTTTATACTTGACATAATTGTTGGTGTCATGCATAAGTCATTAAAATACCTTTTGATTGTTTTCGTTTTCATAGAGATGATAAGCCACATACATTAGTCATAGTAAATGTTTTTGGTAGTCTTTGGGAAGAATCAAAATGATAGGTTTGCAATTTGAGATTCAACTAGATCCAAAGAAACTGACAGGACCATAGTCCTGAAGAAGACATTCCAGAAAGAACTCAGTGTAGACAGTGAAAGGGGCATGCTCTCCAGATGAGCTCTTATGATATAATAACGTGAAGGCAGCCGCCATGGAGCGAGACACTGCTCATTCAGTTACATAGCTGTTTTCCAGAAAATAATAGACACTTACTTGTAGATGGAGGCTGCTCATTTATTTCCTGGCTTCCCAGACCCAAAACAATCACACAGAAACTAATAAGTAACTCTTACATTTTAAATTAACTCATTTCTATTAATCTGTGTATTGCCGTTTGGCTGTGGAACAGGTAAGGTTCCATCTGGTGTCTGTCTTCTTCAGTGGCTACATGGCATCTCCCTGACTCCGCCTACTCTCTTCTGTATTTGTGTTCTGATTTCCTGCTTGGCTTTACTCTGCTCAACCACTGGCCCAAACAGCTTTATTCATCAACCAGGAAAAGCAAAGCATATATGGACGGACAGCCCACATTACTTATTTTCATATAATCTAGACAGATCTTAATTTTAAAAGCTTTGAACATGTATGTAGACAAAACACCCATACTCATGAAATAAATATAAATATACCTAAAAGAAAAAGTCTCAGGACTTGCTTTGGAAGACAGTAGAATTCTCTGTCTTCAATTCATTTAGCAACTGAATTAGAATCAAGATTTTTTTTTTTTTTTAGTCCTCAAAATATTCTTATTTGATACCTCAGTACTTTTTGGCTTTGCTCAGAGCTTATGTTTCTTGCGGCTGTATTTGTGGATGATAATGAACATGCACATGGGAATCCTACTAGATACCTTTCCAGTATAATGTTTAGCTTTGGTTGAAGTAGCCCAAATAGGGCATGCATTTGCAAATTAAATAAAAGGCTCCTTCTCTTATGGATGACTGATAGCCTCCACTCCAGCAGTCCAGTGGTTTGCCACAGGGTGCTATGCCTTATAGCCAGACCACCAAGGGAGAGGTGCGGGTTTAGGAAAAAGGCCTTGAGAAGCTATTCCCAAACCATGAGAATGAAGACAGCAACCCTCCTTTCCTTTCCACTCATTTATTTCTTCTGGGCTTGCTCACAGCCGTTACATAAAGCAACACGTATAGTTCCGAGTGGCTAGACGGACCGGCTGGGAAGGAAGAGAAGCACAGATGGGTATTAAATGTCACTTGAGACACTGAACAGTGAGTGAGACCAGTCATCTACTAAGTGTAAGGAAGAGATCTTACAATTAGTTTTTCTTGTTTCCCTATTGATCTCTTATCAAGATGTCTAACCAACCCATCCATCCAGACCTACAGAGTTTGAATGAATACATTAGAGAAATAACTGATCCAAGGAGTCAGAATATTTAGTCGGGCAGCTCTCTCTGGAAGGTCAGGCTACTCTAGGGTATATAGTATAGTTCACTTAGGTAAGTCTTTCTCCTTCCTCCCCTTTTCTGCTTACGTCTATTTTTGAAACCTTTTCTTGATAAAGTCCAATTTTGCTACATTAAAAAATGTCTACTTCAGCTTCTGAGATAACTGCTAAATTATCCTCTCCCAGAATGGTTGCAAGACCTTTATAACTAGTCTAGCTAATATCACTTCTCCCCTCTCTAGTCAAACCTTTACATTAGGTGCATTATTAAAGTTACATATGGGGTCAGAGTCTGCCCAGATGTAGCCAAGTATGTTGTTCAACTTTCTCTCATAGTCTGTACTTGGAACAAAGAGTATTGTTTTCCTCAGTACAGTCACAGTTGTGGGAAGGAAGCACGTTTGCATAACCGAAGCATTTCCAGCAGTGCTGGTGCATGGTAGGCGCTCAGTATACAGGATTATTGTTGCTAACAGCGCTTTCATATCAGATTGTTCTTGCATCTAACCTTAGTGTTCCACTGAGAAGACTCCTGAGGTCCTCTCTGCCTGTCTGCCTGACTGATCAGTTCTGTTGCTGTATGGGTAGGAAAGCATGCACGCAGGGAAGTAGGCTTGAAAGCTGCCAGGGTCTGAGTGTGGCAGATCAACTCTGAGAGCAAGCACTGAGATAGTGTTTCCTAGCAAACCTCACAAAAAGCATTCTGTTTTGTTTAATTTTCATGTTGTTAAGTCCCCTACACTTAGGTACTGATAAGACAATGTTGGGGATAGTGCATACCTGAATCCCTGGACTTAGGTATTAGAAGTAAGAGGATCAGGAGTTCGAGGTTATCTTGGCTATATAGTATATTCAAGGCTGGTCTGGGCTACTAGAGATCCTGTCACAATAATATAAAGTGCAGTAAAAATAAATAAAATAATGTTTGGTGACTGGGTGTGGTGGCACATACTTGTGATCCTACATTTATGACGCTGGGGCAGGAAGAGTAGTCAAAGCCATTCTGTGCTACATCGAGATGGTGAGTTCAGCCAGGGCTGTGTTGAAGACCCTGTCTAAACAAACAAACAGAAAACGAAGGGTGATCAAGTGGGTAAAGGCACTTGCTTCCAAGTCTGATGACCTGAGTTCAATCCCCAGAACCCACGTGGTAAAGGAAAGATCCTTAGGCTTGCACATGCATCCCGTGGCACAAGCATGTGTGTACACAAACACGCATGCGCACAAAGTAAAGAAAAAAGATCAGTACATTAGTGATGAGTAGTACTCATACAGCTTTCCTTTTATAAGGGGAAGTATTTGGACACGGTGGGTCCTCTTATATTATTTCAACTCTTTTGACCTCATAGTTCAGTAACTATGACTGTTTAATGCAATAATCTCTCAGACTTCCTCTAACAATGCTTCCTACAGCAGTCAGGAATAATTTCAACTCTGCTGCTTCTTTGTCTGTAAATATAGCTGTAAATATGAGAGGGGATTGTTACCTACTTAATAAGCTAAAATTCTCATTTCCAGAACCATTTCACACCTGCTCTTTCATTTCTGTCTACAGAAATGAGATTTTTAGGAACAAAATGAGCCAACCATCCCTTTCGAGATGCATGCCAAGCTCACTCTCATGATGTGCATTTTAGGGTTCTTTCTGAGCAGAAGACAGAGCATCTCAGGGCAGGGAAACACCAACAAGACAGCGGAGGGAGGCTTCTGGGCCTAACTGGTCATAAGAGGCATTCTCTTCCTCCCTGGTTTTACTTCAGAATGAGAGTGGTCATTAATCACCAGCAAGTAGGCCCAACATGCCGAAGACCTGTCAGCACCATATAAACAGAGTAAAGCAAACTGTTAATATTGCTGTCGTGAGAAAACTGGAAACAGACTGATTAATTGTATTGGCGCTTGACCGCCAGGGAGCCAACTTGGGTCTCTGCCTTATTAGGGAAGTCACAGTTTGCTTTTAGGCCCCTTGTTATTATGACTGTACGGTTTTCGTCCTCACTGTTTTTGTTATTGTTGTGAAATGGATGTCTCATTCTCGAATCTCTGCTGCAAATCTTGACTGGCCGCACTGATTAGTTTAGAAAGAGTCAGTGTCTTCTATGAAGCCTCAGTGTTTACGGCACTGACAGCTCCCAGATGGTGACCCTGTTGAATTAGTGCAAGGCCTTGTTAACTTTTTGTTGTTAGAAGAGTTATTTATCATGTCCACACATGAAGGTGTGTGGAGAACTCTGGGAAATCTCGGCAGTGTCAAGAAGCATGGAATCAGTAGCCATTAAGGGACATGTTTTGAAGGGACATGAAGAAGAATTGCCTATATGTTCAACTCAACTCAGGGCCAGGAGCATAGGTATAAATCAGAGGTGCAAGACAAGGGGTACCTCAAGATTGAACTTGGCCATTGGACCTGTTTCGTTTAGCCTTACAGGGATGGCTTCTACCAAGCTCTGAAATGACATTTTAAAAGTAGGAGTTGCCCATACAATGCTTGCACCACATGTACATACACACGCACACACTTACAAGTTGGGCCTGGTGTTATGTTTCTGTAATCCAGGAACTCCTAGGGCAGATGGGAGGCAAAGGCGGGAGAAGCCTTGGAGTTCACTGGCCAACCAGCCTGTCATGGCAGAAGAGAACAGCAAAAAGGAGGCCTTGTCTCAAAATAAAAAAGCAAAGAGGGTGTGGGGGATGTGAAGACTGATATCCAAGGTTATCCTGTGACCTCTACATGTGCTTCATGGTACATTCTTACGTCCATACTCACATACGCATGTAGTGATGTGGAGCAGAGCAGCGGGCTGCGTTCCAGCCGCCCTGGCTCCCGCACAGCTAGCTTTATACCCGAAATAATTACATGGAAACTGTATTCTTTTAAACACTGCCTGGCCCATTAGTTCCAGCCTCTTATTGGCTAGCTCTTACATATTGATCTAACCCATTTCTAATATTCTGTGTAGCACCACAAGCTGGCTTACCAGGAAAAATCTTAACCTGCATCTGTCTGGAGTGGGAGAATCATGGCAACTCTTGACTCAGCTTCTTTCTCCCAGCATTCTGTTCTGTTTACTCCACCCACCTAAGGGTTGGCCTATCAAATGGGCCTAGGCAGTTTCTTTATTAATTAACCAATGAAAGCAACAGATTAGAAAGAAATCACTCCCACATCATACGCACTAATTATAATTAATCATATTGGCATTTGACCGCCAGGGAGCCAATTTAGGTCTCTGCCTTATTGGGGAAGTCACATATTCATACATAGCTTACACAGCCATACACAGATTAAAGAAAAAAGGAAAATTTTTCACACATACACACACACACACACACACACACACACACACACACTCACAGTCCCACTTCTCTTTGAAATTCTGAAGATTGCATTGCACAGAGCTTCCCTCAGTTTTATGTAGCAGAATCTAGTTTAGATATATGACTCTGCTCCACTGGAGTCTCTGCTCGTCCTCTTGCCCCTTCAGGCCCAGCATCTCCTGGAAGATACAATAATGCCTGTCCTGTTTCTTAACCCCAGCCTATCTCGTTCATTCACACTGGCTCCTGGCGTGGAGGCATTAGAGACTTTTAGACATGGATTGTAAGCTTGAATGATAAGAACAATGTGTCTTGGCTGCTGGAGCCTTAGCTCTCATCTCAGTTTGGGGGTACCAAAGGCTGGCAGCATTCTCAGATTTTGTTCTGTTGAAAGACAAACATGAAGGTGCTTGTAGAAGGAGCACGAGCAAGGAACTCAGGACCACGAGGGGTGCACCCACACACTAAGACAATGGGGATGTTCTATTGGGACCTCACCAAGGCCAGCTGGCCTAGGTCTGAAAAAGCATGGGATAAATCCGGACTAGCTGAACATAGCGGACAATGAGGAATACTGAGAATTCAAGAACAATTGCAGTGGGTTTTTGATCCTACTGCACGTACTGGCTTTGTGGGAGCCTAGGCAGTTTGAATGCTCACCTTACGAGACCTGGATAGAGGTGGGCAGTCCTTGGGCTTCCCACAGGTCAGGGAACCCTGATTGCTCTTCGAGCAGATGAGGGAGGGGGACTTGATCGGGGGAGGGGGAGGGAAATGGGAAGCGGTTGTGGGGACGAGGCAGAAATCCTTAATAAATAAATAAATTAAAAAAAAAAGAAGTAGCAGAATCAGTAGAAGAGCAACTTGGACATTTCTCACAGGATGGATTGGGAGTAGGCTGGTACACTATGCTCCCCTGGAGTTGTGATTCCAGGTTGCCACAGAGCTAAAGATTGCAACTGGGCCACCAAGACCAAAGAGGGGGACAACAATAATAATGTAGTAACAGCAGTGCCGGCGGCTTGGTGGCCCTGAAGGTAGACAGTCCTGCCCCAGAGCCCACCTCTGTGCCAGCTCTCAGAGCTGGTTGTCTCGCCTGTAAATGAGCATGCCTACAGATAAGGGAAAGCACCTGGACAGATTGTGTACTCAGCACTCTCAGCTGCCCTGTTTTTAAATAACCATTGAAACCGAGGAGACAAAAGATAAACAAGGAGGAAGAAGCAAAAAGAAGCTGAGTCTAGAAGCATCGAAGAGCCTGGGTCTTTCTGTGTAAATAGTCCATCATTAGGAGGAGTGCCCAGATGTGGGCTTGGCCCTGCAGTGAAGACACGGGGAATCCCTCAGAGAACATGTCCTGATTGTTCTACCACATTTAACTAATCCCTTATCATTTAGTTTCCCTCATCTGGACAATCTAAAACAAAAGCCCAGAATAAACCCATTTGGCAACAGTATTATCATAAAGTAGGGGTGTGTGTGTGTGTGTAGGCATTCACATGCCGCTGTGCCCATGTGAAGGTCAGGTTCTCTCCTACCACCTTGTGATCTGGGAGCGAGGGGTCCCAGTCATCATGCCTGTCCACTAGTGCCTCTCACATCTCCCTAAAATAGCGTCATTAAAGATCATAATTTATTAATACTTCAAGTGAATTAATAGCACTTCTCTATACTAAGTAAATAATACACCTTTTTGTTTATTCTCTAGAATTAGCCGGGCTTTTATGGCTAGTTTCAACTTAGTTCATTTAAACCATCATTAACTAAAGTTGGGCTATAATCTTGACAGATTAGCTGCACGAATCTTCCAGAGCTCAGAGGTTATAACATGTAGATAGCATTTGAAAATGTTCGAAAGCAAGTATCCTTAGTTTATATCATAATTAATTGTTTTTGAACCAATTCTGGAAATGTTTGCAAGTTGTCTGTCTTCCTGTTCTCTTGTATAGCCTCCCTTCTTTGGCTTTCTCCATAGGTCCAAAAACATATATTAGATATTTTATATATAAATATACACATAGATATCATAAACCTTAAATGGAGATAGAGACTGCCTGCAAGACAGTGTCATGCCATAGTAAATAGATTCCTAAGTTTTGAGGAAGGACTGCTAGGAAGGTATATATTAAATATACTAAACCGTATACACGTATAACTCTTTGCTGAAAAATTCTTCCAAAAGTAGGAGTAATTTTCTCTTTTCCTAAATTAAATGAAATATATATCATTACCTAAAATCATTTTCTGGACCACTGTCGGAAAAGTGTGACATTCTCGTTCCTATTTAAACTACTTTAAGAATTTGAGCTAGGGTATATAAAAATGACATGATCTGTCACTTTTACAACCCGGCCCCAGAATAATCACAGCCCAAATTACTTATCAAGCATTGCTAGCCGAGGCTGTAGATTGTTGCTAAGTAGCTTACACATACTTTCTGAATGACCGGGTAAAAGAAACCCTTATTTCTTGTAACTATCTACTCAGATATAATACCTTGTGCAATCTTGCCACTTTTTCAGCCAATGAGATTAGCAAAATGAGGTATCTAGAGAAATGATTGAAGCTTATTTCTTCAATGTGGGTTCTCATCGAAGTACCTGCCTTTGATTTCAAATTGTTTTTCCATTAGCTCGAAGCATAGCTGGACGCATGAGTCCTCTCCACATCTAGCCTAATGTAACTATTTCAAGAGAGTTTGCAGCTCATATCTCGAACACCAAATTGCTTCTTCCTGGGATGCCTCACGGTGCTTTTTACAGATTCTGATGTGGGTGCAGGTGCCCTCCAAAGCCAAGACAGTGAGTGGCTCCTGCAACTCACTACAAATTACCTGCCCTGGATCACATATTCCTGACAAACACAGTAATGTGTGAATAAATGGTTTTCTTTGTAAATTATCCCTTACTCACCCCTATTTTTCTTTGAGATCCTTATTATTCAGAAGCAAACTCTGGAGGTCTGTATTTGTTGTTACCTTTTTGATTGTGTATGTGAGTATGTGTGTTGTGAGTTTTTTTCTTTAAAGCCTGTTTGAATTGAGGTATTTCCATTGCAACCCCCCCTTCACTTTAATTGTGTGTGCATATGTGTATGTGTGCGTGTGGAAGCCTAGGGTGTTATTCCCCAGGAGCCTTGCACCTTGTTTTTTGAGACACAGTGTGTCATTGGCCTGGGGCTCACTGATTTGGCTAGGTTATCTGGCCAGTGAACCCCGGGGATCTTCCTGTCTGCCCCCACTAGCACTGGAGGTACTTGTAACCACATCTGGCTTTTTTTAAAGCATATTTTTATTCTTTTGTCAGTTTCATACATGTATATATTGAATTGTGGTCATTTTACCCCATCACCTTCTCTCATCGAAAGCTTTCTTCTTCCCCCAAAGCCCCCTCCACTTTCATGCATATGTGTGTGGGAGCCACTGAGTTTAATTAGGGCTGCTTGAAGGGACATGGGTAAGAGGCTATTTTCTAGAGCATGGGCAGCTTATAGGTGGTTATGCTACTAAAGAAAGCGACCCCTGCCCCAGCTGCTATTGTCGGTGGTCCTTCAGGGGCTAGAGATGGCTTAGGGCTGAGACCGTGTCAGTGCTCCTCCCTAGGACCTGAGACTCTTAACAACCACATCAAGTGGCTCACAACTGCCTGGAACTAGAACTCCAGCTCCAGGGGGATCCAACTTCTTTGGCCTCTGTGTGCACCTGCACTCATGTTCACACACCTACATGTAATTTAAAATATTTTTAAAAATCTTTCAAAATAAAATTAGAACACTCAAAATCTACTTAAAAGATTTCTCAGGGAGGGATGAACCATATTCCCTACTATGATGAAATGTTGACAGGCCCAGTGTTGTGCACTTCTGTGCATACACATCTGTAGATACATATCTCATACACATCTGTAGATACATATCTCACAGATGTAGTGAGATCATGGGGATAACCACCATATCATGTTCAGAAGACATCTTTTTGCAGCTTACTTCCCCATCCTCCAGTTCTTCTGTTCTTTTTGTCCCTCTTCCAAGGTTCCCTAGGCCCAGGAGAGGGTGATACAGATATGCCACTTTGGCCGAGAACTTCGCCATCTCTTATTTTAAGCTCTTTGACTGTTTCCGTGTCAGTCGCTTCCCAGTTAATAAGAAACTTCTCTGACAAAGGCCAAGAGTTGTCCTAATCTGTGGATATAAACATGAGTATTTAGAAGGCATTTGACCACATCTGTTTAGCAAAGCAGCAGTCATGAGTTTCCCCTGGGGACTGTGATCTTCCCTGGTTTACAGTACTCAGCATATGCTGTCTTCCGCCCAGGGATCAGGCCTCAGATGCCATCAGAAAGCTTGGTTCCCCCCATGACACTCAATACCTGGTGTCTTTACGTGTGTTCCAGGAACTGAACTCAAGTTTGCCTGATTATCCAGGAGGAATCTTGCCAACTAAGCCCTCTTTCCAGCCCCAGTCTTTGGATTTTTAAGAGACAGTTGTGTGTCTCTGAGTTCCTGCACATGTTACATACATAAATAATTCTAACAGAATCTTGTAAAGAGCCCACTTTTCTCTGAGTTTAACACAGTCCTTTACTGTCCTGAGTGTTGGGGCTTGGTGCGAGTTAAGTCCTTGGAAATTAGTTAGGTTAAATGAGTCTTGATTTATTTAACTTAATAACATAGAACAAAATGAAATGAGGTCCCCCTTGCTTTTCATGTTAAGGCTATTGCCTTTGATTTCATAGGCAATTACCTCTGCATGTTTAACCCCAAGTGTCAGCTAATGTAAGGGCTCTGAATCACATACGACCTTTTTCCTTTTTAGTTTTCATCTTTTCTCATTAAAACAAGCTATAAATGAAGCCTAAGTTACCTTCCCAGTATGTCAAACGATTCCAAAGATGATAAAATGGAACCATTGGTACTGATCTGCATGTGCCAGTTGATGGCAGGCTTCTTCAGTGTTCTCTGGTAACAGAGAACTTGCTACTGCTCTCTGTCAGTGACATGATTTTCTTTGGTGGGTGACACTGCCTGTCCTGGTCTTAGTGTTTGTGTCCTTCTTCCATCTTTCCTCTGTGATTAGTATGTCTGCAGAAAACGATTTAGAGAATGTGTTTCTAGTTCAGTTTGCTTATAGGGAGAGGGGAGAAAGCTACCCTGTTGCCCTGCTGTGGAAATCCATATGCCTCCTCTAGGCACAAGAGCGCAGCCCTGTCTCTAAATGTCTGTAGGAAAATCCTCTCCTCTCGGATTCACATTAACAAGCATCGCTACAGGAGATACCTGAGAGCTTATATCTTGATCCACAAGCAGAAGGTAGAGAGAAAGGCACACGGAGTGACACGATTCTTTAAAAACCTCAAAATCCACCTCTCGTGACAATAGCTCCTTTTAGCAAGACTGCAGTCCGAAATCCTTCCCAAGTAGTTCTACCAAAAGGGGGCCAGTGTTGGAACAGATGGGCCTCTTAGGGCCATTTCTATTCAGATCAGCACCTTATTGTTACTGCTACAGAGATGTTAGGAATATCACGTTCAGTTGTTCTTGTTATGCAGCATAGCAGCTGGACCAGCATAGACGCTGGGTTTGAGATATATGTGAGTAAGATCACACAATTTGTCGGAGACATAACTAGTACAGGAAAACAGAAGCAGGGCCAGGCAGAGTGGTACACTCCTGTAATCCCAGCATCTGTCAAGCTAAAGAAGGAGGGTTTCAAGTTCAATGCCATAATGGGCTATATATCAAAACCTATCTCCAAAAACCAAAACAACAAAAATAAAACACCAAAAATCAGATGTGTCCTAGAACACTACATAATACTATAGTGGTTCAGATAACAGTAGAAATGAAAAGAATGTATTTATTTATAGTATTTGTGGTATAAAGAAACATGTCAGAGGACAGAGCAGTATTAGAGATTTCTCAGAGGGTTGGAAAATAAGCAGAGGTGAAAGCGGGGAGGACTGAGGGCAGAGGGTAGGAATTCTGAGTGAGGTTTAACATAGGAAAAGGGTAGAACCATTGGTCATTTGTGTATCTACCTTTGTTTTCAGAATTTTCCCCAGAGAATACCTCCTTCAACACATCCACCTGTATTCTCTTGCTGACCTGCAGCAGGTAAGTTCTCAGAGGGGCCTTTCAGTTTTGTTTTCTGTCAGAAGTCACTTTGTGGATTATGGTTTTGGCACGAAATTAATCTGTCTTGTGGTAGTTTCTTCGCACTCAGTTAATTTTTACTCTGAATGAGAGGGAGATTTAGTCTGAAAAGATACTGTGAGACAATGACGAGCACCCAAGCATGGAGTCACTGGGGCTCTCTTCATTGCTGGTGGGATGCTGAGTGGACGACCATCTGGAGGGTGGTTTAGCAGCTCCATAAAGGTTAGATTTCCGTATAATCCAGGGATCCAACTCCCAAGTAGATGCCCAAGATAATGATAAAACGTATGTCCTTAGGAAAACTTGTGCGTGAATCCTGGGTGGGGTGATGTGCCCCTGCCCTTCAGCCATGAAGGAGACCGAGGCAGCTCAGGCCTCATGGCTGGAATAGCAAGACCCTGTCCCAAAACAAATCAAACAAAATTTTCATTTTTTTGTAAGAATGCCCAGTGCAACATGATTCACAATAGGAAGAAAGAGCAGGGAACAACCAGATGTTTATCAGCTGATGGGTGTTGTTTCTCATTATTACATAACATTGTCTAGCCATAACAATGTGTGAAACATTGGTACACTCTACAACATGGATGAGCCTTTGAATCCAGACAGGGAAAAACAGTTTAAGTGGCGTGTCCCACAGTGAACAATTCGTAGTGACAGGAAATAGATCAGTGGCTCCAGCCTCTGGAAAGATGGCGGTGAGGAGAGACAGCAGCCAGTGAACACAACCAGATAGGGTGCCTTGTGACTAGACTAAAAATAAGTCATTTTCTTTAAAATAATGAAGTTTACATGACATGAATATTTCAACTCAAAACTATGTGAGAGAAAAGATGGGGAGGCAGTGGGTGGCTGCGGAAATCTTACAGCTGAATGACTTGTGAAGTTTAATAAAGCTCAGCAGAGCACGGAGGAGTCGGAACCAGCTTTTGCAGTCTGTTACTGCACAACTTGTAATGATTGACCAGGTTAGCAGCCAGGAAGAAACCAAGGTTTGTGTGCTCAGTCCTAAGTTCTGAGTAGGCTTAGCTTTGGTTAATGATTTAAATCAACAGCGCACTCCCAAGACGCTGCTCAACACGGAAAGAAAGCTTTACTCTCTAAACAAATGCTGACTCTCTGAAGAACCAATCGAAAAATAATTGCGACAACTTTCAGAAATCCAGACTGCTAGGCGTCCGTCCTTGTTTTCATCCAGTTGTCTTAACCAAAAGGAGTGAGCGCAGCTTAAAACTCACCGAGGCCTTCAGTCATTGCCAGACTCTAAATTACTTTTCAAGGTTTCTAGTATATGTCTTTTTTTAATTTAAAAAAATTAAAACTCTTTTGTTAATTTTCATTTGGAGGCAAGACAGTTATTTCAAATGGAAGAAATAATATAACATTTAGTTGGATAGGCCTCAGAGAAGGCTAGGGCGAGTCTATATTCCTTGTCAAGTTTAGACCTGCTTGCTCCTTTAGTCCTTGCCACCCATGGAATTGGCTGGCTGGGGCACAGAGGGGCGCATCTCCAGCTTCAGTCACATGGTGATATACTGTATCATATGGGGGTGAATTGATGGAATTTTCTGATATACATTTATTTATCTTAGTGGTCTGTCTGATCATGGTAGCCTAGGGCCCAGGCACTGTCATGAAATGTTTAAAGGCACCAGACGCGCTCAGAAAGGTAGAAGTCTAAAACAGAGTGACTCCCCTTTAAGGAGCTCTGGTGTCAGAGGAAGAGAGAATTGCACCATTCCGTATCCATTTGAGGGTGTCAGCGGTGTGTATCCATTTGGAATAATAAGCCTGCTTCTTATAGCTTGCGTGTACCCTGCTGTCTCGCCCACGGCCCTTTCTTTTTCCTTCTTGTAATAATCAGACCATACAGGCCAAGCAGCTTACTTCAATCAGTGACAGTGGTGCTCTTGGGGAGCCAGGCCATTAGCCCCCAGAGCCCATAAGTAGCTTAATCAGTTTTCAGCCGGACAGTGGAGTGATAGAAACAATCTCCAGCTTATCAAAGTCCCTGTGGGCGGGGGCGGGGGTGGGGGCTCAGGGCATCCATTGGTGTAGCTGCTCGCTCTAACCTAGTTCTTTGTGCCTGGCTTTAAGAGCCCCAAACTTATCATATTTAGAGGAAGTTCAATTCAATTACTGCTTCTGCTTGAGGTGGGCCAAATTGCATTTGGCTTTTGATCTGTCTGTATCTTGGCTATCAGCCCTGAAGGGTATCCCTGCTCATCTCCCTTTGGTTTCTGGGCCAATAACGAGTATGTTTTCTAGGTTTGAACTGTTCTCGGATATAGGGAAGAGAGGGGACCTGGAGCAGGAGAAACAATGTTAGCGTTTTTGTGTAAGAGCGTATCAGGGTAGCAGGAACCCTTCCTGGCCGTCCAGCCATAAGCCTCCAAGGATCTGAGACTCCTGGTCTCTCCCTTCCAGGCTTTTCCCCTTCAGGACTGCTGGAGTCGGAGCTTTTCTCCCATTTGATTCCATTTCTTACTCATAAGGGCTTCTATAAAGACAAAATTTTCTATCTTATTTGATAACTATGGAAAAAGGAATTTTTAGGTATATGTTTTATAGTGAAAGAAAGGAAAATTAATAAATTATTGAAAAGTTATAGCTCCTGAACAGTATAGAGTCCTTTTTTTTTTAACTTTTACAAATTTCCCTTATGAGTTTGATTTTTTTTTTAAAGAAATTAAAAAAAAAAGGCTCTGATTTACTAGGCATCCTAGCTGGTCCGTGTCTCAGAGGATAAGGCTCGTGCTGCTAAGCGTGATGAGCTGTTTGATCCCCAGTATCCCCAGCACAGAAGGAGAGGACAAAAAGCACATGCACGTGTGTGTGTACACAATCACACACTCACAATAATGGATACAATAAAGAGGAAGTTGAAGTTTATGAGTAATTTTAAAGCACTGATATTATTTAAAGATGCTGAAAACATTCTGGTACCAAAAAAATGCACCGCTCATGGTTCATTTTTATAACACCCCTCAAAATTTTGACAAATGTGCTCAATCAACTATGGCTGAAGACTTTTAGCTACCTAATAGATCTTTTGTTACAGTCAAGAAACTATTTTAATTTTCTGCCCCGGGAATATACTCATTCTTACTACAGTATACTTGGATATGCGGGGGAAATTGCAAGTCCTGACGGTTTCCTTCCCATTAGCTGAGAATTGCTGTAGTTGCTGGTCAGCTGTGTGCTGGGGCTAAGTCTCCAGTGACCTGTGCTTCTCCAGCGACTAGACTGCTCTCTGGATGTCGTGTGCACGGAGGACAGCAGGGAAGCAGCACGCTGCGTGGCCTGTCAGTGGGCAGCGTCTTCGGGAGCCATGGGCCACTCTGACCTAATGGCAGGGCCGAGGACCTGGCATATTAGGGAAGGCAAAGGTTCTCCAGTTCCTGGGAGGTCTAGGGCCTACCAGCTTGATACACTAGTTTCTTCAGACTGGATTCCAGAGGAATTTTGTTCAATAAATAGGGTAGCTGGAAATGGTATTCAGGCTGAGGTGGTGGTGGCACACGCCTTTAATTTCAGCATTCGGGAAGCAGACGATCTCTGTGCTCAAGTCCAGCCTGGTCTACAGAACAAGTTCCAGGATAACCAGGTTATGGAATGAGACCCTGACACAAAAAAAGACAGAAAAACTTAGTTTGTTTCTTTTTAAAGACATTTTTTTATTCCTGTGTATCTATTATACTTGTGTGTTGTGTCCACAGAAGCCAGAAGAGAGTGCCAGATTCCATGAAGCTGGAGTCACAGGCAGTCATGAGCCGTCCAACATCAGTGCTGGGAATCACACTTAGGTCCTCAGTAGGAGCAGCAAGAGCCCTTTCCAGCCCCTGCTATTGAGGTTTTTGAGGGAGACCTTGTTTTGTTTGGGGTACTTTTGTTGTTTGTTTGTTTTTGGTTTTTGCTTTTTTTGAGACAGGGTTTCTCTATAGCTTTGGAGCCTGTCCTGGAACTAGCTCTTGTAGACCAGGCTGGTCTCGAACTCACAGAGATCCGCCTGCCTCTGCCTCCCGAGTGCTGGGATTAAAGGCGTGTGCCACCACCGCCCCGCTTGTTATTTGTTTCTTATACAAAAGAATTATGAAGACTTTCTTTTGGAAGTGCAAATGCATGCTGATTTTCAAATTCTCAAACGATTTCAAAAAGGCCAAGCAGACAGCTACTAAGCTTTTGTGAACACATGGGGCACGTAAAAGTGAAAAAAAAAAGATTTTTTTTTTTTCGAGGCATGGTTTCTCTGTGTAGCTCTGGTCCTGAAACTTTCTGTAGACCAGGCTGGCCTCAAACTCAGATATCTGTCTACCTCTTCCTCCCCAGTGCTGGGTTAAAGATATGCACCACCACCGCCTGGCAAAAGTGGAATTTTTTAATAGTCTCAAAATAAAAACCAAGGTAGTAAGGGCCATATGTGAAACAACAAATAAATGACTTCTGATTTTTTATTTGTTCCCAGCCGCTTAGCCTCGAAATAACCACACAGAAACTGTGTTAATTAAATCACTGCTTGGCCCATTAGCTCTAGCTTCTTATTGGCTAATTCTTTTTTTTTTTCCACATAGGAGGTTTATTGGAAGAGAGGAGGGGCAGAGAGGGGACAGAGACTGGTGCCTGGGGATAAGAGTAACAGGAGAGGGAAAAGTAAGAACAGGGAGGGAGAGGGAGAGAGAGTTGGCTAACTCTTACATCTTAATTTAACCCATTTCTATTAATCTGTGTATCACCTCATGGCTGTGGCTTACTGGGTAAAGTTCTGGCGTCTGTCCCCATGGCTTCTCTCTGACTCCGCCCTTTTTCCTCCCAGCATTCAGCTTAGTTTTCCCCACCTCGCTCTGTTCCCCTATAACTCTGCTATAGGCCCAAAGCAGTTCCTTTATTTATCAATGGTAATCACAGCACACAGAGGGAAATCCCACATCATATGTATACACACACACACGTGCACACATAAGCCAGAGTAGTATGTCAGATGTTGTCTTAGTAAGATTTTTATTGCTGTGAAGAAACAACAAGACCAAAGCAACTCTAATAAAGAAGCACATTTACTTGGGGCTGGCTTGCAGTTCAGAGATTTAGTCCATCATCACTCTGGCAGGGAGCATGGAAACACACAGACAGACATGGTGCAGGAGAGGAGCTGAGAGTTCCACAACTGGATCCACATCACGAAGGGACTGAGATCCACTCTGCTTGGCTTAAGCTTCTGAGACCTCAACGCTCACCTCTAGAGACACTCTTCCTCCAACAGCAACACACTGACTCCAACAAGGACATGCCTCTTATAAGTCCCATTCCCTATGGGCCAAGCATCCCAGCACACGAGTCTATGGGGGCCGTTCCTATTCAAACCACCACAGGTGCCTTCCTCTGCCCATTTCTACCTTATTTTTTAACTCATAATCTCTCACTAAACCTGAAGCTTGCCATTCAGGCTAGGCTGGCTAACCAGCAAGCTTCTGGAAGCCAGGGCATGCTTTTCTATAGGTGGTTGGGATTTTAACCCAGGCCCTCTTGCTTTCGCAGCAAGTGTCTTACTCCCTGAGCCGCCTCTCCAGTCCCCTGACCTCCAGTCTGACTGTCAGAATGGTCTTGAGTTGTTCAGTGTTGCCCACGTTTTGTTTGTTTTTGGCACAGGATCTTGCTATGCGTCCCTGGCTGGCTTCCACCTCAGCGCCCCCAGTGCTGGGCTTGCAGGAATGTCAGTCCTGAATACGCACTAAATGTCCTGGACAGCTAACTTCTCAGCTGAGGATTTGGCGAGTTCCCCTGTCCATAGAGCTTTTGTCATAAGTGTGACATCAGTGTCTGTCAGAAGAGCTTCGCACGGGAACAGTGCACCTGGTGGTCCACTTCAGAGGCTTCCTGGAGTTGTAGCTAGTGAGTGAGTTCACAAAAAGGCCATGTCCAAGGCAGTTCAAGGCCAGTCTTTGAAGATGTGTTTTGCTGAATTCTTCAAGGATGTTCGGTGAATCACTTTGTATGCCCTGCCCCCACTGAGCAAACAGAATCATAGAGTGTTGTTGTCTGTGGGCACTCTTCACAGAGTCAGTAGACAAAGGCAAGGACTAAGTGGGCACTCAGGGCAGCTGCCCTTCTGCCAAAGCACTAGCAGGTGATGACCTTTATTCACATGTGGGTTGATGTCATTGAGTCCACAGCCAGCAGGAACACAGCGCCTCAGTGCCCACAACCAAGCCACCAATCGCCAAGCCTCAGGAGGCTAGGGGACTTGCATTCATAGCCTCAGCAGCCCCAGTCCCTGCACCATTGTCCACCAGGCATTATTGGGCAGAATAACTAATTAGGAGCATTCGGACTTAACAAGCAGAAACACAAAGCGTGACAGCTCGCCTCTGTTGTTCCCTAGCCGGGGCTTGTGTCTGCTGTACTACTGTGCCTTCAGAAACCCCTGGTCACATTCGGGGACAAGGCAGGAACGAGCTGCCTTTAAGACATTGCTAAATCTGTTAGCTGCTCTAGCCAGGGCTGTTGACTAGGAAAAAAGGCCACACGGTATTTGGGAAAATGCCTTTTAAGCAAATGAAGTTTTAGAAAATGAATGTACATTCTTTCCTCAAAGGTTTTCTTCCTAGGTGGTGGGAAGTGGTTGAATGTTAATCTTTGAAGGGCTGGCTGGTTATCATCTCAGAGGAGCAGGTGTTTCTTGAGTAGGTGCTGAGCAGTTCATACGTCTTGCTCAGATGCTAGCTTCCTCCTGATCTCGTGTGGAGGGGCAAGGAGCAGAGTGATAAGTACTAGATCCAGAACAGACGTCTTCCATCCTGAAGAGCTGTGTCTCAGTAATGACTGGGCTTTTGAATTTAGGTTATATTTAATTAGTTGTTTAGTTTAGTTGTTGGTTTTTTTAATGACTTGTTACTAGGGATACTTGGCTGAGGAGGGTAAAACAGATAAATAACAAAATGATGGTGAAGGTTGTGCTTTATGCTGTCTGGTTAGTTTTAGCACGCTGCCCAGCTACAGCGTGACTCACAGCTGTGTTAAAGGAGGTGGGCAGAGTTGGCCAGGGACTGTAGCAGAAAAACATTGACACCCAAGTACAGAGTTAACGGAATTCTTTTAAAACCTGGATCAGAATGATGCCCTTTTCTGAGTGTTGGATAGAAAGCCCCACTGTCCAGGTGAAGAAGAGCTCAGTGGAGCTTCCAGAAGCCACCCTCGGGCCCTCCAGGTATACACACCGCACAGTTGGCAGGTGGCAGTCAGTGCTGGAGTCATCTTCCCGGGATCTAAGTTACGTGGCTCCTACTCCTACTTTAGCTTTTCAGTCATCCGCATGTTGGTGGTGATTTTTGTGTTATTTCTCATGTGTATAAAATTGGTCATAACATGGCCTCATTAAGGACCCCTTTCCTAAGAACGCTTACTGCCAGTGTTGCTATTGAGCCATCCGTAGCTCGACTGCTCAGCCTGACACCGCACGCAGCTGTGCTGCCTATCACCAGGAACATGGCCAGAGAGGCTACACAATCTGCCTTGCTATGCTTGGTTAGTGGAGAATATTTCTGTGTGTTCGTTATCTATTGCTATACTACAGAATACCCCAAAGCATATCATTTCACACAGGAGAGAATGGTAGTGGTCTCTCATGGTTGTTATGGGCCAGGAGTTCCTGAGCAATTCAGTTGAGCTGAGGTTGCAAGCAGTATGCTGGGTAGGGCCTGTGGTCACCAGCTGGAGCAGTGTCAGCTACTCCTACAGCTGGCAGATGGGAGCCTGTTAGTGGGAGGCCACACGGGCCACTACGGGATGTGCAAGGAGTCCTCGTGATGTGATAGCTGGCTAGAAGGTGGCTTGAGAGAGGAAAAGGTGATGTTGTTCTTTGTGTGTGGCCTGACCTTGGGAGTCCAGGTGTGCTTCCACTGTGTTCTGACGTCAGGAATGGATTGCTGAAGCACATTCTAGCCCCGTAAAGAGAGGACTCAGACTCCACTTCTCACCTTCCTTTTTGTATGTTCATATGTGGGTCTGTTCATGTGTATGCACATGTAACCCAGATAACAGCCTTCAGTGTCCTGTCTACATTTGATGTTTTGTTTGTTTGTTTTGACATAGTCTCTCACTGGCTGCCTAGGTTTCACCATTTAGGCTAGGCTGGCCTGTCAGCAAGCCCAGGGGATCTGCCTGTCTCTGCCTTCCCTGAGCTTGCCTTTCAAGTGCACGCACCATATCCAGCCTTTTTATGAGGGATCTGGGGATGGAACTGAGGCGTTTTTGGGTTTTTTGTTTGTTTGTTTGTTTTGCAAGGCAAACACTTTACTCACCAGCTCCTTAACCCTCACTTTTCACATTTAAAGAATGTAGAAATATGTTCTAGCATGGTGGCACATACCTTTAATCCCAGCACTCAGGAGGCAGAGGCAGGTGGATCTCTGTGAGTTCGAGGCCAGTCCTGGTCTACAGAGTGAGTTCCAGGACAGCCAGGGCTACATAGAGAGACCCTGCCTCAAAGCAACAACAACAAAAAGAATATATAAACATATTACAAAATCATCTTACCTTGTAATAATACCACCCCACATCGGCACATATTCCTTATGTTCTATCCCTAAACAACTCTGAGATAGATATGACTACCTACCTTTAATTTTTACACATATTTATTTACTTCCATACCACATATGCCAGAGTGTGTCGGGCTTTCAAGGGACAACCTGTGGAAGTTAGCCCTCTTTCACCATGTGAGGTCACCAGGCTTCGGGGAAGTTCCTTCATCCGCTGAGCCGTCTTGCCAACTCTGGCCTTCTTTTTCTTCAGACTTATTTTTACTTTTTAAATCTATGTGTATGTTGAAGTGTGTGCCACGGTGTGGGTGCCTGTGGAGGCCAGAAGGGCCGGCCAAGTCAGTGTATTTGAGCACAGAGTGCCTGCGGACACACCCAGCCTGGTGTGGCAGACTGCATTTTGTAGGCGGGTAAGCACTACCTCCCATCACATGTGGTTTTCTTACCTGTGAGTTTGACCTCTTCTCACTGAGAGGCAAGGCTTTATCTCCTTTCCCCGAAGCTGAGTGGCTGTGACATTGAAACTTTTTCTGTGTGATTTTTCAAGGCCAAGTTATAAAAGGTAATACATCTTCTCAAGACCTGGCACGAAGCCACCATGCTATAAGGAACCCCATGGTGGGGTCACACATAGTCATCGTGGCTGACAGCCCAACTGAGCCTGAATTGGCAGCCACCATCTACCACTGCCCGTGAGTGAGCACTCCACCCTTGGCCTCCTGCCTTCACTGTGTGCTGCCTGACCTGCAGAGCCTGGGAGCGCAATAAACCGATTGTTTTATGCCACTGGATTTGGGGTAATTCGCCTCTCAGCAATAGTAATTTGACTGTCAGGGAAGGCTTCAGTTAAGTGTCAGGGCCTACAAGAGAGCCAGGCAGACAGGAGCGCAGAGGACTCATTGGGTTTGGTAGCCTCAGAGCCCTCTGGGACACGGCCTGTAATATTCCCATCACTAAAGCAGAAAGAGAAAAAACAAACAAACAAGCAAAACCTCATCACTAACCTTGACATTCCTAAAGAATATTCCATCTAAGCACATCAGGATTATTTGGACAGTTGTCTCAATAAAGTATTCATGAATGAGTCCGATGGTGACGCTCTTGTCAGAACTGAGAGATTCCAGTGTGGCCAGACATGCAAAGGACGCAGTTTGTCATTTCGCTTTGTCCTTGTGCACCGGAAGCGTGAGCCCAGTTCTCTGTTTCCAACCCTCTGAGTGGGTCTTCATTCATTCCTTCAGCAAATATGGATTAAGCATGATATACCAGAAACCATCCTGGAACTGAGAGGTTCTTTTCTCAAGATATTCCTGAGATGGACACACTCCGGCTCTCTCGGAGTGGAGGTGCCTGCGATTCTGTGCCACGTGGTGATGTCAGTGGGGTTTTACCCCTTGGTGCCACATGCCAGTCCCTTCCATGTTTTCTGCTGGCCTTTATTGGCAGCAAAAGAATAGGAAGAAGACATTCTCTAGTCAGGTGCCGAAGGCCTAAGGATCTCTGGTACTTTCCAAAGTTCCTTCCCTTGCAGTACCCTGAGGCGGACCCAGGAAGGACAGCATCCCGATAAGACAGCTTTGTACCTGTCCTGGCTGACAGCGCTGTCTGCCTGCGAGCCTGGCTCTAATTCCCTTTGTACTCGGGCAGCTTGCTCCTTTCAGCGGTGCCACCTCTGTCTTCTGAGGAAAAACGAGGGAGCTGACAGGGGCAGCTTTCGCATTGCTGTGTGGGTTTTTGACTTCTCATTAAGTCTCAGTAAAGACTTAATGAAGCTGCCAGGACTTCAGCTGGTGAAATGGGTTCCTGTCGCAGGATTCTGTATTCCTGAGACTTTGCCATTCATGTATTCACACACATAAGAAGTGACAAGCAACTCATGTGTGCCAGGCACTCGTGACAATGCCAGCAGCCGTGTAGAAAGGACTCCCAACCCCCACCGCCACAGGCTGCCCATGTGCTAACACGACCGCAGTTAAGAATGGCCACCTCACCAGTCTGTCCAATATTGTGAAGGAAAGAGACCAAGTTAGGGCAGAGCTACACTGGCTGGGATTGCTGTGGGGACCAGGCTGTGGAATCTGTGGCTGAAGTGGCCAGAAGTGAAACTTCAGCTTGGGACAGTGAACCTGAAAGTATCTCCCTCTGAGGGGACAGCTGTTACTCAGCACCCCAGAGTCATCAGCTCTGTCCATTTTCTGGGAGAAGCCGGAAATCCTTATTTTATGTGAAATTTCTCAATATTTAAACACTCTGCAGGCCAAACAAAACACAGCCACCAGTTTTGACCTCTGCTTTATAATAGAGAATGCCTGCTTTTGTTCCTGCAAACTAATGAATGCTCAATTAAGAGACGGAATTTGGAGGTCAGTGTTAGATTGTGCTCTTCAATGGGCTGTAGACCCCATCCCAAACCCTTGAGATACTAATTGACAGGCTTGTCCAGGCTGGCAGCCAGGCTCTGAAAGTGGACACACACAAGGAAATAGGAAAGCTATTCCAGGTCACTTTGCAAGGTCAGGGCAGCAATACAAACATTAGGAAGAATGAAAACACAGGTCAGGTGGCAGCAAGAAAGCCCCACAGTCCTGATAGCTGTAGTTTATAAATCACGTTGGAAAGGTATCAGCAGTCCCCCTCTGCTGTCATTGCTTTGTGAAGTAGAAAATTAAATAGAAATCCAACTGCAGATGGCTGTCAGGAGCTTTTAGGAGACCAGCACACCAGTGTGAGGCCAACACGGGATGAAGTTTCTGCCTGGAGCAAAGGTCTTCGAAAGGGTAATGATACACACTGTTGGGCATCACAGAGGACTGGGTACCACAGCACGTCCATTCTTGTGTTTGGGCATCACAGAGGGCTGGGTACCACAGCACGTCCACCCTTGTGTTTTGGAGTTCACCTGCTCGTGATCAAATGCCAGTGTAGCCAAGTGCACCTCAGTCAAATGGCCTTGGTCAGAGTAAATCCCTTTGTGCCAAAGGAATTTTATCTCTGAAGAGGGAATAATATTACTTGCCCTAAAAGGATGTTGTGAGGCTCAATGTTGGTGCAGTAAAACACTTAGAAGTGTGCTAGCACGCAAGGCCGTGGAAGAGTGCACTTCAGTTGCGGAGTGTGTAATGGCTCGGTGTGCAGAAGAGCCCGCTGCTCTCTGTACTTCCTTGAGTGTCACCAGGACACTCTAGACTCTGGATTGCAGCCATCACTAAGAAGTAATGCTGCTGCATTGTAGTTCTGCCCATCAGAAATCTGCAGGGGGCTGACAGCCATAGGATCCGGGTGTGGTGTCACCTGTCCCGCCTCACCATTGGCAGAAAAACCCTGGCACCCCCTCCTGTATTCAACACAGTCCTAGACCAGAGGGAATGAACACAGAGAGCCCCCACCCTTCAAGGCGGTCCACTTCCTTTACTCTTCCCCCGTGTGGTACCGTGGTCCTGACGGCAGCTCACCTCCTCTACTCTTACAGAAAGGTCTTCAGAACTGGAGCCAAGGTCAGTGTGTTTGCTCAGAAAGGCGAGAGTCCTCCACGCCCATTCCTCTGGAAAACGAATGCCCTTTGGTAGGTCATACACAGGTATCCTTTCCATCTTCACAAAAAGCAGCCTTTTATGGAATTATAGAGACAAATTTTTGTCCGTAAAGGAAACCACCAAGACCAGACTGTTTCCGCTGCTGTAGGAGAAGCTCCCCAGCCTGAGATGTTGGCAGAAACAGAAAGCAACCCTGTTTCTTCTTACCTGCAATCATAGTTTTACCAGCGTGTAAAGCACACAGGGAGTTTGTAGTACATTCTTTCCTTGCAGTAAGGGAGCAGCCCTGCTGTGAATGTAATTGGCTTTCTAGCTTCCTTTAACGTTGAGGTGGAAGGGAGCTGGCCTGAAGGGCCTTCATGCTTAGAATTTCTCCTTGCTGAATTGTGTTTAAATTCCATACATTTCCCTGCGTGCATGGTTCCTTTAAGTCTTAGTTAGAAATAGAAACAAAGCTCACCTCTTGGATGTAGCCCCTTTCCTGCCATTTCTTGTCACTTTGTAAAAGCTGAGTATCTCTCCCACCCCACCCCACCCCATCCCAATGGATTTTTAACTTAACCTACTTGTAGGGATTATTTTGAACCCTGTTAACCCCTGTTAAAGATACATGACATCTTTTTGTGACAACTTCATTCAGTACGTCTCATTTGGATCACCGCCTCCCTTTTCCAGCTTCAGTTTTACACAGAATCTCTTCCCGAGCCAAGGACCACAGGCACATCTTTGGACAGACACCATCTTTATTATTTTACCTCCCGGTTCCTGAGTGTCCTCATTTACAAAGCGAAAAGTTGATGAGTTATGCAGTCTTTCGAGCTTCTCCCAGCTCTCCAGGGCCTGCTCTTAAGCCCCTTGAGAAGTTACTGAAACGAGGAAGCCACTCCGCATACATGTTTCCCAGGGCTTCTCAGCGACATGGCACAAAACCCAAAGGAGCCAGACCCCTGAGTGCCAGGGACGCACTGTCGGCTCTGAGGAATAAATGGCAAGATTTTCCTGTGCCAGAAACCAGCTGTTTTAGTTTTTTGTCAATAAGTAACAGTTTTAAGTAACTTTACAAATGCAGTCTGAAGGACAGCTTACAAAAACACATTCAGTAGATGATCTTGCATCCTGTAGCTATCAGACAGGCTCAAAGAAATGCAATGGTAAGCAGTCCATTGCTGCAAAATCAGAGAGGATCCCTAGACAAACCTGTTTGGCACAGGTCAGCCAGGATATGGTATTACAGCACCATCCAAAGATACTGAGGGGGACATGGCAGAGCATGGTCCTGCAGGGAATCTTTATTTTACCCCATAAGTAAAAACACTATATTCTAATTATTAAAATAATAGAATAATATACAACTGTTTATTATCAACATCAACTATTATGGACTATGTGTAAGTGTGCACGCTGTACTGTCCTATATTGCATAGCATTGAAGCTACCTGTGTAAGCTATGGCAATATGTTCTGAGAAACCTACCATTTTTCTCATGCAAATGTAGAGTCCTTGTACAATATAAGATGGCTAGTCCATTGCTGGGAGCTAGAATCTTGTAGGGCTGACATTGTACATTTCATGCATTGGTGATTGAAATGTTTAAATGACACAAGATTGTGGCAACTTTACATGTTCCTCAGAATCTGATGACAGTTCCACTAATTTCTCACGCACAGACATAGGCCATTAAAATAATATGTTCTCTGTGGACCTCCCCTTGAGCCCGGCAGCACTATGCCCTTAACTAGTGAACTGGGGTGGGCGTTTGCCTGGGAGTAAAGCAGGAAGCCAGAGGCCATTTGCAGCCCCAATGAGTAATGAGCTGCTGAGGAACTTGTACTACAAAGGGCATTAGAGCAGCGGAGTAAGATTTAAAGGTGAAGAACCCAGGAGAACAGGAAGGCTGTGAAAGGGTTCCTGACTGGAACAGAGGTCTAGAGCACAGGACAGAGTGGCCATGGCAGTGAGGAGGTAATACACCTACTGAGCTTAGTCTCGCTTCCCTGCCTGCTGCCTGGAGGGACAGGTCAGTGCCTGTGCAGCCAAAAGGCAGGACCGAAAAACCAAGACTCTCAGCCTTCTCATTCCATCCTGAGTTGCTAAGATGCAGTCCCACTGAAGGCAAGGGGCCTGTTCATTTAATTTTCCTTTCATAGTTGGTCGCAAGAGAACAGAAGAGACAGCCCTAAACCCCATGACCTAAGAGAGCAGTAACACTTTATCCTTTACCAAGTCATGTAATATCTCTGGTGCTTAAAATCTTTGTGTGTAAAATGAGAAGGTTGTACTAAATAATTAGTTAATAACAGCTCCTCTTTACTGTGTGCTCCACAAATGCCATGTTACAGGACTGACTTTAGGCCAGTCCCTGTTCTAAATCTATGTGGATTATCTCATTTAATCCTCAGAACAGCCCGCTGAGATGGGTACTATTATTATCCATGCTTTATCAATGAGATGAACTTATCAAAGCCATACTGCTAACGTGGAGGAACTGATTCAAACCCATATTCTGCTCAAGCTAGCACTTGTCACCTCATTTTCAGTTTATGTGAAATGTTTCAAAGCATAAAGAATGACTACTGTCAGCTTCATGCTGGCCCCAGCAATTAGAAGTTTCCCTGGTTAAAGAAATGAGAAGCACCATATTGGTCTGTTTTCTTCTACCATCAAACCTTTCTCTTTATCATAGCCAACTGCTACCAAGATCTTCCTGCTACTGAAGCAAAGGCCTCCTCCGCCAAGCTGGAGCTCCCACCTTTCCCTGGGTGGGGCAGGATCAATGGGTCAAAGGGAGACAGAACTAGGCTCACACACCTGTCACTAGCCACAGTGTGCCAGCCCCCACCCCATGCTTAGGGAGACTTGGGGCACATTGTGACCAGGATCACTTTCCTGCCTGAGCTCCCCCGAATAGGCCTTAAGCATGTGAAAGCAGGTCAGTTGTAAACAGTGCTGTCGGGGTCAGCTGTCTTTATTCCGTCTGCACCAGTGACCTGTGGTCAGGGTCATCTGTCTTCATTCCGTCTGTACCCGTGACCTGTGGCCATCCAAGCAGCAGGATCCCAGGACTGAGTGTCTGAGTCACCTACAGAATGGATTATGGTTTACAAGGAAAGAAGCTTCAAGTTTTTATTTTTCAAAAGTTTGGAGTTGGCACCTTCTGTATTTACAACTTGTACCAGGGTTTCCACCCCTGCCCCCTGTGTGTACATTTATAACTATGACTTTTTAATTCCCTCCTCTTCAGTTGGTGGGAATCGTTGGCATATGTCTGGAGTTCCACTAGTGCCCCTCCCACAGAATGTGGTTAGAAAACCCGACTCTTCTAGAATTGCCATCAGCCTACAAGTTCCCTTCTGGAAGGTCCAAAAGCAAAATCTCTGATGCAGCTGACATTTTAGGTGTGTATATAATTTACCAAATTGTTGGCCACTTGGCTCTGAGTTGGTGGTCACAAAAGGAATTAACAACCCTCCCCTACGATCCCCAAAGTATGAAAAGGGAGGGTGTTACTTGGCATTGGCCCAGAGGCCTGCTGGCACACGGAGTCAAACAGCAGCACAATGGTACATTTGGCCACAAAAGGCTTTGGGATGGCAAAAACGGCCAAAATAGCTGTGGCATAAGTTGGCTAGCATATTAAGCAAATCTGAGTTTAATTTAACATAGAGATAACCTCTCTCTTTCTCCCTCCCTTCCTCCCTCCAAGCTGGCTGTTGCTCTCTCTGTCTCCTGGGATGAGAGAGGTAGCCAGGAGTTGAGTCCTAGGAGCGTTCGTTGTATGAGACACACAGTGGTCTTTACGTAGGCTTTCACATTTGCCTGGGCAAGATGGAAGAAGGATAAAAAGACATAGGGGTAGCTGGGGAGAACTGAAAACGGATCTTGAGGTTTGAATTCCTTCTGTGAGTTTGCTTAAGCCACACTGCCTGAGCTTAGCCTGGAGAGGCAGGCAGTCTGTCTCCTTGGGATAAGGAAGGATTTGGAACTCAGTGAATGTGAGGTCTTGGCCCCCACCATGTTTTCTGGTTTGTTTTGTTAGCAGAAGCGAGTTATTCTAGTTCCTTGCTTCTGGCTTTTCCCTCAACACACTTTAAGTATGAGTCTCCACCCCGCTGATGGCGATGGGGTGGATGGAATGGGATAATGAAAGGGTGGACAGAGAAGTTGATTCAGCTTCCTAGGATGAGGGAGGCAAGGAGATTTCAGACCTCAGTTCATCAGGGTGGGGAGGGACAGGGCCACGGGGCTGAAGTCATCTCAGACTAGGAGAGAAGCTAAAGTCGCCAAGAAACAACCGTGGCCACCAGTGTTAGCTGGGAAAACCAGTTTTTATTACTAGGGAATGGTGAGTGGTAGAGAGGCTATATAGAAAGGGAATCCGCACAGAATAACCAACCAAAAGTAATTAGAATGTGTAAAGTGGTTAAAATGGCATATTTTATGATAATGTATGTGTGTGTGTGTGGAAAAGAATGCCTTCTTTAAAAAAAAAAAAAAAAAAAACAAGCACCCGTGAGCACCTCAGGAAAGCGCCCACACCCCTTGACTGTGGACTTTATTTTACAACCTTGAGTGTCTGTTAAGTCCTTCATACTACGATGTGGTGAGTTCAAACAAGGCATGCGTTCTGGGTGAGCACGTTCTGAGAGAGCTCAGCTAGTCATGAGGAAAGTTGCCTGTAGGAAGGCCCACCAGCCCCTCACACCCAGCAGGACCTGTGCTCCACAGGGAGGAAGCATAGAGGGGTACACTTGGTGGTTCTTTGTGGGGGGCAGGGTGAAGACAGGGCTCACCGTGTAGGCTTGACTGACCTGAAACTCACTACGTAGACCAGGCTGGTCTGGAACGCACAGAGATCTACCTGGCTCTGCCCTGTGGGTGCAGAGGCTAAAGACATGTACCACCATGCCCAGCCTTAACTTGTGGTTCTTACCAAAGGTCCTGTTAAGTCTTCCCAGGAGAAAATGTCACCTAAGTTACCCGGCTCTTTTAAAGCAATCTCTGAGTGAAAGGTTGAGGTAGAGAGCAAGTCTTTCTCTTGCCAGCCCTGGTTCTGCGTCTGTGAATAGAGCCTGGGCAAGAGGAAATGCCCCCAAGGTAGATGCGTCTGTGAACAGAGCCTGGGCAAGAGGAAATGCCCCCAAGGTAGATGCGTCTGTGAACAGAGCCTGGGCAAGAGGAAATGCCCCCAAGGTAGATGCGTCTGTGAACAGAGCCTGGGCAAGAGGAAATGCCCCCAAAGTAGATGCGTCTGTGAACAGAGCCTGGGCAAGAGGAAATGCCCCCAAAGTAGATGTGTTTGTGAACAGAGCCTGGGCAAGAGGAAATGCCCCCAAGGTAGATGCAGAGTAGAATGAACCCCCTTAAGGAAGAAGGCAGAGACGGGAATAGACTCAGAAGGGGTTCTCTCTTCCTTCCAGCTATGCTGCCGTGCATTTATGAGTGGAACACTGGTATCAATCTCTCTTTTCTCTTTAGTACCTCTTGGTCCTGAGTTCAAGTAAATAGTTGGCTTTCAGATAAATCTTCAGATAACCCTGGTGTGTGAGTTTGCTCCAGCACCACCTCCGAGGGGGACTTTAGCAGGGTTGCTGAGGCCGTAGCTTCTGCAGCCAGGCAGTCTGAGGTCCACTGTGCTCCTCAGCCACCCTGCGGCAACAGGAAAAACCCTCGCTTAAGGACACAACACTGTTAGCAATGTCACCTCACTGAACATCTGTTTCCTTTTTCTGGTGCTAGGGATCAAAGCCAGGATCAAGCATACTAGGCAGGCATAGAGAGGTACTTGGCCATTGAGCTAAATCCCAGCACTCAGAAGGCAGAGACAGGTGGATCTCTATGAGTTTAAGGCCATCCTGGTCTACAGAGCAAGTTCTGGGACAGGTTCCAAAGCTATGAAGAAACCCTGTCTCGAAGAACAAAAACAAAATGATCTCCTTTCCAAACATTGGAAATCCTTGATAACTCCATTTACTTCATATACATTCTCACTTGATTGCCTACGTCTTTTCTAGGATGCCCTGTTATGTATTCTCCTGAGGTCGCCGTGAGATTTGGGAGCACTACACCAAACTGCAGTTCTTTGAGACAAGTTGCTATCTAACTCACTTCTATGAGTCGCCCTGCAAAAAAGAAAAAGTAATGGCCTAAGAATGGGCAAGGGTGGGGGTGGCAGAGGCAGGCGGGAAGGCAGCTTGGCCCCAGATGGCTTTGGAACCTGAGAGAGGGGAGGACTGACTGCCCAGACGTGTTATTTCCCGCGGCTTCCACCCCACTCTTCCAGTCTGTGCTCTGAGTACAGCTGAATTTTCACCACAGAACTTGGCTTTGCTTCCTAAGGGACTTTTCCCCCATCTTTCCATAAATTATAGGTTTGTACATGAGTGCAGAGCAGATGATTTCCATTATCTTTTGGGTTGGGTTCATATGTGTATGTGTGTGTTTGAGAAACCTCCCACTGCCCACTCTTAAATGTGTATCTGGGTACAAAACTGGATAACGTTCGTTACCATGAGAGCCTGTGCACCAGTGCACTGGGCCTTTCCTTTGACTTTAACTTGATTTACGTTAACTGCAGTAAAGAGGAAGCTGGGACTTTGTTTACTCACATCCCAGCCCCAGGCACAATACCAGGAACCCTGGGTTGAGGCCTCTTTGTGAGCGTCGGAGCCAGTTTGTCATTTGACATTTCTACAATACATTTTATTTTCATAAAGAACCCATTCAGAGCACTGTAAAATAATTGGACAGATTTGAAGTATTAATTAACCATTATAATATGTAATATTATAGAAACCATTTATAAGTAGTTATATAGCTTATTAAAAGCTAGAGACACTGTGTAGTCGTAGTTACTTTTTGATTGCTGTGATAAAACACTGTGACTAAAAGTGACTTCTGTTAAAGAGGAGTTGGTCTTGGCTTACAGTTCCCTAGACAGTCTGTAATGGTGAGGCATGGCGAGTAGGCACACGGAACTGAGAGGCCACATCTTTATCTCCACCCAGAAGCAGAGAGTGTGAGCTAGTAGTGGAGCCAGGCTATAAGCTCTCAGCCCTCCCCCACTAGCATGCTTCCTCCAGCACTGTTCCACCTCCAACCAGAGACCAAGGGCCCAAATTCTTAAGCCTGTAAAGGTATTTCTCATTCAAACAGCCACACCCTGCTGTAGGGTGAGCACAGAGAGCTCCTACCCAGGCACTCCTTTTGCTTAGGTACCTGTCAAGCTTCAACACAGTAATAGTGGGGCTGGGAGGGGGGGGTGGGGCTCCTTTACAATGAAACTTCCTCTTCCATTTTGGAATCCTAAAGTGTTCAGGAGATGCCTCTCAGAGAAACAGGTCCTCAGCGAAAGGCTCGAGGGAGATGGAACAGTGCAGCCCACACAGGGTCAGAATATAATTTACTTCAGGATCTTGAGCGTCTTGTTGTTCACGGGCACAGCAGAATTAGAGGGAGAGAATAATTTGATAAAGTCCCCATGACAGGAGGCAAGGAGAAAGAGAAGCAGGGAAGACCAGGCAACATTTGTAAGGCAGACGAGTTAATGTTGGATATACATTTCATTAGAAAAGTTGAAGGACTTGCAGAAAGATCAAGCAAGGACGGTATGTCACCTACTCCCACAAACAGTGGTTTGGGGCTACAGAATAGTGGGTCATGAAGGAAGAGCTGAGAGGAGCTGCTTAAGTAGAGATGCTGGAAGAAGAGATAGTCAACAGTGAGCAGAGGAAGGGGAGGTGCTTCCAGAAAGCACGTTGGAGAAATGGAGAGACTGGCCGAGGAAGACAGTTTTATAATCCAGGACCTTCTGAATGAGACTGCCATCAACACAGCCCCCCAAATGGTCTAGAAAGTACTATAAATTCCCACTACAACCTTGTCTTGAAGTTTAATGAGCCAAATGTGTATTTGCCTGCTGTCTCCTGCCCTAACCTTGACCAAGTCCTACTGAACTAATACATTCTCTTTCTGCTAGCCTGCCTTGACCAAGTCCTACTGAATTAATACCCTCTCTTTCTGCTAGCCTAACCTTGACCAAGTCCTACTGAATTAATACCCTCTCTTTCTCTTAGCCTAACCTTGACCAAGTCTACTGAATTAATACCCTCTCTTTCTGCTAGCCTGCCTTGGCAAATCTTTTGTTCTCGCTGTACTAAAAATAGTTCCAGGGACAAAAGGGATGAGATACATGAAAGGCAACAGCTTAGGATATGTTAATATATGTCTTTCTTGTTCAGGACCAACTAATCCATCTTAGGAGCCCCCTAGAACTACTGCTTTTTGATGTTGGCATTTTATTTAATGATTTATTGATGGCTAACCCTCTTACTGTATTTCATAATATGAATTCAAATTTAACACATGTAGCCACTCTGAGGATTAAATCCTATGTTAATTCTGTTATTTACTCTAAATAGACAAGATATTGATTACATAATTAAAAAGTTAGTATACTTACACAGCCTTGTTTACCCAAGAAGCAACTTATAGTTATGATCCTGATCTGTGGTGTGACATTATTTCATGTGCTATGCCTTATTTAAAGGCAAAACCATGTAATTTAGACATGTTAGCCAGGTAAATGAGATATGGCAGAAATTTAAAAGCAAAATGGACAATGAATTGCTTTAAATGCATGTGTAATGTGTTGTTCGTTTTGAGCAAAACAGTTGATTTTCGTGGTTGTCGTTCTAGAGGTAAATGCTCTTTCTAGAAATGTTCTCTAAAATGATATGCCTGACAGAGTCTAACATAGGCCTATGCCAGATCTTGACATTGTTTCCAAAATTTGGGATAATAAGCGTAATAGCTGACATTTTTAGATCTCGATTTGTGCCGATGACTATTGTAAGAACTTTGCATACGTCCTTCAGATTTTCATTGGCTCCTCATGACCACCTGTGAAGTGCGCCCTGTTGTTGTTACTCTTGTTTTACAGATGAAAACCTTAGCAGGGAGGCTTCACCAGTTTGTAATGCAAAGTTCAGAATCTAGGTTTAGGAAGGCTGTTTTCTCCAGCACTCTTAGTTACTAAGCAAGGATGCTCTGGTTCCCTGGACTGTTGGTCAAGATGTTGTTAGTTGTTACAATGGTTATAGGTACTGATTAAAATATTTTATGGAAAGAAAGGTGTTTCTTTCATTTCTCTCCATTCTTTAGGCTAAATCAAAGTTTCATATGGTGCTGCTAGGATTTGAACCTTTGATATTTGCTGTTCTCCTTTTCAACAGAGTTGGCATCAGCAGGGCTGCCAGCAAGTAGAAAGAGGCTCAGGCCCTTCCAGGGTCTGGGCTAGCTTGATTTCCTAGCTTTTGACATAGGGTATTCATAGAATTATTTTACATAAATGTATTTCAGTAGCCAGTGCTTTAATTTAAATGAAGCACTGAATAAATAGCATTCATGGAATGCAGCTGTGACATCGTGACTTTCATGTGACCCAAGTCTGAGAAGCACCGTCATCATCCGGCATTGTGAAACTCTCGCCAGGACAATGACTTTAGCTTCCAGTGGCTTCTAACCTGTAAGTCACTTCTTCCCTTCTCGTTGCTGGAATCCCCGCGTGCTTCTACCAAAGACATCCCCCAGGCTGGAGAGATAGATAGCTCAGTTGATAAATGCTTCTGTTGCGAACATGAGAGCCTGGGTTCAATCCTGAACCCATGTGAAAAAAAATCCAGGCATGGAGGCACATCTTCTTAACCCCTGTGCTGGGGAGCAGCAGCAAGGAGGATTCTGGGGTGTCCTGGCTGACCAGGTTACCTGAATCAGTAAGTCTTGGTTACTAGTATGAGGTCTTGTCTCAAGGAAAGGTGGGTGGCTCCTGAGGAGTTCCCACACAAGTGTAAGCACATTTGTTCAGACCTGCACATGTGCATCTACACACATGTGCACGGACTCCCAGTGTCCCTCTGGGTTTGGTGCTTTCACCAGCTCTTAATAGCACCATACCCATAAAGAGGTCCGGTATGAAGTACTTTTCCCCCGAAATCATTGCTTTCCTACATTTTTTGGTTTTAAAAGTCTCCTTTCATAAAGTGATGATGATAGTGGGTGATAAATTTTTTTTTTTGGTTTTACTATCTTTTATATGGTAAAAACAAAACTTGGAAATTATTTTTTTTAAGTGAGCTGATATGGAAAACACAAAAGTGTGAGGGTCTTTCCTCTGTCGTGCTATACTCAGAGTGGAACCCTTCCCAGTGCCTAGCAGTCTGAAGAGTTTCAGGAAGGGCAATACACATTTACTAAAGTGTATTCAAGCACTTTGTTCAGGGAAGTTATTTAAAAGCCCCTGTTTGTGACACTCTTTTGTGTCTGTTCCCTACATTTATAGTTTTGCTGTCAAAAATGGCCATTATGTCCCTCAGTGTTCATGGGTGATTGGTTGCTGGTGTTTCCGATGGGTATCAACTACCTCATTCTCAGGCCGTTTCTTTGGCTCATACCTTCGACGTGCCTACCACCAAAACTCTAGGTACTTACTATATAAAGAAATTTCTAGAAACTCACTTTCCTACTCATTCTCAAGTGGAATTGGTTCTCCTCGCCCCTGAACTAGGGATGGCTGTGGAAGCCTCTGCTTGCTGACTTCTTAGCTTCAGATTCTTTGGTGATAAATTAGTTTTCCAATTCATAATACTGATCTATCTAGACCACCCTCCAATCCAACTCTTGTGGTTGGATCCTGAGATGAAAAAAACCACCATTAGCCTCTGATGTTGCAATGCTCAGTCTTGCACAGTCAGAACAGACACAAGATCACAGGCAGAAGCTCTCTGGAGTTCTTTCCACTTTGACTTGTGCCAGCCATGGCTTTGGAAAGCATTGTATAAAACAAGCCTTGAACTTCACATTCCCCTCTCAGTCACTTTTCTAGGTTAAAAGAAGACATAACCTTCTGCCTGGTACAAGGTGGGTACCAAAGCTTGTGATGGTGATGTCTCTGGTGCTGACACTCTTGAGTTTAGACTACATGCATCATGATGACTTAGTTTGCCAAGCTGGTGTAGCAGGTACCAAGACATGGACTTCCTTCTAGTGTGAAAAATCTGCACCCAGTGGAAATAAGTTTTGTTATTTGATCAGAGCTGTACAATTAGCCAACTCCTACTGTGATAGTGCAGGGCTTCTATGATATTTCAGAGAAATAAAAAAGAAAGCAAATGCATTTCTGATCGTGTGGGAGAGCCAGGGTTCTGTCACTGAGCAGTAAAAGGAAAGCTCAGATAGCCTTGCATAAGTGGGAATTTGCGGTTTCTAAGGCTGCCCATTCCCCCAAATGACTAAAATATGTTATTGGCATTTGGCTGTCTCCTATGTTTTGCTCTCCTTAAGTTTCTTTTTAAAGGGGTTTGAATTTAAAGGCGCGACCACTGAAAAATGCAGTTTAATCACAGAACTGTGAAAGGCTAAGCCTGAGTTAACCCCAGGCTGCTCTGGACTGTTTTGTTAAACAGACCATGGAATCAGCCTCAATCCCAGGGCATACTAGCAAGCAAAAAGGAAGCAGGGAGTGGGGCCAGGGTCAGGCTGGGATGTTAGTGCCACACACTAAACCCTCTCTCCATTGGTAGGCCAAGCATCCCCAATGTTTACACCTGAAAGAACATTAGAAAGGAAGGGGGGGGGGGATCAGTGAAGGGGACCAAGAGCCTCAGAGAATGAGAGGGCTCCCTGGTGGTCATACTGTCACCCCGCTGCAATAAGTCACAGAACAGAACTCCAAAGGCTTCCTTAGTCCAGTCCACTCTATGAAAAGCTGTGCATTTACCTGACCAGAAAGATATGCAGTGACAGAGAAAGGAATCCTTTAGGCAGCAGAGCAGGGTTCATGTCCTCGTCCGTCAGTGCTGATGTAAAGGTGATGTGGGGACAGGGGATCTTCTACCCTCTGCTTCTTCCAGTCCTACTGCCCAGCTCCATAGTCCGCAAATAGAGACATACCACCTGCTTCCCTTCTGTGTGTGTGTAGAGTGTCGCAAATTCCTGAAAGTGTATCCATTTTTACCCTGATGTTTAAATTTAATTAAAGAATCTTCAGAAATGCTGGTGATATGGAATGCTTATATAAGATTCTATTGCTGCAGTTGGGTGAATTTTCTCCCTCTGCTCTTTCTCTTTACTGGTTACTAAAGATTTCCAATTCTTTCTTATTATAAACAATATACTATGTATACATCCCTGTACAAGACCACATATTTTCTAATAATAATATATATAATTATATGCATATAATATATATATTAGATAAAACTACTATAGAGATATGAACTTTCCAAAATACCTGGGATATAATATATAAAACCCTTCATGTCGCTGGAGTGTTAACTGTTGTCATCTTTAAAAATGTTAAGTCTGGCCACTTCAGGGGGAGGACAGCTCCTCATTGTTTGACTTTGTGTGCCTATTTTCTATTACATATAAAGCTAGATTTTTATGTTTATTGCCGTAGCTATTTTAATATATTTTTACACGATAGCGGTGCTATTTGGAGGCAGGCTGTATATTTTCAGTTAGCGTATAGATAATGTGACTGCATCTGTGATATTTTCCATTCTTGTTGTTTGCCCTTAGATTTTTTTAATGTGGTATTTTTAGATAAACACTTCGCCATTTACATGTTCAGACCTGTCCATTTTTTTCCTTGTATAATTCCTGCTGTGGCTCTAAAACCTGTAGAGTCCTTTTCCTTTCTCAGAGAAGTGTCTGTCTCCATGCCCTTGTTTGTTAGGCCCTGGTGGGGTCTGGGCCTGCAGCTCCACCTGCAGCGCTGCAGACATTAAACTAAACATTGTTTAGTACACTTTAGTGCATATTTGGAAATCATTTTACTTTTCTGTGTGAAGTGAGGGTATATCTTCCTTACTTTTTCTCCCAAATGGGTATGTTACTTCAGCCTTGGTTTTAGTAATCCATCTTTCTGTACTGACTCTTGGTGAGTAGACCATGTTCCTCAGAATCTCTTGTGGGTATTTGAGCAATCACTGTGCTCCTTAATAGCGATTTCAGTGCCAGCATCAATCACTTAGATCGTAGATTTTGCATTCCTGTAGGATGCAAATGTTTCTCCAGATCAATTTATCCTCATATTACTGTCTTCAAAATGATTCTGCTCATGTCTGACCTTTTGCTCTTTGGGATAACTTTGGTGATCATTGCATCTGGGATAACTTTGGTGATCATTGCATCTGGGATAACTTTGGTGATCATTGCATCAACTCGATTTACTCTTTAAATTATTTTTAATGATTGTACTTTCTTTAGGTTGAATTTTTTAACTTCTTAATCAGTTAAATTCTTTATGTGGGACTTGTGAAAGCACATATATACTTTAAATCTTACATGACTGTTAATTTAAAGAATTAATTTATTGTCTTGAGTAGGATTGTTAACAACCAAATACCACCAAAGTATCTGAGGAATTGCCTGTAGAGTCAGGCACACTGTGGAGTTGAGAAGCCTGGGGAACTGCACGTGAATAGATCCAACTTTGACCGTCCAGAAGGACATGTTCCAGGAGTTAAGATGTTTGTGTAATTTTTACACTCCATAATCAACAAGAATGCCAATTATTGCAGTGTTAAAATGTTTCTCCAGATCAATTCAAAAGTAGGCCTTTCTGGCTATCCACAAAATTTACCCTGTGTTGTCGTGCTGAACAGAAGCTAACTCTCCCATCTCCCAGGATCACGAATCACACATGCCCCAGAAATCCTCCTCAACTGCTGTGGCGCTTACCTGCCAGCAGCTTCTCCGTCTGCCCTCTGTAGTCATACCCTTAACCCAGTCCCCTCTGGTCAGAGACTTGCCGTTTGTTTGGACAGGGTTGTAATTGAAATGTTTGCATCTGAGGCCTGCCCTAGGAATGTTTCAGAAACATTCAGTTTTAGCTTTTTTCTTTCTTTCTTTCTTTCTTTATTTATTTATTTATTTATTTTCTTTTTGGTTTTTCAAGACAGGGTTTCTCTGTTTAACAGTCATAGTGGTCCTGGAATTAGCTCTTGTAGACCAGGCTGGCCTCAAACTCACAGAGATCCACCTGTCTCCACCTCCCAAGTGCTGAGATTAAAGATGTGCCTCACGAACACCTGGCTCAATTTTAACTTTTTGTTGCAAAGGTTGAATGTGCTTGGACAGGCCTGAAATGGAAGCGAGGCAGAAGCCATTCCTCCTCCACTCCAGGTTATGTGTTTCAGAACTGCGGGCAGCACCCGAGCAAGAGGAGACCAGCTAGGGACGAAGGGCAAGTGTGCTCGAGTGATGGCGCCCGAGCCAGGCACAGGGCTGTCCTAAAGAAGTAGTGGTGCAGAGGAAAGAAGGCAGACATTAAGATCAGGTGGCCCGAACAAAACTAGGGTCATAGTCTCCCCAGCTGTGTTTAAAACTAACGCAATAATACTGATTTTTGGAAAGTTGCAATTGTTATTCTTTTTTAAAGATACAAGGGGGGGAGGCCAGTCCCACGAGGGGTAGTGGCAGGTGACCCGAGGCCTCTGCGGTGAGTCCCCTGAGGCCTTGGCAGGTGGGAGACAGACAGATACATCATGCAGAGAGTTTGAGTATAGAGTTTATTCAGTGGGTTAGGGAAGGGAAGGGAATGGTGGGGGAGAAGAGAGCAAACTAGTAAAAGTTACCTCTTCTAGAGAAAGACAAAGAGCTCAGGCTGGAGGAGGTGGGATGTCTGCTTCACTCCATGGAAAGGGAGGGGTTGGGAGAGGGTGGGGCTTGTCTCTTAAAGGGACAGGGTACACAGACCAGGCCAGCCGATTTTAACAGCAGTAAGAGTTGAAATAAATACAGAAATCATCCAGAATTTCATGTGATATTTGCATTGTTAGGGTGATCAGAATTTCAGAGAATATAAAGCAGGCTGGGAGAGAACGGAAGATGGGCGTGTGCAGGATAACAAGTGTAAACCAGTTCTGCACTCAGGAGGCAGAGGCAGGCAGACTCTGTGAATTCGAGGCCAGTCTGGTCTACATAGCAAGTTCCAGAACGGCCAAGACTGTTACACTGGGAAACTCTGTCTCGAAAGGAACAAAAACCAAAAAACAAGTGTAAGCCAGTGAGGAGAAAGCTCTGGTTAGATGAAGAGCAGGCTAAAAAGTTTAGACCTCAGCCGGCAGGGGCTGGAGACCGCGGGGAGTTTCCCTTTAACAGAGACCACTCCAGAAAGACAGTGAATCGAGCTTTGTGCCCTTCTAAGCTGGGTGACCTTGGACATAAGATGCAGCTCCTCAGTTTTATCTCCTTCAAATTGATGACTAAAACGTTGACCTTTGGAGATGTTTGTAAATCACCGGAATAACTGTTCATTTGATGTCCACATTGGCCCGCCAGCGTTCTACTGCTCCACATGCGTTATCTTAAGGGGGAAACGGCTGCTTGCTGCTCTGATGCTGGTGACTGTTGCTAATTCCATCATTATTTCTGTTATCTGGCCAAGTCTGCATTTTGTGAGTTTATTCTGGTGACAAGCATCAAAGAGGTTAGAGTGATCAGAATGATGACCAAGAGAACAAGTAGGAAAGTTCCAGCTGGGTGCATTTGAGCTGGGAGGTGGCTTGTCTAATTGTTCATGAGACCCCAGGATCGGTCCCCAGCACTGTGATACGTATATTTTCATACTCTACGATGTTAAAGAGAGAACTCTGAACCTCTTCCCCTCGTTCACCTTAACTGATGTACAGCTGCTTGAAATGTCACCTGCGCTCTCCACTGAGGAGAATGGGCTGTGGAAACCAAGCAGTGCTCCTTTTCATTTACCCACTGATGGAGGGCCCAGATTCTCTCCTGGTCCCTGTTTCCCCTTTGTTAGTACTATTAGCACTTCCTAACAACCTGAGAGAGCATTATCGCTCGCTGCTCCTGGCTTAGCAATGACAACATACTTAAGCAGCTAAAGGTAGATACTTGGAATGATCTAGAGGACATTAGGGTCAGAGCAATTTTTGAGAAGGTTCCATGAGGTGCTGAGAAGGTATATTCTTTTCTGTTTGGATGGAATATTCTATAGATGTCTGTTAAGTCCATTTGAGTCATAACATCTGTTCTTCTGTTACTTACTTCCCTTATTTCTTTGTTAATTTTCTGTCTGATAGACCTGTCCAGTGGTTGTTATTCTTTTTTAAAAAAAAAAAATGCTGCAAGATCCCCGGTGGCAGTAGGCAGCAGAAATGCTGTAGGTCCCAAATGGTGGCGGAGGGCCATGTGGTGGCAGGCAGGGGGCCCTGGGAGCAGCCAGTCCCAGGCAGAGACGGCTGCTGGTCTCAGAGCAGTGGTGGCGGGCCATGTGGCAGCAGGCAGTGGGCCCCAGGCAGAGACGGCTGCTGGTCCCCGAGCAGTGGCTGGTCCCAGGCAGGGAGATACATGGCGGGTGGGCAGAAGACAGAAACATGGATAGACACGACATGCAGGGTGAGGTTGAATGTTTATTCAGGGGGTTATGGAGGAGGAAGGGTGAAGGGGGGGAAGAGAGAGAGAGAGAGAGAGAGAGAGGAGAGACAGAGAAGAGGGGAAGCAAAGAAGTGGGGAGAGAGGCAGAAGTGAAGCTGCCTCTCCGAGAGGAAGATGAAAAAGAGAAAGAGCTCAGGCTGGAAGCTGAAGATCAGCCTGCCTCAGCGGCTGGGGAGGGGAATGGGTGTGGCTTGTCTCTTAAAGGGACCAAAACCATAACAGTGGTGAGAGGGGAGTGTTGAAGTCTCCCACTATTAGTGTGTGGTGTTTAATGTGTGATTTAAGCTTTAGAAGTGTTTCTGTTACATATGAGGGTGCCCTTGTATTTGGGGCATAGATGTTCAGTATTGAAATTTCCTCTTGATGGATTTTTCCTGTGACTAATATGAAATGTCCTTCTTTGTCTCTTCTGACTGAATTTAATGTGAAGTCTATTTTGTTAGATATTAGAATAGCTACACCCGCTATTCTTCGGTCTATTTGATTGGAATATTTTTTCCCCACCCCTTTACTCTGAGACAATATCTGTCTTTGAGGTTGAGATATGTTTCTTGTATGCAGAAGGACGAATTCTGTTTTTGTATCCAATCTGTTAGCCTGTGCTTTTTTATAGGTGAGTTGAGTCCATTTACATTAAGGGATATTAATGACCAGTGGTTGCTATCTCCTGTTAATTTAGACCCTTACCCTCCACCTGCTAAGAAACAGCCTGGGTCCTGACCTCCTTTTCTAGGACTCTTTCCCTGCAGATTTTACTGAGCCTCTGAACACAGTTCACGCGGGCATGGTATTCAAATGCCTCCCTCTTTGAACCTAATCTTATCTTTGCTGTCCTGTTGTAAAACCGTAGTTTCCATTTCTTTCTTGAGGCCAAGGCTAGGGTGGGTCACTTGATATACTTTTTCTTGGATTGACATTGATCTAAGGGTAAAGTAGTTGAGTTGGAAAAATACTTCCTCTGTACAATGCCCTGCGAAGTGTGAAAATGTGACCTCAGAATAGATGGGAAATTAATTTTAAAATCTTCTAACAATACTGTTTTTCTGCCTTTAAAGTTATTCATTATTATAAACAAACAACAGCAACAAAACCAATAAAACCACCATTCAGAACCACTACAGTTTCCCTAGCCAAGCATGTAAACAAAGCTGAAAAGGATATGAGCAGAGAATAAAGCCAGGGAGTGCCCGTTAGAGGAGGTCCACTCTGACAAGATAACCTCAGCTACACTAGCTGAAAATAGTGCCAAAAAGTGTTCTAGTGAATTCTTAGAGAACTCAGCATGCATCCTAACTTACTGACACCCAGTCTAGTACTGAAAGAGATAAGATTAAATGTGCAGAATTAAGCGATAATTATGTAAACAAAAACCAGCCTCAAATTACCTGGCATTAGATATGGCTGTTGACTCTCCCTCTATCTTAGAAATCATTCTAATTGAGGGGGCAGTGTCACCTTCCACACCTGAAAAACTCCTAAGTAGGGAACATTCTGAGGAGGCAGCCAAGTCTCCTTGGATACAGCCTCAAGTCTGCTGTGGTCAAGACAGGTTCACTGATAGGAAATTGTGTGAAGGTAAAGGCTATTAAGAGCAAGTATAAACATAGGCTATACGGAACCAAAACAGAGGTACGTTTTCTACGATTTAATAATATTTACAAATATACATACACAGGTCAGGAGGCACTGGGGAGCCAGAGACAGGCCAGGTCTGTGAGTTTCAGGCCAGCCTGATCCACAGAGTGAGTTCCAGGGCAACCAGGGCTACACAGAGAAACCCTGTCTCAAAAACAAAAACAAAACAAAAAATTCCACAAATATACATATGCAAATTTTATGTCTTACTGAACTAAACTCTCAACCTCAGAGTTATATTTTAAATTCCAGCTTTTCTCAGACCCATTCTCTAAAGCAGCTTTGGTTAACTACTGATAATCTGTCTTTCTGGGCAATTCTATACTTTTTTATTTACAAATGCCACTTTTTAAAAGTGGAATCACACTATGCTGTCTTTCTGTAGCTTCCCTTTTCCATTTCACAGTCTAGCTGTGGGCACATGAGTGTCTGTGGATGTTTGGGCAAAGGTTTATCTCGGTCTCCTAGTTGGTTGCATGCTAAGTCAGATCACAGGCAAGGTAACCCGGGCCACTTGTGGTCGTTATAAGGATATTCACTGTGTGAACACTCCACATTTTCTAGAACACTTGAGATAACTTCATGATGCTGTCATAAATTTTTCAATTTTTTAAAACAATTTTTCCTTTTTAAGATGTAGCATCATCTTATATTGTTACTTATAGAACTTGTAAATTACCTGTTAAACTTGGTCTTGATCTTTTTCTTATTAATTTAAAAAAGAGCTTTGTATATTGTGGAAATTGGTACTTTTTCATGTAAATAGAAAATGTTTTCCTGGTTTTCATTATTTTATTTTGTAAATTATATATTAATTCTTTTTATTTTATATATTAAGATTCACCAGTCTTACAGCGTCTCAAGGTAAAAGTACTTTTCTACATTAATATTTTCTTGAATACATTTTTATAGTTTTATAATACTCTTATGGCTTCCTTTTTATATTTAAATCTTCAATTTATCAGGGATTATAATGTTTACAAATTTATTAATTTAGCTTTATTTTGCTGTAACATCATTTATTAATTTATCTGTACCCACTTCATTGTACACTGAATTCCCATATAGTTAAACCCCTACCCTGGGTCTACAGAGGCCTGGGTACACACCATCACAAGTCAGATGCCGCTGGAAAAACAGGATGTGTGGGAATCCTCCGGGTGTTTATTGACTGTTGACACCTTGAGGCAAAGCCTTAAAAACTACCCACAGCCTCAGACAATAATTTGAACACAGAGAGCACTGGTTCAGTTCATGTGCCAGGCTTGTTTTTCTTCATCAGTAACCTAGGGATTTATTAGAGCACAGCCTTCTAGCCAGGGACGCACTTTGATTTTTCATTTAATCTCAGGCATTGCTGGTCCCACAAAAGCAGCTAAGTAATAATAACGTTAAGTGCTTACATTGTACTTCCCATCCCCAAAGTGCTATCTAAACATTGACTAATTAAATGCATTGACGAAAGGATCTGCAAGGAAAGCCGGGCTCTGGTTGCACACCTGTGAGGGGACCGGCCTGAAAGGCCCCTGCTTCTCTCTTTGAATGGCACTCAGCACACCAGGGAATCAAAAAGCTGCTGTCATCATTTCACTTCTGTTGAAAATTTCCTAGGGTATCTTCTAATTAGCCTGGTGGAACTCACCTTTATCTGTCCCCCAGATATTCCCTTTCTACATTCCTGGGGCTGTTCAAACCTCTTTTGATGTTTGCCCCCATGGTTAATCACAAAATCATAGACTCCTCAAACTTAGGGGCGCCTTGTTGATCATTTAGCTTTGAATGGTTTAGCACAGTCACTCTGTTTTGTGCATCAGGAAACTGAGGCATGGGAAAGTACACAGCCTCAGAAAAGTCTCTTAGCTTACTGGGACGTCCCTGGGAACAGAAACCAAGACTGCTCTCTGTGCGCATCTGTGTTAGCATCCCCCTTCAGTCTTTTCTCTCACCCTCCCCTGCCTTGCCATCTTATCTTTCCACTTCCACGTCTCTCCTGACTCTGTGGTCCTTCCTTATATCATCAGAAAAAGGTTGCTTTTGGTTTTCTTCTATTTTTCTCTCTCTCTTTTTCAGTGGGGTCTGTTAAAAGGTCTCATACTGTCCTCTACTCAAGTCCCTGCTGGAAACTCTTATTTCCCCCATATTTATGCATACAGAGAGTTGCCTGGTTTTGCCTTTTCTTTCCAGTTGTATTTGTCTCTCTCAAGAGTTCAGCCAATAAGACTATAATATATGTATAAGATCATCTCTATATTGAAAAACCTCCCGAAGATGTGACCATTGAAAAGAATTTTTGTGCTGTTGTTCCCAGTGCCAAAGGTAGATCTAGTACAGATCAAACTATTAGTGCAGCCCCGCAGGCCTGGGCACACCTTTAATCCAACAGGGGTGAGCGGATCCCGTGAGTTCAAGGCTGGCCTGGTTTGTATGGTGAGTTCCGGACCAGTGAACTAGATTTAAAAAGAATACTAATAATTAGTAACTATAAATGAAATGAGAGCAAACCTGGGACTCCAGGACTGCATGAAAGGGAACAGACATGCAATGACCTAACTCCTGACCTAATCCAGACCTGGCCTGGACCTCCAGAAATCTTCAGGAAAGACCCTTCCTCATTGTGAAGGGCTCTTAAGAGAGGAAGCCAGAACTGCCACTAGCCAGCTGGGTGATGGCCTCCCTTCTTTGAGTCATAATTTTTCAAGTATTAAATAAAAGGGTGAATTTAAGTGACTTGGTCTTTTTCTCACTATTTGATAAGGCAATAATGCTGAGCCAAAATGAATGGTAGAAGATTAAATCAGATTTATCTCAGGCATGTAAGTAATTCAACAGAAAGCAAATTCTACTGGTCATCCTTGAGAATGTTCTAGAACTGTCTCAATTTTAACTATTTCCCCACATATACTAGAGACTACACAGCCTGTTGGGGGCTTAGATATTGGAGCCACATAGTTGTCCTTACTCTGCAAGTGCTTCCTGAGTGGAAGGCTTGACAGTCCTGGACACGTGCAGAGAGCTGTGTGAAACAGGTTCTGTCTCGTTATTGCTATTACCATTACCATTACCATTACCATTACTATTACCATTACTCTTACCATTACCATTACCATTTCCATTACCATTACCATTATCATTACTATTACCATTACCATTACTATTTCCATTACTCTTACCATTACCATTACCATTTCCATTACCATTACCATTATCATTACTATTACCATTACCATTACTATTACCATTACCATTACTATTTCCATTACTCTTACCATTACCATTACCATTACTATTACCATTACTCTTACCATTACCATTACCATTTCCATTACCATTACCATTATCATTACTATTATCATTACCATTACTATTACCATTACTCTTACCATTACCATTACTATTACCATTACCATTACCATTACTATTTCCATTACTCTTACCATTACCATTACCATTACTATTACCATTACTTATTACCATTACCATAGGCACTCACAAATCTACCCCATAACACTAAACCACATCACATTATAGAAACTGTCACCCTTAGGGAAGGATCAGGTAAGAACCCTATGGTGATGCCATAGTCATCCCCCAGCCCAAAGATTGATAAGCCAAAACCTCAGTCCTGTTGAGCAGTCTTGCCAAGGAGGCAGGAGGGTTGGGACTGATTAGAGACACACCTAGCACTGAAGTAGGAGGAGGACCTCAAAGGTGAATTATAGAAGAACAGAGGGTTTTGCCCAACGTTCTGAAGTAGGAATTCCTATACACTTTTGGTGGAATGCTTCTCCGCTTTTGAAGATTTGTGAGTAGAATTTAGAATGAAAGTACAGAATATTCTCAATTTGAGTGCGCGTGTCAAGGCTCGAGCAGGATCTATGTGCTGTTTGGTGTTTGTTTTGTTTTGAGACAGGGTCTCGCTCTGTAGCTTAGGCTGACCTCAGCACTCTAGCCTCGTTCCTCCACCTCCAATGCTGTCATTGTAGACATTGACACTAAGGTAACTGCTCTAGGTCGTTAAGCATCTCTCTGCCTGCCTGTGAATGCGAGGGATGCACACATCTACAAACTACAACCTTCTGCAGTCACCTGAGAAAATGCAAACTGGATTATATGAGAGGTTGTGTTACAGCACGTGACTGTTTAGATGCTTTCGTTTCTTTGAGTCTTCCTGTTCCTGGTGGCCTTGTTCAACATGAATTGGATCTTCTGAGTAGGCTTTTAGAGTAGAAGTCATTTTGGTCCGGGACAGTAGACCTCTTTATCCCAGAATTCCCAATAGTGTCCAGAATCTAGATCTTGCATAATGGCCAAGGAAAGCTTGATTTCAAGTGGAGATGACTTGACAAATCAGAGGGAAAACATTAGCAGATGCATAAAATAAATTTGAGAGAGCCTTTTCCTGTGTGACTTCTCTGGGCATTCTCTCTCTCTGCTCAGTCCCCCTCCCTGTGGGCTGTGAACGTTGTGATAGGCAGAAGGGAAAGGTAAACAATGCACAGAGCTGTGCCCTCCTCGCACCCCGCAGGTCGCCATTGGCTGCAGATGTGAACATGACACTGCAATTTCCTGGTGCCACACATGAGTAATAAGCAGCTCTTTCTGAAACTGTGGTCTGGAGAAGGCAGCACTAGGTTATTTTTTAACTTAATTGTAATTTTTGATTGGTCTGCAAGAAAGTAAATCAAATAAAGGCTGTTGTCTTAGTCTGCAGAAAGCCATAGGCCTCAAATTCCAATGCTGACCATCTTGACCAGAATAGAAGAGGGGAAATGTGTGGATCCCCAAGCTGGAAGCTCAACCAGACAGCTTTTATGGGCTGTTTTTGCACCGAGAAAATAAGCATATTTGGTATAGTTCTCAGATGACTGAATCATGTTAAGTGACATTTGACTGTCTCTCAAATTCCAAGAATACTTTAAATGATTTGAATGAATTTTTTAAAGGAGAATCTAGTTGTCAACTTGATATTACATTTTGTTCCTGCCCAACAGTGCAATAGAAAGATAAAATTTTAAGTCACAGTTGGAGTTATATATTCTTTGAACACCCAGTCAGTAAGGCAGCTATGAAATAGTTGTCTATGTACACCCCCCCAGGTAAGTCAGACTGGTACCTTCTTTGATCGGTACAAGAAATCAAGTCCAATGGAAAACAGATCTAACCTCTCCCAGCAGTTTGGACATCTGCCTTTCCTCAAGGAAGAGTGGGTATTGTGGAGAAGCGGGCGAGTGTGAGTGCAGTGGTGAGGAGACGGGCAGGAGAGCCCACACATGCTTCCTGCTAATTGCTTTGTCGTGCTCTTGTTCACGTAGACACGCAGTTTGCAGGAAGTGCATGGGAAGGTAACTAAGCCTTGTCCCACAGGTCCAGTTTCCTTCTCAGAGCCAGCTGACCATGTCCTTACAAAAGCACCTGAGGCTAGAGATGAAGAGTCTTTCTGACTTTTGCCGGGTGGTTACATGGTTAGATCAATCTGTGACTAACTTATTTGCAAATCTGAAAGGAGTAAAAGATGATCCTCAGGTATTGCTAAGATGAGATTTTAGCAGGTGATTTAAATTGAGTTAGTCTTTCCAAACCTTTCTCCTCAGCCGTAGTGAGATGTTCACCCAAGTCTCTGTTCTCTTGTGGACCTGAGCAACATCAGAGACCCTGGATGTCTGCCTCCCTTCACCTGGTCACATCCAGACAGAAGAACAGTGGGGCGGGTGCCTTTTGAAAGCTGACATGGGAGCGGTGTACCTTTCTTTCTTACCCCTGCTGCAGATCTAAAGTATTAGAGAAAAATGAGTCAGAATTGCTGATGATCTAAACAAGATTAGGACAAGCCAGCAGCCTTCTGTCGCTTACTGACCAACTGGCGTCTGACGGCCAGGATATTAAACCCGATCCTTTCTTCAACCCTGTATGAACTAGCTGGTTTTAAGTGAGGAAGCCAGAGCTCAGGGAGGCTTAATAACTTGCCAGATTCCCAGCTGGAAGGGAGAGAGCTCTCATCTGTGCCCAGAGCAGCCTCACAGTTCCCGGATGCGGAGACGACAAGGTGCGGTGGGTGAGGAGAGCTGAGTGGTGTCGGCTTCTTCCGAGAGTCTGTAGTGAATCAGCTGCTTAGCACTAGACCAATACATCAGAACTGTCGGGAAGCAAACCTGTGTGATGGCTGTTTCGTTTTTTAACTCTCTTTGACCCATTCTATTAAGAAAGTACTTTTGAACTCACACCTGTAACTGTACTGATACAGAGGCCAGAGCAGGATTGTGAGTTTGAGACCAGCCTAGTCTGCATAGGAAGACCCTGTCTCAACAACAAAAACACAATACATTTGTACTTTATTTTGTACCAGTCAGCTGTGGCTTGCTCCCAGTTAGACTAAATCTTGTGGGACAACTGTAGCCCGTGTAGAAGGTCTGTAAGAATCTCTTAATGCTGAACCATGTGGCAGACTGTAATCAGTCATTGAGGCAAACCAGTTCAGGGTAATGGAGTAGAATTCGGGTCCTCCCAGCTGAGTTTCCTCAGGTCTGTGTACTTTTTGGCTAGTGCACCTTCTCTCATTTAACTGTGCCCTGCCCACTGTCTTTCTCCAGGGGTCCTCGTACCTCTGTTCTGGTCTTCATTCTCAGGTGGAAACTGGAGGAGTAGACTATGCTTGGGTCTCATTTCAGGCCACCATCCTCCTAGTACTTTAGTAATGGAGTCTTAGCCTTATCTTAGCCTTACACCACAGCAGGATGGCTAGGGTGTGGGATTCAAGGGTGGAAGAGGGGAGGCTGGGGGAGGCTGGGTCTTACATTTTGGGATTCAAGGGTGGAAGAGGGGAGGCTGGGGGAGGCTGGGTCTTACATTTTGGGATTCAAGGGTGGAAGAGGGGAGGCTGGGTCTTACATTTTGGGATTCAAGGGTGGTAGAGGGGAGGCTGGGGGAGGCTGGGTCTTACATTTTGGGATTCAAGGGTGGTAGAGGGGAGGCTGGGGGAGGCTGGGTTGTAGTAATAGGGGGTGGCGGGGCTGCGTCCCCAGCACCCCGGCTGCCTGCTCAGCTAGCTTATGCCCCGAAATAACAACACACAAACTGTATTCATTTAATCATTGCTTGGCCCATATCTATCTAGCCTCTTCTAGGCTAACTCTCGCACCTGGACTAGCCCATTTCTAATCATCTGTGTGTAGCACCCCAAGGTGCGCTTACCGGGGAGATTCTAGCCTAGTCCATCCTGGGTCGGAGCTTCATCTCGGGAGCGGGACATGGCGTCTCTCTCTGAGGCGTCTGCTCCCGAGAGAGCTGTGGAGTCTCAGACCTCACTTCCTCTTCCTCCCAGCGTTCTGTTCTGTTTACACCTCCCACCTATCTTCTAACCAATAAAATGGGCCAAGGCAGTTCCTTTATTAGCCAATGACCTTCCTCCATCACTGGGTCTTACATTTTGGGATTCAAGGGTGGTAGAGGGGAGGCTGGGGGAGGCTGGGTCTTACATTTTAAAAGGAGCCTTAACGAGTGGCACGCATGGAGCCCACTTTTCACAGTGCAGCAGCCTCTAGACCAGAGGCCACCACAGCCAGTCCTCTCCCCTCTGCTGCTAGCCATTGCATTCAAAGACAGTAGGTCCTTCTTCCTGGAAATGTATATAAGTATAACGTTTTCCTTTCCATAATATTAATGGAATGATTATGAATTCTAAAATTAACTTGAAAATATGACCTCACTCTCTGGAAAAAAAATCTTTAAGCGAATTCAGCTGTTTGGAACAAGGCCACAAACCTGAGATGACAAATGAGAGCAGCAAATCAAGTACGAAACTGTGAAGCCGACCCCTGCCTTTCAACAGTGCTGCCTTGGTGCTCCTCCACCCAACGGCACAGTAACCGAAAATGCCGGTGACATCTAGACAGCCCCAGCCCCAGCTGCAGGCAGCCAAGGGAAAGGATGGGGCAGCAGCATCATTGCTCAGCAGGGCACTCTGTGCCTGTCAGCAAGAGGAGATCTCAGCTGAGTCTGGGCCCACTCTCTGCTGCAGAGCAGTCTGCTCTCCTGGGCCGTCCCATGTGGAAGGACCAGGTTGTGGGTAAGAGTGGTCAGATGTTCTCACATTTGTGTGTTCTGTACACAAATGTTCAACACACGATAAGCAAGACAGTCATGTACTGTAGCAAAAGAGTAAACAACCTTGAGTTTCATGTGTCATCGCATGGTGTGAAAGTAAAGAGATCTTTGATAGTTGTGGCTAAAATGGGTTTGGGGGCCAGGAAGTGGTGGGGCACACCTTTAATCCCAGCTCTCAGGGAGCAGAGACAGCTGGATCTCTGAGTTTGAGACCGACCTGGTCTACAATGTGAGACCCAGGATAGCCAGAACGCAAAGAAACCCTGTCTGAAAAAAACAAAAAAGGAGGGGGGGCTGGGAAGGTTGATTCAAGTCCTATTGGATCAGAGCCACAAAACCTATGTAAAGTCTAAGTGAGTGATAGGAAGAGTGGCAGCACCCTCGTAGAGGAAATGGCCTGGAAGGACAGGAACAAGAGCGGGCATGTGCTGTGTCAACATGATCGCTCACAGCTGAAGATGCCTAAGATTGATCATGAGAGTTGGGTTGGTATGTGGACTCCTGTTTTAGAGACCTTGCAAAGCAAGTGAGACATAAAGTCTAGTTTTACATAGTTCTCTTGTATCCAGCATCAGGGACATAGTAATTTAGCAAGATACTATTACATCAGGGAAGGGCTTTTGATAATGATCAAATGAGAAGTCACTGAAGACTTGAGTGGAAAGGTGATATGTTATGAAAGTGTTTTGGAAAATTGACTAATGCATGTGCTCAGCAGATTAAAGAAGAAAGACTGGCTTCTGGGGTTAGAGTTGGGTTATTTTGTTAATCTAGAGAGGGTGGTAAGAGTTTAGAGCTGGTCAAACTAGGTTAAAAGGACTCCGCATGAACCTCAAACATTATGCTGAATGAGACCACACACACACACACACACACACACACACACACACACACACATTGTACGTGGTTCTGTTTCTATGAAATAGCTTTATAGGGACAGAAAGTAGATTATCAGTTCTAGAACTTGGGAGAATAGATTAAGGGGGTGGTGGAGACTTAACCTCTACATATAGAAGCTGCGGGGAGGGCTGTCTGTAGTGAAGTGTACAACTCCATAAATAAACCAAGGTTTAAATTTAAATAGATGGATCCTGTGGTGTGTGAACTATATCTCAATAAAGCTGTTAATTCAAAAAACGGGAGAGGAAATGAATGAAGCCTGATGAATGGCCGGGGATCTGGGTTTGATGGAAGTGGGTCAGTCACTGTCATGTCCAGCTTGGCTGTCAGTGAAATAACACACTTGCTACTAACACTCTTTTTACTTGAAATTTATGCTTTCATAATACCCCAAGAAATATATAGATATGATTATCATCAGTGAAAATTCAGTAGTATGATTTTTTTTGTCACTGGATACAGCTATCCTAATATTCTAGCAATAGCTAAAGTAATATTCAAAAATTTAACCTTCAGATAGCCTAAAAGCAAAATGGAGTGGCTTCTTCAGAGGATAAACTGATTCCTATCAGTAATAATAAGTGAAACATTAGTAAAAATGGAGTTGTGTATCGGGTGCTGTGAGACTAGATATTAGAAATTAATTTTCAAAGGGTCATTAGTTTCCCCGGGTGGGATTAAATATGCATCACTGACCATATCAAATTGGTGAAATATTTCAGGAGCCTTCAGAATCTTCATATACTTGTTTTGATGACTTCTCTATAGAGAAAAACTTAGGTCATGATTCTCAGCCTCTTCAGATCCTGGATGAGAACCCATATCACCCTGGGGGTCGCACATCACCTGCTCTTACCAGGTTTTCAGACCATCCTAAATCTTTGGGCCTCTCAGAAGGGTTGTCACCACAATGCAGAGTCGGTGCTGTGACACGGGGGGCAGTGTTTGGCTGGGCACGTGTGTATCATGTGTTGGTGTTCGGCATGTGCCTTACTGGGGTTATTCGAGGTAACAGTCCCAGGAAAACGGAACTGAAAGAGGTCTAATATACCTACAGCTCCCGTAGGTTATGGAGAGAAGAGAGACGAAGAGTGGGAGAGGCTGGCCTAGCTCAGAAAACAGCCATCATAATCTATCCTCTCTGTTAGGAAGAGAGCCATCCTTAAAGATTTTATAATCACTTTTTGTATTTAGTGCAAAATGATATATATTTAATACTGTAGAAAGGCAAATACACAATACACAAAGTGGCAACCCAGCATCTCTGCCTTACTTCCTCCCCTGAGTTAACCATTGATTTCATCTCTTTTCCTGATATCAGAATAAGCATATAAGCAGTCATTAATGGTGCAGAAATAAAGGGCAGACCTTTGTCTTACTGGTGTGTGAGGTGTTGAAGTCTTTGAAGCTCATGAATATTCATTAGGTGCAGAGTGAGATGATTGCCATGGTTCCAAACTCACAGACATTTGCAGGCCAGCAAGTAAAATGACAATAGGAGGAGCCAACAGGCACACACATGGCTCATGGTGGGACCAGCTAGCTGCCTGTGCACAGCCCATGCCTTGTCAAGAGCATGGAACAAGGCTCATCACCATGCTGGAAATCAAAAGTAGACAAAAATTGTTTTGTTGTCGCTATTGTTCTCAATGTGAAAACCCCCGTTGTAAAAAAAATTTTTTTTTTTTTTTTTTTTTTGGTTTTTCGAGACAGGGTTTCTCTGTAGCATTGGTGCCTGTCCCGGAACTAGCTCTTGTAGACCAGACTGGCCTCGAACTCACAGAGATCCGCCTGTCTCTGCCTCCCGAGTGCTGGGATTAAAGATGTGCGCCACCACCGCCTGGCTCCATTGTAAAAATTTGATTACTACAAACTGAAAATGGCCCTCCAACAGGTTACATCCTCTTTAAATTATCGCATTTACCAGCAGCAAGAGGAGTCCGTTCTTCTGTATTTGCTGAGTGTTCGGGAGAGAGAGTGGAGATGAGTCATATTGGTTCACGAGGGGAAAGCTGTGTGCTGACTTAATTACTACATCCTACTCTGAACTTGGTCTCCTCAAGTGGGGCTCATCGTGCCCCACACCACACTGCAAAAACAGAGGAGCACAAAAAGAGCTTGGCCATCTTCATTTGCAAGCTCCTGAGGATAAACTGGTTCCTTCGGAGCAAAGTCATGTGCCCTTGAGCTGGGAGATTATAATTACAGGTTTCCTGTTGTGTAAAGGAAAAACACCCCTCCCCTCCCCTCCCCTCCCCTCCCTCCCTTCCCTTCCCACATCTGCAAGACTTGTGTTCTCAATGCTGTGCCTTCTTGTCCTTTCCTCTTTCCACAGGTGATAGAGGGAAAGCTGGCACCGTTCTTGGGCAAGGTCATTAAATTCGCCACCTCTCATGTCTACAGCTGCAGTCTTTGTAGCCAGAAAGGGTTCATCTGCGAGATCTGTAACAATGGCGAGATCCTCTATCCGTTTGAGGACATTTCGACAAGCAGGTACAGAATGTCTCTCGGACTACGGAAATGTGTCTGAGTATCACGTGTGCTTTGTCAGGGAGACACCCAGCTGCCATCAGATTCTCTTGTGACTAGAGAACAGTCTGCTCCTGTGCTCCCGTCTATTTCCAAGCCTTTCTCTCCATCTTACGCGGGGGTGGGGTGGGGGGGGGTAACAGAGCTATGAAGGAACGCCGCCTTGCTCTGGCTTAGCAGGCAACAAACTGTGCTGCATGTTCAGATTTAGTCCTGGAGTGGAGTGTGGAGGAGAAGACTCCCACCCAGCTTGCCAGAGCCAAACAATTAGCATTGGGAATTATTAGAGAGACTGTCTCAAAAAACAAACAACAAACAAAAAAACCAGCAACAACAGAAAGAAATGGGAAATGGTCTCCTCAAAGGAAGGCCAAGCCTAGATTGACTGCTAGAACTGCAGCTTAAGGCCTGGGTGAGGAGCACGTTTTCCATAGACACAGCAAAGATGAAAGTTTTAGGGCCTGAAGAGAGAGAAATGGAAGGTCATGAGGCTTAGTGTTCTAACCAAAGTCATGTTTGGGCATCAGCACCTCCCTAGTGGATGGACGACTTCCCACTAACTTGGATCAATTTTTGCTGTGACTTCTCTAGACTCACAAAATAATACGTACCATTTTTCCTTTCATCCAAGAACATACTAGAAATACTCTGTGTGTGTGCTCTGGCTTCTCTGGCCACAAATGTTATGGCTCATTTTCACCCTGCAGCGCTCACTACATTGCGGCTCAGGACGGAAGATGAGGCATGTAACCAGGCAAGTGGAGCAGAGCTGTCATGCTGAGAGTTGACTCGGCCCTTTGGCCGCTCTTTAAACCCAGAGACTATTTGTAAACATCCAAGAACACACATCAGCCCATACATAGAAGGATCTACAAATACACAAGTTTCCTGAGCATGGGTCCTTTGCGCGTAGTATGTAGATTAGATCCCTTTTTAGATACACACTCTTAAGATAAGAACTTATACACAAATGTTCACAGCAAAAGTACCTATAATATCATAAAAAGGAAACAACCTAAATGCTTATCAGCTGATGAAGAAACAAAACTTGATGTATGCTCCAATGAACGATGATTTTGCCTTAAAAAAAATTACGTGAAATTATTGCATGCCACAATATAGACTTCACAGAAACTGGATGCAAAAATCCACACTTTGTGTGATTCCCTTTTTATGGGATGCCCCAAATAAGCAGATCCAAACTAGACTTGTAGTTGCCTGGGGCTTCAGAGAGGGGTGAAGGTGGTGACTTCTAATGAGCACAGAGGTTTTATGATACAAATATGGTAGGAGTAGATGGCAGTGATGGTCACATGATTTGTGATTGCTAAAACTCATGAATCAGAGACCTTGGGGACCAAACTTTATGGCACATGAGTGACATTGTGATAAAAATTAATAGTAAAAATTAAGATGCTTCTAAATGAATAAGCCCTATTTTGGGTCACAGAATAGATCTCAGTAAGCTTTAGGAAACTAAAAGTGCACCGTGTGTGTTCTCTAGCCCAGAGATTAAAATTCACAGTAGGAAAAGGGCTGGAGACCCGTGACATGTCAGAAAATCAGCAGTGCGCTTCCAGAAGACTCCTGGGTTAAAGGGGCAGTCACAGGGAAATGTGTGAAGTATGTTTAAGTGAATGAAAATAAAATATGGGCATGTGTAATGAAACTAAAGTAATGTTAGGCCAGCAGGTTTGTTCAGCTTCTGGTCCATGGCCTGTGGACTGCATGAGGCTGCATGAAGCCAGGACAACTATGAACGCCGCCCAGCACAAAGTCGTGAGCTTCCTTAAACATTATGAGAGTTCTCTTTGAATTTGACTGGTTCTTGAACATGGACTTTGCAGATGACAATGTCATATCCCAATGTCAGAAGGTTAGATACATCTGGCTTAGTGAAACTTAGAGCTATTAACATGTATAGTTGACAGAAGGGAAAAGGATCTCAATCAATAGTCTAAATGCATATGTCAAGAAACTGAAGAACAAACAACCCCAAACAAGCTGAAAGAAGAATATAGATCTTAAAGATTCAAATAGACTTACAACAAGACAGAAAATGATTAATTTTAAAGCCTCCCAAACAAAGGCCACATGACTTCACCTTTGAATATTTAAAAGATAATAATAGTACTTCACACAAGAACAAAGGAGCCAGCCTTCAAAACAAGGAATTGACTTCACACACACGTCCTTAGCGTGTATGGTAGAACTTCAAGGAGAAACAAATACATGTGCTCTGACAGAGGTGTTAGTCCTCTCGAGGACAGCTCCAGAAGGCAGAGACTCCGTGCAAGTGTGTACTTAAACCAAACAGCACCGTTTGGCACAGGAGCTAACTGACATCTACATACCTGCTCAGACAACAGAAGAAGGCATGTTCTGCTCAAACACACGTGGGGCGTTCACAAGAGACAACATTGTGAGGCGTAAAACACACCTGAACAAATTCTAGCTACTAGAAATCATTCAGAGTCTGTTCTCAGCTCATGTACTGAGTAGATATCAGTGATGGGGGAGGGGATGGCTTAGTGAGTAAGAGTGCTTTCTGTGCAAGCCACCTGATTTTGAATTCCCCAGTACCCACATAAAACCTGGCCTGGCCATGTGTACCTTTAACCCCAGTGCATGGGGTTGGAGGCGAGCCAAGATAGACAAATCCTGAGAACTGTCTACGAGCCTAAATGATAAGCCTCAGGTTCAATGAAAGATCTGTCTCGAAACAATAAAATTGACAAAGGCAGAGGAAAATAAGTATCCGTTGTTCTTCACTGGCCTCTGCATGCATGCATATAGATTCATGTTCCCACATACACATGTGCACCTATACCCCTGCACTATTGACATCATTAACAGAAAGATGTGGGAAGAATCCCAGAGCTTTTGAAAATGAAACAAAAAGCTTTGAAATAACGTGAGTTGAATATATTTGTTCATATGAAAGCATGCACATGGATGTTTATAGAAACTTTAATTATCCAAAACTGTAAGCAATCATGAGCCCATGAGTAGATGCATGGGTAAACAAATTGATATGTTGATACAGTGGCGTATTAGCTCCCTATAAAAGAAATAAGTGAACAGGCCACAAAATTCTAAGACATTCTCAAAAATGGGAAGTTGTAAAGACAGTAAAAAGATCACTGGTTGTCAAGACTCTGGACTGGGGAACGGTCACTAGGAAAAGCAGAATCTGTGACTCTGGAACTCCAAAGGCGTCTGGAGTGTTGGGAGCTTTGTCCATTGGAGTGGTGATTCCAAGATCAAAGTGGCATAGTTTAAACAAGCTTTCTTAGAATAGAAAACTTGGGAAGAAGTGCAGTTTCCCCTCACTGCATTCACCGCATCCCTCTCCTGCTTCCCCGCTAACATAGCGTGCTGCATCTGTTGGAGTTAGTAAATCAGCAAGTCATCATAAGTTAGGAGCCGTTGGTTGTTTTGTTTTTTTCACAGTTTCTTAGTTTTTGCTGAATCTGTTTTCTATCTTAGGATAGTACATTATATTTCATTTTCATATCTACCTAGACTGAGCTATGACAGTGTCAAAGATTTTCATGATTTTGATGATCTTGACAGTTTTGAAGGATACCATTGGGTATGTATGTCTGTTTTGGATTTTTGTTGTTGTTAAGATTAGTAGACTAAGGGCAGGCATGGTTGGGCATACCTGTGATCTCAGAAACTTGGGAGGCAATGCAGGGGATTGCCACAAGTTCAAGGCAGTGTAGTCCTGAGCTGCATAACAAGTCCCAATAGCCTGGACAACATACAGCAAGAACCAATCTCTAAGCACAGCAATGACAAGAACCAATCTCTAAGCACAGCAATGACAAGATTAGCCTGGCTTTAAACATTTGTGGTCGGGGGTGGGAAAGACTGTGGAAATAAAGTACCATTTTCATCACATGTGACAAGCACATCACCATCATGGTTTATCACTGCAGACTCTGTACCAGGTTTCTCTTCTGTGAAGTTACTCTTCTTCCTCTCCTACCATCCTCTTTGAAAGGAAACAAATGGAATTCTCAGTAGATTTCACTGTCCTGGGAGCAGAACATGCCAAAACTATTTGAAATCCTTCTTGGGAGATTTGTCTTTTTTCCCATTTATTCACTTCTCCACTGGTGTGCTCTTCTTGTCAGTGTGAATTCATGAACAGCTATTTTGTACCTTTAGTTGTATTGTGTTGTTTACTTTTTTAGCTTTGCATTCAAACTCTGCATTAGCTCCAGTGTCTCAGCCATTGTGGGTTTTGTTTGTTTGCTGTTCAGCATTTTCTTCCTCTCTGGCTGTTCGAGATGATCCAGACTCGTGCTTTAACAGCTGTTACCCTCATCCAAGCCGTGGCCACATGCCCAAGGAGCCCTTCTCCTTTCACTGAGAATGAACATAGAGGCCAAGATCTGAGCATGAGGTTTTAACAGTTTTAAATGCCACAAGTCCCTAGACTTGTCCTCTTGACAAGGATTGCACACAGAATCTTCTGGAAGATTTATACCTTCAAGGATATTATATGAAAGAATATATTCAAAGATAGTATGACTGTCAAGGCTCTGAATTCTCACCAAAATGGCCTCCTTACCCCACATGAAAGGCCTTTCTCCAGTGGTACAGAACCTGTAGCTCTTCAGAACCCCCTCTCTTTGCTGCTCACAGGCAGCTCTCCCTGCATGCAAAGTGTGTGATTCAGAAGGGACCTTGACTGTCTTTCCTGGAATCTAGGCTGGTAATGTTCTCAGGAACCCATTGCACTTCCTCTTGGTGCTCCGCCTCCAGTTAAACCCTGAAAGCAGTTTACACAAGTCTATAGGAAAAGACAAAAGAAACAGTCATATTTACCAAGGAAAACATTGAGTCAGAAATACATGCCAGAAATAAATTAAATAATTTGAATAATGAGGTCAATATGTTACTGAAATTTTTATGAATGAAAGAATGTGCTATATGAGATTTGTCTCAAAATAATCTACACATGGAGTAAAGGGGTAGACAGGAGTGGAAGCGAGTGTCTTGAAGCAGTTGAAGCTCAGTGATAGATACACAGGGATTTATTGTGCTTTGCTCTGTATTTCTGAGTATATTTGAAACTTTCCATAACAAAACAAGTTTTATTTTATGTGTAAAGATCTTAGAAATGAGGTACTTAGTGAATTTGTCATCCTCAGTACTTAATATTCTTATAGAGCCAAATTTTATTTTATCAGTATTATTATAGTCTAATTTAAAAAACATAAAAATTCAGACCAGGCACTGGTAGTATATGACTTTAATCCCAGCACTTGGGAGGCAGAGGCGGGTGTCTCCTGTGTCTCTGAGTTCAAGGCCGCCTGTCTGGGGACGGGAGGAGGGAATCAGGGTTGGCCAGGTGCTCAGTGAGTAAATGCTGCCGTGCGAGTATGAGGACCGGAGTTTGAAGCCCAGAACCATGTGAAAACTGAACGTGGTACACACGAGGCTAGAGCCTCAGAGTCTCTACAATAAGATGGGATCTGGAGAAAGGTCAATCCCAGAATCCCTCTGCAGCAGACAGCCAATAAAAGACCGTGTCTCAACAAGATGAGTGTGAGGAACATTTGAGGTTGTTCTTTGGCTTCCACACATGCACCATAGCGTGTGCACACGCACATACACATATGCACATACACACATATGCACACACACACATATGCACACGCACACACACACATATGCACATACACAGCACCTCACATGATATTAAAACTACTCTGTCTTTCAAGAAACAATTTCTTGAGTGTATAACCAGTGTATAATTGGGCAGCTGCTGCTGTGGAAATGCATGAGCCTTGCTCACAGCAGTGTACAGCTTAGGGACAGAAGAGCATGGGACAGTTCTACTAAAGCATGGCCGGAGCCCAGTAGCCCTGGTCCTCATCTACAGGAGGATGTGCATGGGCGGGGTGGGGTGGGGGAGAACCTTTCCGTGGTTTCTAGGGAACTTTGTGCTACTCTAACACACTGATCTTGGTGAGTAGAATATACTGTGTTCACATCCTGACTCGATCTCACAGAGATCCGCCTGCCTCTGCCCCACCCCCGAGTGCTGGGATTAAAGGCGTGCGCCACCACCATCTGGTCACATCACTTTTTTGATTTTGACCATATAATAAACATTGGTCAACTTAAACTTTCTTTTCCTTTTTAACTTTTTAATTTACTTCATTTATTTATTTATTTTGTGTCCGTGCATGTAAGTGTGTGGACCCTCCACGTGGAGGTCATAGGGCAGAATGTTCTGTCTTTCCATCACGTGGGTTCTGAGGATCAAGCTCAAATCATCATCAGCGGCAAATGTCTATGCACTAAGCATCTCCTGGCCACCTGCGTTCACGAGTAATAGTCTGCTTGTCCCAACAGATAACGTGAAACGCTTAGCTATCTGACTCTTTTCATTGTACAGCACTTCTGAAGCCGTCGTCTTCAAAGAAGTCTGCGGGATATACCCTGAAAGTAATTGGAAAGCTATCTTTGCCTGCCTCCCTGAAGATGTGCTTCTCGATTGTCCCTGTGTTTGCTCCCCTGGGAGTGTGGACACCTGGAGCAGTAGGCCGTGGTCAGATTGGATCAGGGCAGATACACATTTCTGTTGTTAAGTGGAAGAATGGCTATTGTGACGGGGATAAGAGAGGGTTGACCCTGCACCACTGGGTAGTGAGGTTGTCTGTGGAAGTTGAGCGGACTTGCCTTAACTCCAAATTGTTGTGGTACCCCAAGCTTCTCAGACACAAATGAAACACCTACATCTCCTCAACTAAGAACCCTTAATGTCCAGACTGCAAGATTTAAATACAATAGGATGACCGTTCTGTAATTAAGCTTAGTCCGGCATTTACCGTCTGAAAGGATACAAGGGAAGCATGGCATTAGGAGGAACAAACATTCCATTAGGACAGTGGCAAAGCCCCACATCCTAGAGAAATAGAAACAACAGACTCCTGAGAAAATAAGAAACAAGAGCTCTGAGTTCTAAGCATTACAAGTCTGAAGTTAGGGCCACCCTGAGCGAAGACTTAAGGAGAAACAATTGCGTATGCAAGCAGAGCAGTCACGGAAGTCCACAAAGTGACTACCCAGGACTTGGATTCTTCTTTTCAATCTTTCAGTTATCTCCTCCGCAGCTTTCTCTCCGTCATCTCCACACTTCAGTAATCATCTCTTAGTATTAAAGATCCCGTCCTAATGCTGCTCATGGCACATTCTCAATATTTCTGTGAAGATGCCATTCCTGAACACTTAATTTTTCTTGGAAGAGACCTGAGAGCTCAGCCAGCCACCCCAAGTCAGTGGCATTCTTTTTGTCCTGGTCCATTTGGCTTGGCTAATTTTTATTTTTTCAGATGACAGGAGAGTTGTCCCCACTGGCATTCAAACACAGAAAACATTGCACTCCCAGAGTTTCTTACCACTATACCCTTGTGAGCAACACCCAGTCATGGGTAAGAAGATGGCACACAACATGGTACTGTTTGTATCCTCACAGTGTATTTATTCCCTATGTATTTGTTGTTTTGTTAGCTCGTGAGTGCCGACAATCCTTTTTATTTATAGTTTATATTTTTATATTTTTATTTATTTATTTATTTGGATTTTTAAGACAGGGTTTCTCTGTAGTTTTTGGAGCCTATCCTGGAACTAGCTCTTGTAGACCAGGCTGGCCTCGAACTCACAGAGATCCGCCTGCCTCTGCCTCCCGAGTGCTGGGATTAAAGGCATGTGCCACCACCGCCTGACGGGACAATCCTTTTTAGATGAAGTGACTAGTTAAGGGAGTTTCAAGCCTCCCAATGGTACAGTGTTATTACAAAAGTGTGGTGTAGGCCCAGCTTTCTACACAAGGTTGGAGCCACTAACCTGCCGTTTAAGAGATTTCTTTGGCAGGAAGATTGGTCTGTCTAGCCTGCGCTCAGGAAGGCGTCAAATGTTGTTCTTCCTGTGTGTTCCCAAGGCTCCTGCAGCTCAGGCAGAGGTCTTCTAAAAGGGTTTGTTGTTTTAGGTTTTGAATGTGAGGGTTTAAAAGTAGAGACTGAGCTGGATCTAGTGGCACACATCTTTAATCTCAGCACTAGAAGGCAGAGGTAGATGATCTCTAAGTTCAAAGCCACCCTGGTCTACATAGTGAGTTTCCGGCCAGTCAGAGCTTCCTGGTGAGACCCTGTCTCATAAAAACAAAAACAAGCAGTAATAACAGTAAAAAGAAACAGTACAGGCAAGGCAGTGGTGGCGCACGCCTTTAATCCCAGTATCCCAGGAGGCAGAGGCAAGGCGGATCTCTGTGAGTTCAAGGCCAGCCTGGTCTACAAAGAGTTCTAGGACAGCCAGGGCTGTTACACAGAGAAACCCTGTCTTGGGAAGAAAAAAATAAGGAGGGAGGGAGGGGGGAGGAAGGAAAAGAAAGGAAAGAAAAGAAAGATAAAGAAAAAAGAAAAGAAACCTTGCAGACTGAATATTGCTTGCAATTTCTCTTTTGTGTACAAGTAGTTGCTTCTCCTAAGAAGTAAGGATGGCCCACAGGATCTGGGACTTGTCACACTGAATTCTTACCTGTTGTGCCGACACCCTTTCCCACCACATCCCATTCTCACACTGTAGAAGAACCTTTTCCCCACATCGTCTTGAGAACACACTGGCCACAAGTGAGGCGCCAAACAGAACTCACTTCTCTGTTGAGAACTATTGTGTCAGGCTAGTTCACAGAAGAAAGGAAAATGGAACAGGAAAATTGTTTTTGAAAATAATCCCTCCCAAGGATATTAGAAAATGAAGCCTGTTGCTTTTACCTATGTGGCCAAACTCCAGAATGATTCGGTTTGTGCCAAAGAACATAAGTTCTCCTAGTGTTCTTGACCTAGTGAAATGCTTTTGTCATCTTGCATTTTGCTGGCATCCATTCCACCCTGCCTGCCCTTGGGAACCCGAGCTTGTTGGGTGTAGATGCTGCTCCTTACACTGGCACTTGGCTGTCCTTCTTCACACCTCGTGGACACAAGGAGTTCTACATACCTAAGTGGTCAAGCCTGCGCAAAGGGTTTGTTTTCAAAAGAACTGAAGCTGTGTTACTATCTGAAGCCCTGGATCCCTTCCTCCAGTCAAAGAGGCTAGGTACATGATTTTTCTTAGTCAATGAGTTATGACATTAAGATCTCAGGTCAGGCATATGCCTTTAATCCCAGCAAAGGCAAATGGATCCATTCAAGTTTGAGGCCAGCCTGGTCTACAAACCAAGGTCCAGGCTAGCCAAGGAGACACAGTGAGACCCTGTCTTTTGGGGGGGGGGGGCTGTGTTTCTTTTCTGTTCTGTTAGCGTTTTACTTGCCCACTAGCAGGGCAGATGGAGAGGAAAGTCAGATACGTTACCAGAAACCCTACAAAGTTCTCCATTCTTTTAGTCTGATGTTTTTTGAAGAGAATTTCATGTTGAATGTGTGGTCTGCCGCCTTTCTTAGTGTGAGTGGTGCGGGTGGACTGAAGCTGGAAAGGAGAAAGAAGTGTTGCCCAAAAGCCAGTGTCCCAGCTCAGCTCCCTCCTCATTCTGCGATCCCTTGCTCAAACAGACTGAATTCCTGGATTATGGCCTCATGTGGACTTAAATACACACACATTACATACCCCTTTCTCACTAATCAGCCTGACACATTCCTTTGTTGGTGAATGCTTCCAAAGCAAACACTGTCCGCGCACCTAATTACCAGGTTTGCGGGCTCTGCCTGGCAGTCCTGTTACATCCTGTTCAACAACAGAGGGCAACAGCCTTGGTAGGGCTGGGTATAAGGAGGGAAGAACTTACCCCAATGTCTGTAGTCCTTTTTAATGATATTTCCTTCTGTGGCTTTTCTTGGGAAACAGCCCACTCAGGGAGTGTTGTAATAAGGTGTAGGATCTTAGAAAGAGCCAAAGGGAACCTGGGCTCCTCCTCCTAGGAGCCATTCTGGGAAACCACCTGCTTCTGTCTGTTGGCTGCTTTCTGACTCTGGGATTGCAGGGCCAAGCCTTGGCTGGTGGCTCTCTCATAGACTCCTGCCGTGGTTTAGAATTGTGCATTTAGAATTTAGAATTTAGGGTGGAAGGGTCTACAGAGACCCTGTAGTTATCTGGGGAGAGAACAGAGTCCAGAAAATACGTGAATGGCAGGGACAAGGTAATGAGGTATCAAGTACCAAGATGCGATTGTGCTCTTCTTGGTCTTATGATGGCTCCCCGTCCCATGTGTTGATGTGCTTGCTATGTTAGTGAAGGTGTCCTTGATTTGAAGAAAAGATAATAAAGTTTTCAGCACAGTGTTGGATGATATGGTGTTTGGTGACAGGGTAGGGGAGTCTTGTTTTCTTTCTCTAAAAAAAAAAAGTCTGGGGGGTGGTGGCACACGCCCTTAATCCCAGCACTAGGGAGGCAGAGGCAGGCAGATCTCTGTGAGTTCGAGGCTAGCCTGGTCTATAAGAACTAGTTCCAGGACAGGCTCCATAGCTACAGAGAAACCCTGTCTTGAAGAAAGAAAAAAAAAAGAAACCAAAAAACTTGAACTGGAGAGATGACTCAGAGGTTAAGGGCACTGGCTGTTCTTCCAGAGGGCCCGGGTTCAATTCCCAGCACCCACATACAGCTCACAACTGTCTGTAACTCAAAGAACTGACACCCCACACAGAAATATATACAAGCATAATATCAATGCACATAAAATAAAAATAAATATAAACTTAATCCAAAGAATAACTTACTACATAGCATTGCAGCTTAGGATATTCACATGTCAGAATACTTCAGAATGGCTGCTAACACAGACAAGACAGGCATGAAATGCCTGGAACCAACCCCACCCTGTACGTCATTAGCCTCTTGATAAATACAGATGTTTATGACCACCACAGCACTTGGTCATTTCAATAAATTGCTGTCAAGACACGTTCCTTAATAAGTTTCTAGTTAGGTATCTAGGTAACATTGCCTTGTCTGTACAAATGCCAGACAACCTCATTGTCTGTTGTTTGGAGAGGAAACGGACCATAATTGTTTAAAATCGTATTTTTATTTCTAACTGTAAAATGAATTGATGCTCACTCTAGAAGATTTGAAAAGTACACAAAATATAGAGCAATTCTCCATAACTTACTATTCTTCTACACACATATTATTTACATATTTATCTTGAATATGTAAAATGGAGTCTTGCCAAAAATGCAGTCTTATAACTTCCCTTTAGCACATCATCCCTGACTCCAACAATAAATTCAATCTATAAATATTTGATGAGTACTTATAAAGGATAAATTTTAATTGCTTTAAAAATTATTAAATCAGAATATATTGTGCGAAAAACTATTTTCAATAAAATAAATAAATTAAAAGTATTAGGATTTGTTTAATTAGTAGAGAAAGGCTAGTTCATGTTGAGATCAATGGGAAATGACTCTGCCACTAAGTTGCTACATGGCCCCTGACGTGCCCCCACCCCCTGGACCTACCAGGCAGATGTCACCTATATATTGTTACAATATATAGTAACAAAAGATATGGCAACTGTTTTGTTTTTTTTTTAATTTTATTTTTTTTTAATTTTTTTAAAAAAGGAAACAAACTATCTTTTTTCATTATACATACCAATCCAAGTTCCCATTCCCTTCCCTCCTCCCATTCCTACCACAGACCCTCCTCCCCACCCTCATCCACTCTTCAGACTGGGAAGAAACCAAGCAGAAGACCAAACTAGTCCCCCTGAATGTGCTCTGAGCACTTTTATTCTAGCCCCAAGAGTCAACATCTTTCAAGCAGCAATGCCTCAAGCATGTTGACTGATTGTGACACCCTTTACCCAAGGAGCTTAAGATAGAAACTCAAGCTGTGGTTCTAACCACTGTTTTATAAGATCCCTAAAGAAGACCATGACTTTTCTGTTCTGCTCGCTGTCCCACTAGAGCAGTACACGGTAAGTGACTCGCGGGCGAGCATGGGAATGAGCCCGTGCTTTACTGCAAATGGTTCACATTCTGGTTCATTGATTTTAAAGTTTTAAATGGCAAACCTTTAATTAGTTTTTAAACTATTTTTAGGAAGTTTTTAGTTAGTAGGCATTACTAAAGTGTGAGAGACTCAGTGGACTCTACACACGCGCATGCTGTGTGAGTGCTGCTGTTGGGAGAAGCACACTGAGTCAGAGAACCAGGAAGAACCTGGCAGTCACTGGCCAGGGACGCCCGCCCACAGCCCAGCTCCGAAGTCCCACCCCAGCACCACACCTATGACTGCTGGAGCCTTAGGCCACTGATTCTCCGTGGCCAGAGCACTTTCCCTGACATTTGGAAGAACAAGCCCATCTCTTGGAATGAGAGACTACCACCCTCAACTAGCCTTGCATTTGCTGTGGTTGCTGGAAATTTTTGTGTCCACACTGATGGGAAGGATTGCATAGACTTTTGATGAGAAAACAAGTAAAGACAGCAATATGTCTTACATTTATATATGAATCATCTTACAATAAAACCAAGAACATGATAGGCAAACTTAAATAATGAACCCGAAGCTGGTGCAGGTCGAGCATCGGAAGCACAGGAAGCCTCTGAGCTTGAAGAGATGTGATATGAACAGCAGTTCCAGTGTGGGAAGATGATGAAGGTGATATGCCCTTCTTTAAGGAAGGAGTTTACACCTTCTTTTCTAGAAAGGACATCACTGGTGGTAGAGAAAAAAGGAAATTTAAATTAAAAGATTGAGCTAGGAAGCAGCTTCTTTTGGCCATCAGTGACTGGACAAAAAAAAATCTTCAAAATGCAGAGTGCAGAGAGACAGACTTCCCTGACAAAGAACACTGCCGATTCGGGGAGGGGTCCTGAGGTAAGCACCAGAGTGTTGGGCCAACACAGGGCTTCAGAATCGCAGGTGCTGTGAATAGCCAACAAAGGAGGTGGTATTCCCCTCCTCCTTAGGAGAAAGGCCTGTGCAAGCTAAGGGGCCCCTCGCACCTGGGAAACACCAACGTTCACTCCAGGCCAGCGCCCCTGCAGAGAAAGTTTCTCACCCCCGTTTCCTTCTCCTAGGCCTGCAGGTCTGAGACATCAAGAGGAGGCCAAGCCTGAACTTAAGAGTTCCCCAAAATTCCTTTGCCTAGCATCACCAGCCTAGGAAAAGCCATGAGAATGTATGTAACACCATCTTGTTAAAAGTATGGACCCAGTGGCAGGAGATAAATAAGGAAATAATATAAAGCAGTAACTGCCTTGTTCCTTCTAAATTCACACCAGTAACCAAGATCGTATTCCCAAACAACTGCTCATAAACTGGGCTGCTTCTCTCGACTTTCTGTGTGTTTTCTAAGATGCTTGGAACTTTTTCATTTTAGCTGCACTAAGTGATGAACTCAGCTGTGCTAAGTGAGTCCCAGTCAGAGTCCAAGATGAATTATTTCCTTTTAAAGCATCTCTCACAAATACTTCTCATTTAAAATGAAAAAGGGAGTCGGTGAGTCCACAGAAATGCAGAGGAAGGCTAGACCATTGGTTGCCATCTGCATTACCCTGACACCTTTCCACTGCTCAGCTCCGTCTGTGTCTTCTTCAGGCCTTTGCAAGCGGCATTAACCTCCAGGCATCTTGAGCCATTCAGGAATCTGTACAGAGCGCTCTTGTGTCTAGTCCGCAGCTGCTACAGCTAAGGTCTGCTCCTGCTCCGGTACGGGCAGCAGTGGTAGAAATGTTTAAATCCTCCCGTGGTGCCTTTACTTTCTCTAGCAGCAAATTTATTTTCTGAGCTCAAGTAATCCCACGAAAAGGTGTGCATTTTTTTTTCTTGAGAATCATAGTGACTGCCAGGTAAACCTTAAGATGCAGATTTAGTGTCGGAAATACTAGTTTCCCACTTCCCCAGATGCTCCTGCATTCATGTCAAATTTGTTGTGTTTTTAAACACAGCCTGAGTGTGGCTGACTCCTCTCCTGGGCCACAGATTAGCAGGAAGGGCTTATTGAGCATTTACACAAAGGATGATGGTGAGTTAATGTCCCCAGTAGGGTAGCAAAATTAACAAATGAATTAATTAACCCTTGTTTGCATTCTATTTTGAATCCAGATTGTAAGTAAAGCTTTTGTAATAGGTATTAGCCAAGCTTAGCTGGCAGACTCAGAAGGCCAGGAGCAAAGAAAGCCTACAGCTTTATGGGTTACAATCAGGGGAAGCTCTTCCTTAATTAACTCAGGCTTGAAGGACAGATGAAAACATCATTACAGGACGGTGCCAATTGGCTTTCCAAGAGCTGAGGTGTGCGTTGACTAACCTGGAGGACTCTGACTGCTAACTGGAGGAAGGCCAGAATTCAATCACAAGACCAGAATCGAGTCCAAAGCTTGGGGCCACAAAAGCCACCGGTTAGAGTTTTGTATGGTATCTGCTGACAGACAGACGTAGTAAGCATGGGACAACAAACAATGCTTAAGTCAAAGCACAGTTACTTACACATTAAAAAGCTAATTTACGTGTGCACAAACACACACACACCACCACCACTGTACCACACAGTAGATGCAGGGCCAAGTAGATGTTGCCTATTTTAAATATCAAAAGGAAGGGTTAGGGTGAGTAGGTGGGATCAGAACGTGTTGTGGTCAAATATAATGCTGTCTGCATTGGGCTTGTACTTTACTCCACTCACCAAGATGTCCACATCTCTTGTTCTCTTCTTCATGGTCCCACTGACAAAATAGAGGGGTATTTGGTCTGTCAGATTTTTGGTCACCCAGAGCAATGTCACCTGGAGACACTGCCTACGCCACCACTTTGTCGCTTGCCTTGCCCGTTTGTCAGAACCATTCATAGTCAGTTTCTTAATTAGGTTAAAATTGTTTGTCAATTTCTTGTTAATCTTTCTACTTCCCCCAAAGAGTGACCCTACTAAGTCTTCTTATTTGTTACACTTTATTTCATTCACCTTTAATAACAGATTCTGTGTATTTTAACTGAGCAACATGCATGTGTATAGGTGCATAAAGTGTGTACATATAAAAAATACAGGCCTACTCATACATAACACAGGCCAATTTCCTATTTAAGGAAATTATAGGGTGTTTGTTTGTTTTTCCATTTATATACTCAGTAACAGAAAACAGCAAGCCGAAACATCAAATGAGCAGGCGTCAATAGGTACCTCACTCAGCTAGAAGATTTCAGTAATCTTGCTGTACTGGAAAGGCCAGTGATAGCATGAGACCACAGGGCACCTTACATAGCAGCCATACCCAAAACCGCACTTGTATGCTCACAGTGAATGCTTATTTCTGCTGCTCACCCTGCTCCTCATGGGCTGTGCAGACTGGAAATCAACCAAAGCTCCCTACTGTTCTAAAGGCCCAATCCTTTGCTTGTCGTAGGGCCAACAAACTGGAGCCTGAATTGTACTCCAAATGAAATATCCGAGGCCATTGCCTGAGCCAAAAGTAAAAATATAACAGGAGAACCCGAGAGGAACGAGCAGAAGCGTTATAGTGCCCTCCGTGGGCAGTGTCCCTAGCAGGTTCCTGTGACCTCCCCATGTGCAGTTTGAGTCTGGAGGGGGCAAACAAAGCCATCAGGCCTGTCTCAAATTGGTCTCACATCATCAGCATTCCAGAGCAGGAAACTGTCTGCAGCCAGGAATTCTTGCTTCTTTGCCATAAGATCTGAGAAGTAAGCCTTCCCCTTGCATGGATGTAGCTCAGCTAGTTTGTAACAAACAGGTCCTGGTTCTTGGAGTCAGTAGCCGTAATAAAACATATCTATTGCATCTGTGGTGATAGACTTAGATCTCTAGATTGTGAATGTCTCCCTTACTTGCCATAGACTAATAAGAATTTTTAGGTCAAATCTGTTTATAAAATGGGTAGTTTTATTCCAAGGAATACTTCCTACGGAGCAAAACATAATTTTTATTGCCCAAATAGTGGGTACCCCTACACATCTCCCAAAGAAGGGTGCACACAGATGATTAGTAACATTCTCTAGAGCAGATCTCCAGTGCCTTCCTACTCCCGTCAATTGTGCTGTGCCCAGAGCTGGGCCCCCTGCCCTGCACAGGTCACCACAGTGCAGCTCTGAAACTACACTATCTCATCGTATCCTTTTTATACATTTTTTATTGATATTTATTGAGCTCTACAGTTTTCTCTGCTCCCCTCCCTGCCTGTCCTCTCCCCCCTCAATCCTCCCCCCCCCAAGGTCCCCATGCTCCCAATTTACTCAGGAGATCTTGTCTTTTTCTACTTTGTACTTCCCGTGTAGAATAAATCTATGTAAATCTCTCTTAGTGTCCTCATTGTTGTCTAAGTTCTCTGGGATTGTGGTTTGTAGGCTGACTTTCCTTGCTTTATGTTTAAAAACCACCTATGAGTGAGTACATGTAATAATTGTCTTTCTGTGTCTGGGTTACCTCACTCAAAATGATGTTTTCTAGCTCCATTCATTTTCCTGCAAAATTCAAGATGTTGTTATTTTTTTTTCTGCTGTGTAGTACTCCATTGTGTAAATGTACCACATTTTCCTTATCCATTCTTTGATCGAGGGTCATTTAGGTTGTTTCCAGGTTCTGGCTATGACAAACAAAGCTGCTATGAACATAGTTGAACACATGTCCTTGTGGCACAATTGAGCATCCTTTGGATATATACCCAAAAGTGGCATTATTGGGTCTTAAGGAAGGTTGTTTCCTAATTTTCTGAGAAATTGCCACACTGACATCCAAAGGGGTTGTGCCTGCTTCCATTCCCACCAGCAATGCAGAAGTGTTCCCTTTTCCTCACAACCTCTCCAGCATAAGTTGTCATCAGTGTTTTTGATCTTGGTCATTCTTACAGGCATAAGATGGAATCTCAGAGTTGTTTTGATTTGCATTTTTCTGATGACTAAGGATATTGAACATTTCCTTAAGTATCTTTCAGTCATTTTAGATTCCTCTGTTGACAGTTCTCTGTTTAGGTCTGTACTCCATTTTTTTTTATTGGATTATGTGATCTTTTGGTGTCCAATATCTTGAATTCTTTGTATACTTTGGAGATCAGACCTCTATCTGATGTGGGGTTAATGAAGATCTTTTCCCATTCTGTAGGCTGTCGTTTGTCTTGTTGACCATGTCCTTTGCTTTACAGAAGCTTTTCAGTTTCAGGAGGTCCCATTTATTAGTTGTTTCTTTTGGTGTCTGTGCTGCCGGAGTTATATTTAGGAAGTGGTTCCCTGTGCCAATGTGTTCAAGTGTATTTTCCACTTTCAGGTTCAGTGTGGCTGTCTTTATGTTGAGGTCTTTGATCCATTTGGACTTGAGTTTTGTGCATGGTGATAGATATGGGTCTATTTTCATTCTTCTATATGTTAATATCCATTTATGCCAGCACCATTTGTTAAATATGCTTTCTTTTTTCCACTTGATATTTTTTGCTTCTTTATCAAATACCAAGTGTTCGAAGATGTGTGGATTGATATCTGGGTCTTCTATTCGGTTCCATTGGTTCTCCTGTCTGTTCTTATGCCAATACCAGGCTGTTTTCAGTACTGTATCTCTGTAGTAGAGTTTGAAGTCAGGGATTGTGATGCCTCCAGAAGTTTTTTTATTGTACAGAATTGTTGTGGCTATCCTGGGCTTTTTGCTTTTCCATATGAAGTTGAGTACTGTTCTTTTCGAGCTCTTTGAAGAATTCTGCTGGGATTTTGATGGGCATTGCATTGAATCTGTTCTCATCGTATCTTATAGCTTAACTAATATGACTAAGTGGAATTAGAAGGAATCTAACTTGTTATCCATCTCAATTGGCTTTTCAGTTTGTGACTTTCTGGAGAGGAAACAGCCAGTGCTCCTTGACCCTCACTCCCCACAGACCTTGGAGCAGAACATGGGGTGGGGGGAGTCCAGGTCCCAGAATAACTTCTCCTACCCATCCCCAAGTGTGCGGGGAAGACACTTTAGGTATCGTTTAACCCAAGTTCTAGAAAATAAGGCTCAAAGGCAAAGTAACTTCCCCAGTGTCCTGTGATGTGAGCCCCACGCTGGACTGAGAACTCAGGTCCCTCACTGCACTAATGGGGCTCTACTGCTTTCACAGCCAAGGTTTCTGAAGCAGCTGCACAGTTCACAAAAGTAATTTATTTTATCTTACTTTATAAAGTACATGCAAAAAAAATGCCTTCGATTTGCCAGGTGGTCTGGGTAAAACATGAAGGTATGGGAAGGCCATGGAGAAATTTTCCAGAGAATCTGATCCAAGAAACTAATAAATGCAATGAGAGCCAGACAACCAGCATGGCTCTGGGGTAGAGCTGAAAAGCCACTGTGAGACGGTAAAAAGTTGAGTTAATGAGCGACGCACAGTAACACACCATGGGTGTTGATATCAAGCCTGATTTGACTTTTGGAAATAGTCTCAATTTCACACCCTTCTTGACTCCCTGAATGCTGAGATTGTACTACCTTGACCGTTCTCTTTCCCAGTGCTGAGAAACCTAGAGTCTTGTTGGGCATGCAGTCTATGCTGTCTACCACTGACCTGTGTCCAAACCCCTTAAGTTCCTAAATGATGTTCTAAATAACTTCAAAAAGAACAGGATAATTAATACTTGTTTGTTCAGGTATTTTTATCCCATGCTTTGTTGAAAATGAATTGTTTTGAGAATGGCATATGTAAGAACACTGAGCTAGATCTTGTTGGTTGGCAAGAGCGTAGGCCAGCAGGCGGGAGGGAGGGGTGCTTTTTAACCCACTGGGCGCCCTTATGTGATTTTGTCTCAAGATAATTGAGTCAGTGGTTTTCAGTAGGTATTATTTTAACACCCACAGATATTTGTGAGCATCTGGAGATACTACTTATTGTCACAGCTCAGTGGTTAGCGGAAGGTACTCTGAAGCCAGGGGTGCTACTAAGCATCGTACTGTGACAGAATAGTCCCTTGCACCAAAGAAAATCCCACCCAAAATGTCAGTGGCACTGAGGTTGAGGTCCCTAGAGTACTGAAGCAGTGGATGCACACACACAAAAGGAACAGGAAAGTCCACTGTGTGCCTTTGGTCTGCAGCCAACTGCCTGCAGTGAGTTCTGTGTGCCCTGCAGCGGCCAGAAAGAGCTCTCACTGCTTGGCATGGGACTCAGACCTGAAGACCGAACTTCATCTCATGTGGGACTTTCCTTTTCGCCACCTGTTGCAGCTTTCAGTAAGCGGTGATTGCAGTGACAGATTTGCGGTGGTGGCACATGCCTTTAATCCCAGCACTTGGGAGGCAGAGGCAGGAGGATCTCTGTGAGTTCAAGGCCAGCCTGGTCTACAAAGGGAGTTCCAGGACAGGCTCCAAAGCTACAGAGAAACCCTGTCTCGAAAAAACAAAACAAACACAAAAAAAAGACATACTCCTGAAAAGTTGGGTGGGCTGAATTTTCTTTTCTTTTTGCTTTATGTGGATAGGTGAGTGTCTGTGAAGGTGCACATGTGTACACAGTGCATGTGAGGGTCAGAGGTCAACCTTAGGGGTCGTTCCTCGGCTGTCATCAGCTTTGGTTTTTGAGACATCGTCTCTCACTGTGGTCTAGTACTCAGTTTGTCTGGACTGGCTGGCCTGGGCGTGAGCTTGGGATCTTCTGGTCTCTGCCTCCCTGGGATTCCAGAATTGTGCTGCCATATGGGGGCTAGAAATCAACGCTGGTCCTCAGCACAGGAGGAAAGGCTGCAGGTGCTTGACCTATTGAGCTATCCTCCCAGCTCCTGAGTTACATCTAAAATAGTCGAGGAACGGTTAACACCTACAACCAACCCAAGAAGACTGAGCTGCCCACTGCTGCACCTGCAGGTACTTCCGGTGCCCTGCACTTCACACTTGGATTGCAAGGTCGGGTTCTTCTTTCTTCTTTCTTTCTTTCTTTCTTTCTTTCTTTCTTTCTGACTTTCTTTCTTTTATTTGTTTGTTCAAGATAGGGTCTCACTGTGTAATGCTAGCTGGCCTGGAATTCCCTACATATACCAGGCTGGTCTTGAACTCAGAGATCCACCTGCCTCTGCCTCCCAAGTGTTAGGAGTAAAGGCGTGCGCCTCATGCCTGGCCCGCCATTATTCTGTATAGTGAAAAGTAGGGAGCATGGTGGGTGGAAGCTAACGATTGTCTGAATTTGGAAATGTCATTGATTGATGAATTCATACCACAGTTGAAAAACACCTCCATTTTACAAATTGTTAGAAAACAAGACTGTTTTGAACTCATTAATTTCTTTATCTGATACTTTTTTCAGTTATTGACCTTTGGCTCAGCCAAGCAGGTGCACTAGTCCCCCATCACTCTGTGGGTGGCTTTTTTTTTTTCTTTTGCACCAGAGATATCTGATAAGACTCAATCTCTTCTCTCTCTGTGCGCAGGCCTGGTATCAACAGAGATAAGGGAGTGGCACTGGGGAACAAGGTGTTTTCTCCTTATCAGTCACTGCCTTAGAGCCACGCCCCTAGGCGTATAAATCCAGGACCAGCTCTGGAGGAAATTCATTTGATAAAGCTACCATTAGCGTCGTTTAATGCTAGGAACTTACTGAGGTGTGACCCGGTGGGGGACAGAACCACTGCCACTAGGAAACAGCCCAGAGAGGCACTAGGGGACCTGACTGACAGGAGCAGAGCGGAGGGGTAGGGAGAGGGAGAGGGAGAGCAGAGGTGGCCCGGCTGTGTACCAGAGTCACCTGTAAGGGACCGTGTCACTTCAGTATGCAGGGTCTTTCCTCTGGTATTTGCTCATCGGAGTCTCCCAGCAACCGAATGATTATGAAGATGTCCCGGTCCCACACTAGAAAAGAAGGAACTGACTTATGAGAAGTAACGATCTAGCTAGGATAGCTCCGCCACAGAGACTTTAGCAACTTGACACTGGCAGCCTGCCTTAAAACGGCATCCCTGCCAGAAGCATGTATACCCGCTCAGAGAGCCCACGGTGCGGGTGGCCACCGCCAGTAGCTCTGGGTTCTAGCGACAACTCTTATCTCCAGCTCTCTGTGATGATCACTAGCCCTTTGGGAAGCTTAGTTTTCTGCTCTGTGAAATGAGGGCTTGATGCGGATACCCAGGCCACACAGGGAAGCCAGACTGCAGAGAGGCCTCCCAGAAATGCCTGAGGGGCACAGCTTATCCTGTGCCAGCAACTGCTGGGCACTTTACCCATGATCTCATTCAAGGCCTGCAGCATCCTGGGGTGATGGCTGCTCCTGTTATCGCTGGCCAGGTGAGGTCACCGGCTCCAGGGCATCATCAAGCTGCATAACATACCGCACCACAGACGGGTGGCTCACAGATGTGTTTCTCAGCTCTGGGAGCTGGAAGCTGCAGAGCAGGGTCCTAGCAGGATTGGTTTTGATGAAGGTTTTCATACTGACTCCCTGATGGCTTCACATAGTGCACAGGGATTAAGATGTTGAGAAGCTCTGCTTCTTGTGTGAAGGACACTAGACCAATTTTGGACCAGAGATACACCCTTACCTTAATCAGTTTCCTAGTACTACCCAAGTACTCTGTCACCTTGGGGGCTTGAACTTCTTTATGGGAACTCCAGGGGACACAAGTCAGGGACAGAGAAACAATATGCAGTTCCTCATCTGTTATCTTAACAGCCACTGTCCCTCAAAGGGGAGAGCTGAGCTGGGGGGGGGGGGGTGGAGCCTCTGGTTAGCTCTTTACAAGACCCCTCCCAACTCCTCCCCAGGGCATGGCCACGTCAGTGAATACTGCATGGTGGTGCAAGACTCGCTATCCCCAAAACAGGCCCAGGGTGAACCCTGAAGACAGCTACACTGGACAATGGTCCAGGGATGCAACTCCCTGGGCTTCCAGGGTGAAGAGAAAGTCTCCTTTCAGAGCTCCTGCATAGCAGAATGAGAGTTCTGGCTCTGCACACACACACACACACACACACACACACACACACACACGCACGCACATGAGCAGGTCATTGGCTGGAGCAGCCAAGGTCATTAGTCATCACTGAGAGCTTCCCAGTGCAAACAGGCTGCAAAGGCAGACTCCTGTACAGACTCCAGCAGGCCAGACTAGCAGCTAGTCATCCACCGGGAATGCTGTCTCCTCTCAGTGAGCTGCCAGGTCTGCCCTGGTGGAAAGAAAATGTTTTCTTTCCCAGTCCTTCACTCTTCCTTGTTCACAGTTAGGTCACACAAGTAGACCTGGAGAGGTGGGAGGGTTTTCCTAATTTTAAAGAGCGCACAGAGTACTAGGCCCCAGGACATTCAGAGAATGAAAATGTGCCATTGTACCTTCCCAAACTGTCACACAAAGTCAGGGAACTAAGAGGGCTAAAGAAGAAAGCTGTGCCCCCGTGTACAGTCCAGGCCTGCCGAGGCCCGCCGAGGGCTCCTGCCGCTCTTCTCTCTCTGTGGACAGGAAACCGGCACGCAGAGCCTCCGCTGCTGCCCCTGTCACTGTTATCAGAGTCCCTGGGCCAGTGTCTCATGAGGCTGCCTCTGATCACTAGTGAACTTAGCACCGAGACTCTCAGTTCTGCCTCTTCCCGAGGACAGAGATGCTCAGAGGAACAGACAGTGCCCTGGCTTCTCCAGGTCCCCCGGGCTCTCAGGCTCCGCTGTCTTGTTAAGCATCTCCACGCTTGGTCTTTGCAGGTGTGAAAGCTGTGGCGCTGTCTTCCATTCCGAGTGCAAAGAGAAGTCAGTCCCCTGCCCACGGTGTGTCCGCCGGGAGCTGCAGAAGAAGCAGAAGTCCTTCTGGCGGCAGCTGAATGTGGACGAGAGCCTGGAGGAGGCATGCACCATGTTCGAGCTGTCCTACCAGAACACCTGACTGCAGGCTGGGCTGCACGCACCACAGCCGCCCAAGGGCCACTTGTGCCCATACAGATGAGGCTCTTTTTCCTTCAGCTAGATGTAGATATATAAGTTATTTATTTATATTATATACACACCTATACGTCCTGTACGTATGCTTTGTGTAACCCATTGTCTAGAAGTCCACAGAGACCCTGTGGCTGAACTCGTACCAGATAGCTGAGTTACACTTAGCCATGAAATTCAGCTGCTTGCCCCAGCAACTGTGGTTCTCACACTGCTCCAGGGCAGGTCTGCTGCACAGGCATCAGAGGAAGCTTGTCCACAGCACAGCTTTGGGTTGTTACTGAATTTTAGCCTTTGCTGGGGAAACTGTCATCTGCTTCGCAAGGAAATCTCCGAAACACAAGAATACTTCTCAATCCTCCTCCCAAGGCTCCAGAGTCCTTGGCAGAGATGGGAGCGCTGAAGCAGAGCCATGAAGCAGAAACCCAAAGGGTCCCTCCCTCCAGCAGAAAGTTTGAGGAGTAGAGCCACCCTGGGCTTGAAGCTAATCCCTGCAAATGACGACACAGACCTCAGCGGCCAGTCACTGCATGTCCCCAGCTGCTTGCTGCTACGAAAGGATCTCAGCGGCCAGTCACTGCACGTCCCCAGCTGCTTGCTGCTACGAAAGGACCTCAGTGGCCAGTCACCGCACGTCCCCAGCTGCTTGCTGGTATGAAGCCCAGCAACTGCCTGATGATAGCTGCAGAGAGTGCACGGGCATCCTAAGAACAGATCTCCAAGCATGGCATGGAGGGCGTTTGTTATTTTTTCATAGTGCTGGCCAAGAAGAAATATCCCAGGATTGTCCTGAAGCATCTCAGTGTATAGACTGCTGTAGCATATGCCACGTGCACCTTGGGGACCTGATGTTTCCTTTCCTGGAGTCCACCATAGGCAGTGCCCACCTGACATTCAATGTTTTATTGCTCATTGTCCGTCACAGCACTTTTGACCCACATCAGTCCATGTAGTGACTCTTGCTTTCGTATTCTGGGTGTTTTGTTTGTTTGGGATGGGGGCATATTTTAAGACAGGGTCTTGCTATCTATATCCCTGGGCTGGTCTCAAACTTGTGATCCTGCTGCCTCATCCTCCCAGTACTGGGATTGCAGGTGTGTACCTCTGTACCTGCTCTGATTTACTTGTTTTTAATTATTTTAAAAATTATACAATTATTAAAGAATAACTTGAAAAATACCAACCTAAATTATTAAGAAAATACCAAACATAAATAGAATTCATGAATTTAATAGTATTAAAATAAGTAGATTTATACATACATACATACATATATATATAATTGCCACCTTACAGTAACACAAGTAAATATTATAAGAATGCTCTTTGGAGCAGACCCCTTGGTAGCCCTTTGTGAGAGCCTATGTAGTTGTCACTGTGACCAAGATGGCTGGTAGGATGGCACTGGGAACCCACGGCCAGCATTCCTGCTGCCTTAACACAAGGACGTAATTGGTTAGTGTGTCTTTCGTGTTGAACTGATGCTGTTATTCAGATCTAGGGGACACTGGCTCACAAAGCATGTGTCCATTGCATCTCCATGCTGCTCCCTGCAGGCAGCAGCTCTTTGATGTGCACTGGGGACAGCTGGCCGATTTGTGCGGCTAAGGGTGAGCGGCTCGCCTCAGCCCACACCGTTACCTCTGACCCAGACCACAACGTTCACGCTACACATGCGTTTATTTCCTGGCTACCTGGAAGCTATAACCAAGGCCTGAGACTTGGTAAAAGACCAGGGCCCTATTTACCAGACACCTCCGGTAAGTAGGTACCTTTTTTAAACTCTGGGAAAGGTTGACACCCCTCAGACAGAGTGGTAGAGACTGTTGCACACGGAAAGACAAGGGCAGGAAGTCTGCAACACTTGGCAAATAGGCAAACAAATTTGAGTCTCCCTTCTTCCTCCCCTTTGTGAAATACAGTATTTATATTTTCCAGCCTCGGAGAAGAGAGCAGAGCATGCTCTTCCACAGGAGAGTTATAGACCTGCTTATTCTGAAACAGATGTGCTCCCGCAGCGCAGCGCCTTCTCTCTCCACCCCCAAATCCCTGTCACTGCAGCTTAGTCTTTGGCCTTGCTGTAATTAATGTATCTGTGATTCCAACTGAGCATGGAGGCCTGAAGAACACAGCCGCCCCTCCCCACACACACACACACACACACACACACACACACACGCACACACACACACACACACACACACGTTTGCCCTGTGTCAGAACTCACAGGTGCTCAAGGTCAGACCTCCAAGTCAAGGGTGAAATCTGAATCCCTGCTCAAGACACCTGAGTTGTCCCCGCTGTCCTTAGCAGGCCCTGCTGTGTGAGCCGACCTTGGGAGCACCTAAGTACTTACCCTGGACATTGCTTTTTGCTCCATTTTTTAGGTTTTTCGAGATAGGGTTTCTCCGTAGCTTTTGGTTCCTGTCCTGGAACTAGCTCTTGTAGATCAGGCTGGCCTCGAACTCACAAGATCAGCCTGCCTCTGCCTCCCGAGTGCTGGGATTAAAGGCCTGCGCCACCACCGCCCAGCCTTGCTCCCTCTTTTGAAGGGGAAAAAGATAAACAATTGTCATCAGCCATCTAGAACTAAGCCACGTCCCTACCACTTCTGTTTTATCTCTGGCGTACATCCCTGATAGCCTAGTGCATGCCAGCCCTAACAACCATCTCTGCCACCACCACCAAAATCTGATAGGACACAGTGGAGCCAGCTTAGGAGTTGGGTCTACCATGAAAATTCAAAATTGCTATTTTCAGCCCTGAATGCCATAGAGTGCATGAAGGCCCTTACTGATTTCAGGCCTAACAAATTACTTGGTGCAGTGTTAGGTAATTGTTCTCCTGCTTAGAAACCACCGAAAGAAAAGCGAGCCTGTGGAGTCCCACCTCCTTCTCTCATCTAGGTAAATATCATACAAGCAAAGCACAATGGAAAATGGCCCATTAATCTCCCGGAGCTGGCAGTGGAGTCCGGGGAACTGGTGTAGCACAAGAATTCCCTCCTGCTCATGCCAGAAACTCGTGTGACACCATCCAGCCTGGGGAAAGTGTTGGCACCCAACCCCACCGTCAAGAAGCCAGTTCCCAAAATAGACCTGTGTTTGCACTGCAGCAGGAAGGCCAGAGAGCTCCAGAGGCGGTCAATCGCGATGGCAGTGGAGTTCTTCCCAGGGCTGCCTGTTCCCAAAGTTGAAAGCAGCTTCAGTGAAAACCTTGTAAACTCTGCTTCCCCTGAACTTTCTGTGCTGAATAAGGACCGTCTTTTGGGAGTCTTCACATTTGACGAGCTGAGAGGTAACCACTTCTTCTATCATCGGCCTCTACCAAAACAGAGAATGTGACTGCAGTGCAGGTCCTGGTCCAGTCCTGAGATAGCCAGTGTTGTGATGCCCCTCAGCTGCCCCTAAACAGGTTTCTCTGTCACGCTGTGGCTAGGTTGCAGTGCACCCTCCGGTGAGGTCTGGCCTCTGTCGCTGCTTGTCATGGGTGCACACTGAATGTGAGCACCCGTGGGTTTCTTTCTGCACCTCCTTAAGGAGACTCGGCTTCCAGCCCAGCCTGCTTATTCTCTATCCGTGGACCAGAACCACCAGACACAAGCTACCTATCGGAGCAGGATCACAGCGATGCCATACATCCCGAGCACCAACTACAAGGACCGCTGCCACCAAGGAAGCAGAGACACATTCTGCTGCTCATTCCAGGGAGAGCCCCGCCATTCTGACCCTGCAGATTAGCCCTCTCTGTCACCTCCCAGGCTTTGTTGAAATCGCTAGATTAAGAACTAATCTTTGATCCTTTGTTGGAATACTGCCTGGTTCCAACACAGACTTTATTTTATTTTGTTTTATTTTGTTTTTTTTTTTCTTGTGGAGAGCTGTGCAGTTTTATTTGGGGAGTTTTCTACACTACTTTTCACCTTCCAAAATAACATGGAGAAGTCGGGAATTTCAGACGACAGGGAATGGCTGGCACTTTCCTCCTTGGCATGGCTGGAGCCGCTGACCTTTCTCCTTATCCTCTCCTTGGCCCCGACTTGTTGATGGTGGGCATTAGGAGTCTGGGCCGCCTCTCTGCACCTTCCCACTTGCCTGACCCCAGGTTACTATAGTTGACATGAAGAACCCCCTCGGCAAACCTAACCCATGCTGGTCTCTGTCACGGGGACAGGGTCTTGACAGCTAGGACTCAGCACCCAGCAGTCTCTTCCTAGAGATTGTTGTGTCCTTTCTTTGGATTCCAAGTTCTGACTCAAGAATTTCTTCCTGGTATGTTTGAATGGGTGCAGGGCTGAAATAAAAATTCCACAGCACTGTAAAACTCGGTAAAAAAAAATCAAAGGAAAGCATGGAATATCTCCTAGCCTGACCACACCTGTCGGAGCTTGATGGAGCCCTGGCTTCGCAGAGTCGGCCCTGGTGTGCTAGGGAGCTCTGGCGAGTGGGACACAGGCCACTCTGCTGGATCCGTCTCGGAGGGAAGAGGCCACTGACTGCTCATCTTTTTAGGAAGCCCCTTAGTGAAGCCAGCTGAATAAGACACCTACCGCAGCTTTTCCACCGTTGGGTCCCTCTAGCTGGCCATGGAAGCTGCAGACCTGCCCCGTCTTCTCTCTTGACTCCCTTTTCCCTTCATCCTCATCCCTGGTCCAGATTTGGGCCTCTTGAACTGGCTCTTCCTTCCCACTGTCTCTTTCCCTGTAGGAGTGCCTTATAGTCTAGTATAGTCTGACCCACTTGAAGCCTGCAGGACCCTTCAGCTAACCGTGGATCTCCTCACTCTTCCTGCCGGCCGCTCTTCAGTACACAGTGTACTGGAGCCTAATGATTCCATGATCACATCGGACCTTCCCCCTTTGCTTAACCTGGTGCCTTAACTTCACAAGTAAAGGGATTCACATTGTAAACACATTATTGGAGTGGAACATCGGTTTCTTCCGTGCCATTGGCTCCTTTACCAGGAAATACAAAAGACAAAATACAATGTTTTGGCCTTGTTTTATGTTTCTTAGCCACTCTCTGTTTGCTTGCTTTCATTAACCAAACTCAGGGGAATGTCATGTCACCAAGGTCAATGAGGGAAGAAACTATCTACCCAGAACTGAATATGTGAAGTCTATGAACTTGTCCTTATGAAGTTCAAAAGTGACACCAACACAAAGGTTGTTTCCCTTTATGAAGATTTTCCCTTTTTTGCCACCTGTGCCCCATATGAGAAGGGGGAAGCCTCTAAGATGCATGTTGATGATGGTGTCCCTGTGTGCAACCTGGGTAACCTGCTGAGCCACCAAAGCAGGCTTTGCTGATGGAGTGTTCTGCCCTTGGTCGCCTGTCAGGCTCTCATTGTAAACAGTTACTCTCTGTCTCTGGGGAATGGTAAAAGGAGGAGAATGCCAAGATTGCAGGTGGAAGACGAGAGGGTGGTGATGCAGACAGTTTCCGGACAGCTTGTTCTCGGGCTCCCGCGTCAGATCCGTGTCATTGCCCCTTAGTTCTGCTCATGTGGTACGGAATCAATTAGGACTTTGCATTTGAGCTGTTCCATCCCTCTGTGTAGTGGTTTGCCATAGCTGATGTGCTGATTCGTGTGTTCTTTGTTGTCTGTATTTTATCGCTTTTTGTTTTGGGTTAATTTATCCACATTTTTGTTTACATTATTATCTTTTAAGATAGTTACTGTAATAGTATAAAACGGAGGCTGCGCTCTTGACAGAGCATCTCTTTTTACCCGTTCCAAATTGTATAAAGTTCTCTCTCTTTCTCTCTCTCTTTCTCTCTCTCTCTCAATAAACAACAATAAAAGTACTTTCTGTAATGATAGATTTATTAAAATACTATTGATTTTTTTTTTCAGGAAAGGGGGAGGTGAGTTCATGGCATCAACGTACAAATCAAGATCTGAGGTCTATGGAAAGTAGGCTGTTTACTATGGGGAGGGATAAAGCTTTTTTATTTTATCTTATGTGTGTGAGTGTGTTGCTTGTGTGTTTGTTTTCTGCATCCGTGCTTGGTGCCCAAGGAGTTCAAAAAAGGGCATTGTATCCCCTGGAACTGGATTTACAGATGGTTATGAGCCACCATGTGGTTGTTGGGATCGAACCTTGGTCCTCAGGAAGAACAACAAGGGGTCTTAACTGCTGAATCATCTCTCCAGCCCCCTTCATTGTTTTAAAATCACCCTTAGATCTAAATGTATGACTCTATAGTATTCTCACCTTTTCTGTGTTTACAGGAAGTATTGTTCGAGTTTGCTTTCTGTTGATATGCTAACCATCATGGCAAAAGTATCGTGGGAAGGAAGGACTTTATAGGCCAATGTAATCTAGACATAATCTAGGCAGTCCCTCAGTTGAAAGTCCTGCCCCAGCTGACTCTTGACTGTGTCAAGTTGATAGTAAAAACTCGACAGGACAGTGGTGTGATGTGGATGTGCAACATCCTGTTCTGGGTGCTCTTTGCTGAATCAAAGCAGTTCTGAGACAAATGCTGATAGCTGAATGTCCTTCCCCAGATTTCCCTGTGTCTCATATCCTTCCCTGGTCCTCTCCATATAAGAAGGGCAAGTCGGTCAGTATGAGAAAAAGGCCGTGACTAAGAAGCACACTCTAGGAGATGAGGAAACAAAGAGCTGGACATGGAGGCACACGCCTTTAATCCCAGCACTCAGGAGTTAAAGGCAGGCTGCTCTCTGAATTCGAGGCCAGCCTGGTCTACATAACCAGTTCAGGTATAGCCAGGTTTACATAGACCCTGTCTCAAAATAAAATAAAATAGCAGTTGTCTTTGCTCTCAAGTAGCCTCTGAGAGATGAGAATTTATTAAAAATAGGCAACTGCCCCTCCACCAAAAAGGCCTGAGGGTGCAACAACTGTGTCCTTGGAGCCTTTCCAAAGCACCACTGAGACTCACTTCCCCAAAGAAGGACATTGTAAAGAGACTAGCAAAGGTATTTCTGGCTAAACATTTGCCAAGGGTGAACCCTGAGCCTTACTCTCCAGACACACCCAATCTAGGCCCTGCCCTGCCCTGCCCTGCCTGTCCACACAGGAAACAGCCCAGCCCACACTCTTCTCCAGGAGTGACTGGACTTCATCCTCACACCAGACCTGCCACAATCCATAACAGAAGGAAACGAGTTAATGTTTCACTTGGTGAAGCTGACCACGGTTGGAGGACTGTGTCTGAAGTTCGGCAGAGTGCTTGGGCACTTTCAGAGGGAAGGTGCCCATGCCACCGGAGCTAGGTGACAACCAACGTCTGTCTCCGCCACACTCAAAAGGCATGACTTGGTTCTCCCTTGTGCTGTCTTGTTTTGAGACAAGGTTTATCTGTGTAACAGTCCTGGCTGTCCTAGAACTCACTCTGTAGACCAGGCTGGCCTCGAACTCACAGAGATGCGTCCGCCTCTGCCTCCTGAGTGCTGGGTTAAAGATGCACAGCACCAGGCCCAGCTTTCCTTGTGTTCTTATTCTGTCTTTTGGTGTTGACTCAGAAGATGGCTCCAGTCAGTGACTCCCTCATTAAAACACCAGTGAGAGCAGAAGGCCAGGCCATGTCACAGACAGTCGAGCCAGAAGCACTCTGGATGGCACTGGGTAGTAAGAGCATTCACAGCTCCGTGAGTGCGAGCGAGGGACGGTGCTCGGTAGTCCAATACTCAGCTAGCGTGGACAGAGCCCTGGATTTGATCCCCAATACCACAAAAAGTAAAGAAAGGGCCTCTTTAGTAGGTTTGGTGTATTCTGAAAGTTATGAACCACTAGCCTAGTCAGGTGTAGTAACAGGGGCCTGTAATCCCAACTTCTCAGGAGGCTGAGGCAGGAGGATTCCAAATTCAAGAACTGCTTGAGCTAGAGTAGGTTCAGGGCCAGCAGGGACAATTCAAGGAGAGTCTGTCTCAGGGTTTTAAGTAAGGACTGGGGACCTGGCTGAGTGGCAAAGCGTTGCCTGCCACTGTGTGGAAGGCCTCGGCTAACCCCCAGTACGGGAGGGAGGGGCGGCTAGTCTAAATGTGGAAGCTGCCTTGAAATGAATGTTACTATCGTGGTGGCCCACGGTGGGGCTGCCGCGTGCGGGTGAGGGGACAGCCGGGCTGTGCTACGTTTCTTCTCCCAGCAGACAAGACAGAAGAACTCGGGAACTTGATGCTTACCAGCAGCAATGATTTTCATAAAAGCTTTTTAAAAAAATCACCTTTCCACCCCTTTATTTCCTCCCAGGGTGTGGTTAGCTCTGCTTATCTAGTGCGTGTCGTCCCCAGAGGTCGTGCACAGCTGTGTCCAGATGTGCTTCCATGGGGGTCTGCTCCTGCTCCAGCCCTGGGCATGAGCAGTGATCCGAGTGGATGCCGGTGTTTAAAATGGGAATCATCAGGTCTTGGGGAGGGGGGTTGTTTTTGTTTGTTTTGTCTTGTTTTTTCCCAGAATAGTATGGTTCAAGAGATTCAGGAGCTCTTAACCTGAATACAAGTTTCACTTGATTCTGAGGGAGAACCAGGCTTTCAAAGAAAGAAAAACAAGTCATTCCAGTCCAGACTCTGTTGGATTTCCAAATGCCAAGTACAGATGAATAGAAACAGAAAGGAGTTATAATATCTCTCCCCTTCATGAAGTCAGACATTTGTCTAATGCCAGTTGATGGAAAACCCAGAGTCTTCTACTGACGGAGGCCTTCAGAGTCTCCTACCCAAGACATGATCTTGACGTTCTCAGGGAAACCAACGACAAACCCCAGCTTGCTTCCAACTCACTGAGAAGCAAGTGTCAAGGGCAGAAACAACTCGAAGTGAATGGGGGGTCTACCAAGTCCTTTCCTGTGGCCTCCCGAAGGAATGTCATTAGAAACTGTACTCTCAATCATGAAAAGGTTCATCTCCTTTCATCATTGTATTAAATTCTGGAAAGGACAGAGGATCCCTTCCATGACAACGCGGGTATCTAGTACCTGATACCCAGGAAGCATGAGGCAAGCCACGCCCTCATTTGCTTCTGTTCCCTCCTAGCCTGACCAGTTAGGAAAGCAAGCTGTTCTCGTAGATGGGCATATAAAAGTTCTGATTTGTGTGCACTGACAAATCATCAGATTTACCTGGGCAGTAGAGAAATTCATTACTCCCCCACCTTCATTCTGTAGCTCTTCATTAAGAGCTATGGGTTTTAAACAAATCAGCCAGAGGTCATGAGTTCACACTCCATTTCAGAGCCTGCCCTGCAACCCCAGGCAGCTGTTATGTTGGCCCAGGGAAAATTCCTCCGGCCTTTGTCCGGACTCCCCTGATATGGTCTGTTGTTCAGTGGCTGAAGAGCTATTAGCACCGTAATTTTTCCAAATGAACATTGAGCTAAATTATCTCTAAGGTATAAAGGAACATCTCTCGGTGTGTTATGGAAAATTGCCTCCCGAATTACAAGACTATACAAAGCACATATTAATTCTGGGTCCAAGGACATCCAAATTGCCTTAGATTTGTGCTGCATTGTGGAAACACTCCCTTAATAATGTCAGGCTGGGAGGGTATCACAAGGTACATGCTGTTATGAAAATAAACCAGAATCTCTCTCCATTAGGATCACTCTGCACACACCCAGGCCTGGCTAGAGGCATTGTGCTCTGAAATTCAAGTCTTTTGAAGAGGAAATAAATTCTAATTGCAGAGGCAGAGAGTAAATTTGAATTCTAAACTGGGTCGACCTCCCCAAATGGCTTTCTCTCTGCTGCCCACGAGTGAAGGAGGCACCTAGGAAGCAGCTGGTTGTAGTCATGATGGCCAGAGAGGATGCCTGTCTGGAGATGCCTCCGGCAACTCTTGTGCTGGCACATTCATGACCACAACAGAAGAGGAAAGAAGGCAGTGCCCAGTGCCAGTGTGTGCAGTGAGCTCATGTCAGTAGGCAGCTGGAGACAGGGAGGAAGCCCCGGAAAGGAGCCCTTCCTAAGTCACCCTCACGGACGGTCACATACCAGTCACTAAGGGGGTGTTCAGTGGATCATTTTAAGGAAATCTCCCAGTGTTGGGGATCAATCCCAGGTACCCCCTCATACCAGAATTCTACAGCTGAACTAACTCCAGCTCTTCCCTCCCCGTAAGAAAAAAATCAAATATTCCAGAGAAAATCCTAGACATGACATTTTATCCACCTTGCCTCAATACACATCAAAGAAAGATATTATTGTCATATGGTCAGCTTCGATGTTCTCCCGCACCTGGCAAAATTAACATTAATCCCTGGTTTACCATGGAAACGGTTCGAATCGAATTTAACTAAATGTCTCAAAAACATAGGTTTTGGATTTTTTTTCAAATAGCGAGTCCTTTAAACAAGAAGAATTCGGGAGCCAGAGAGCTGGTGTGATGAGAAGAAGGTTCCTGTGCAGCCATGAGAACCTGAGTTCCGATCCCCAGCACCCAGGTAAAACGCCAGGCGTAGCCAGATGCTACTGTAACCCAGTGCTAGCAGGAGGCAGAGATGAGACTCAGCAAGGCTGGCCAGCCACCATGCCAGCAAGGAAAGCTCTGGGTTCAGTGAGAGACCCTGCCTCGAGCGGATAACGTAGAAAGGTATAGAGAAAAACAACCAATCTCCTCCTCTGGCCTCCGTGCGCATGCGTGGGTACCCACCCTGTGCATACACATGCGCATGCGTGCACATACCACATATATACACATAAAATGAAAAGGAAGGGAGAGGAGGCGTTTCTGGCTCCTCTAGAATGGAAGACCCCAGCCCCATGCCCACTCACTCCCTGCCCCTTCCAGATAATCCTGATAGTCGGGGTTGTAACACCCGATTCTGTGTTACCCCATCGGTACAGTTTGCGCGCCACTGTACCGTACGCAAGTCAGGCAAGGGCCTGGAGATTGAAAGAACACACCAAGAGACCTGGGTCATTCGAAAGGAGATCGGCTCAATGCTATTTATTCAACTTTGGGGAAAACTTCATATGCCTTGCTGCTACACAAGGATTTCCGCTCAGGCAGGTGGGAAATTACCATGCCAAAGATGGAGTCAACAATGCCCTACAGTTAATCACCAGGCGGGTCAGAGGGAGCACAGGAACAATGTTTTAGCTGGCTGACCAGAAACTGTCCTCAAGATGAACCCCAAGAACAAGGGGAGACCCGGGACCCTATACGGGGTTCCCTCGCTTCAGGACACGACCTCAACCCCTCACTTGGCCTGCAGGAATTTGAATCTTTGGGGGAGTAAGGCAGCCAGAGCAGGTGAGCCTCCGAAGAGGGCTCCTCAGAACACTGGTTTATCTTTACGCCTTTGATTCTGTCGGCCATGCTGTTAAATGGTTTCTCCCTTCATCGAGAGCTCATTTCTGGCCTACTGCCTCCCCCGGGCTCTTCTTTCTTTTTCCCTCGTTTTTGCCGTGTGCATTTGTGGTCTCACTGGGCTCATACACCCAACAGCTACTGCAGCGTGAGCCTTGCCAGGGCACCATTCCCACTTGGTTCTCAGAAGGCTCTACCGGGCCAGGAAGAAACTCCCCTTCCCCGAGAAGCCACCTCTCAGCAGCCTGCAGAACTGATGCCGTGGTAAAATTACTGGACTCACTGACACAGTCTGCCCAGGAGTTGGGGTGGGGTCCTACAGAACTGAGCCGGGAGAACCTGGGCTCCAGAGTCCCTGTCTGTTGCCTGGTATCATCTTGACACCCAAGGCACTGGCTCTGGAGTCCCTGTAGGCAGATTTCTTCACCCCAATATGTCACCATGCTGTTTCCAATCGAGACACAGAATACAAATGTTCTTACTGCCCACCTACTGGGCAAGGATTTCAGCTTAAAATACCGGAAAAAAGTTTTTAAGGCAGATTCTCATATAACCCACATCAGCCTCAAACTTCTTTTGTATCCAGGGATGATCACATTTAAGCTTCTGATCCTGCTCTCGCCTCCCGCGTCTGGGAGCGCAAGCACGAGCCATCATGCCCGGTTTATTCCGTGCTGGGAACTGAACCCAGGACTCTGCAGCACTCTAGCAACTAAGGTGCATTCAGCCCCTCGGTGTTAGAAATGATCAAATAAGATTGCAAGACGTTATCCCTCGGTAGCAGAAGCTGAAATGTTTGCCAGACTATGACATTATTGCCCTGTGGTTAGACATATAACTGATTTTTTTTCATCAGATATAAATGGAGGTTTGATTAAGATTATTCTTTACAATAGACAGGAGCCTATGATTATCTATCATTATGGTCAAAATGTTTTAACTTTAATTTGCTTTTAATAAAACTCCTTATCTCGGGTCACAAGAAGACAGAGGTAATAGAAGGGTTGGAATTCCCTGCTGGGCTGTGAAGGCTGCGCAGTGGGCATTCTCAGAGGTCCCCAGACCAGAAGCGTGAGTCAGCTGGGAATGTTTGAAACCGCATTCTCAGGCAGGCTATAGACTCACTCTTCGAGATCCTTCGGGTGTGAGCCCCTGAAACCACAGCGATCTGTGTGCCCACTCTCCCAACAATCACCCTGATTGTGATACAATTTCATTGTCACTTTGATTGGATTGGGAAATGTCTATAAGATTAGTAAAGGCACTTTTTTTTTTCCTTCTTCAAGACAGGGTTTCTCTGTAGCTTTGGAGCCTGTCCTGGAACTAGCTCTTGTAGACCAGGCTGGCCTTGAACTCACAGAGATCCGCCTGCCTCTGCCTCCCAAGTGCTGGGATTAAAGGCGTGCGCCACCACCACCTGACTGTAAAAGGCACTTCTGAATATGTCTGTGACTGGGTTTCTAGAGACTACCGGCCAAAGGAGGCTCAATGTGTCCTCATCCAATAGGCTGAGGGCTTAGATGAAGCCAAAGTGGAATCCGGAGGAAGCCTGTTAACACTGACATTCCTTCCCACTTTGCTGACTCAAGTGCCATGACCCCGGCCTCAATTCCCATGGAGATTCCTGCATGCCAGCCACTCCATTAATGCTGAAGATGCAGTGATGTACGAGATACAGCCCAGCCATCAGAGCACAGAACAGACCAGAGAGAGCCAGCCTGTGCACAAGCCGGAAGAACAGCATCCTTAGGGAGTGAAAGGGGCGAGCTCAGAGTCCAGTGTTATCCTGGCTTCTGTGCTTTCATACTGGGTGACTTGGCAAGTTCTTTAACCTCAGGAAACTTCATCTTCCCCAGGTACCTTTTTCTGTAGGGTTAGTGGGAGTTGTGGCACTGTCCTTAGCAGGATGTGAGATGACGCACCTGAGGTACACTTAGCCCTGGTGACACACAGGAAAGAAATGGCGGCTGTCAGGGACTGCTGTCTGCAGGCTGCAAAGAGAAAGCAAGAAAGAGTGTGTTTCCCTCTTCTGAGGAGTTAAGGGGGGGCGCAGGCACGATGGGAGCTGGCATGGGAAGACAACTCACTGTGTGGAAAGTAAGGTGGTGGGGAAGACTAGAGCTAGGTGGCTCTTGCAGGCTTCAGGGGTCCTTCTTGAGTTCCCCCAAATTCACTGGGCTGTTATGTGTACAAGTCCTCTTTTGTTGTTGTTTTGTTTTCTTGAGACAGGGTCTCTCTGTGTAGCCTTGGCTCTCTGGAAACTCACTCTAGACCAGGCTGGCCTTGAACTCAGAAGTCCGTCTGCCTTTGCCTCGGCGTCCAGAGCACTGGGATTGAAGGATGTCGGCTGTTACTGAAAAGGGGGGTAAGGACATGAGACAACCAATCCCAAACTAACTCCAAAAGATTCCAACCTTAGGTGTGTAATGCAGGAATGAGAGAGAGAGAGAGAGAGAGAGAGAGAGAGAGAGAGAGAGAATGAGCCCTGGGCAGTCTGGCAGTTTCTATGGGTACCCAAAAGGTCACAGCCTTTTAAAGGTCATTGGCTGAGGGAGGTTCCCCATCAGTTGGCCTAGGTAATTTCTTTTTAAAAATATTCTAGATGCCAGTAGCACCTTCCATACTGCTGGGCTTCCTGGAATGGGATACACTCTGAGGAAGAAGCTCTCATCCTGTGGAAGGGGACCCCTTTGGCAGTTGAATGACCTTTTCATAGGGGTCACCTAAGGACTTCGGAAAACAGATCTTTACATTGCCTTTTGTAACAGTAGCAAAATTACAGTTGTGAAGTAGCAACAAAAACAATTTTATAGTTGAGGATCGCCACAATATGAACTGTATTAAAGGGTCGCAATATTAGGAAGGTTGAGAACCACTGCTCTAAGAAGATGGCTAAACTCCTCCCGCCTCTGGCTGCCTGTCCCCTTCTGAGTGTGGTTGAAATGGGGACCTCACTGCTTCTGGGCTGGCAAGAAACCCAAGAGCTTGGACAATCTCAAACTATTCAGGTTCCCTTCTCCCAGAGTTGACGGGGGTAGTCTCCCATGTTTCTCCCTCTTGCCCCCCTACCTCATCACCCAGTACCCAAAGTTCTCCTCCAACTGTTTAGTAATTCCATTCTCCCTGGTTTTGATTATTAATTTAGAAATCCCAGCGCAAATCAGAGCACCCTGCACCTCTGCTCCATCATTCCCTCTCTGAGATCCCTCCTCCTCCTCCCCTTTCGCTTCTATGGCTCCCTGATTGGAAAAGAGCAGGGGCCCCCTTCTTCCTTCCCAACTCCACAATTGTCACCGCCAATTAGTGCATTGTTAGGGCACACAATGGCGTTACTGTAGCCAGTGGAATGGGGCGCCTTTGTGCTTCTCCAGCGGGCCGTGGGGGCAGTCAAGTCTCATTTAGAGACTTAAAACACAACCCCTGAAGAAAAAGAAATGCTACCAGAAAAGTATAAAAAAGGAGGGGGCACAAAAATAAACCAAAAACAAAACAAAACAAAAAAAAAAGTCGAAGAAGAGAAAGGCAAGGATGAAGGAAGTGATGGTGAGCCAGCGCTGAAAGGGGGAAGAGGGGAAGAGAAACAGTCCCGTTCAGAAATGAGGCTGAACTCCTGAGAAGCCCCAAGAGGCTGCTACATGCCGGAGCTCCCTGAGAACACAAAAGGGGCTCAGGCTTAACAGTAATTAGTGGTGTGATTGTGCTTGGAACACTGCTGTCTTTGGAAGGGTTTTCCAATTCCCTCCTACCCCCCTCTACCCTGTCCTTACCAATAAAGGGGATGGGAGCCGAGCAGGGGAGCTGGGTAGGGAAAAGGCCTGCGGGCCGCGCTGCCCCGGCAGTCTGGGTGAGAGTAAGCTGGTCTTCCTCTTTGGCAGGTAAATTGGATTTTATTCTCTAAAGCTTGAAAATAATTACAGGGGTTTTCTTTAATAATATGCCATATGGAGGCATTTCCTAGTTAGTTTCACTTCAAGTACCTTTTGAGCAGCCTGGTCCTTTTTGCAGCCCAGAAGATGCTCCTGCAGCCCAGAGCCCACGGGTCCTGGGCTTTTTCTGTCAGCCAAGCCTCTGAGTCAGGATAGCTCTTCTTGTCAGAAGACGTCTACTCCTAAAGAAGTGAGCGCAAGGCTCAGTCTGAGCAGGCAGTCCCTTGGGGCAGAGCTCTAAATGCCTCTTGTGCCCTAGCATCCTTCCCTTTCCTCTTAACACACCTCTGAAACAACTGATCGTGCCTGCTGCTTCTTAGAACTCATGGCACAAGGGATAACCAGGAAGGGACTCCCCGATATGAAGCTGGCCACAACTGATCATTCTAGAGTCTTCTACCTGTCTGTCAAACCCCCTAATTTCTATAAGGCCTCCCCAGTCAGAATTACCAAACAAGGGTAATTATGGTCAGAGACAGAGAGGTGGGCTATTTTGAGCAATGTGATTGTTTTGTTTTTGTTTCCATTTTGAAATAGCCAATTTCTAACTTGTGACTTACATCACTCTTTTGTGTCTTCATTTCCTTTCAAGCACACTTCTGTTGCTGTTGGTAACAAGGTCTGCGTATCCCAGGCTGGCCTCGAACTCACTATGTAGCCGAGCATGGCTATGAACGTCGGATTCTCCTGCCTCCATCTTCCGAGTCATGGGATTGCGGTCTGTGCCAACACCCTGGCTTTCTTCAAGTACATTAAGTATTCTTCCTTGCCCCTTTCCTCTGCTGAGATCAAGCCAGGTTCATTTGGAAAACAAACAAACAAGGGAGAGACTCATGTGCCCCGCACCAGCCTTGAAAACCAACTGCATCTTAGAAACAAGACTGTGGAAACGTACTCGCTGATACTGCCGCGCCTCTGTTTTATTTCTCCATCCATTAATGTCGAAGAGACGCAGCCAAGGGTGGTTCCCTGGCATTCACTGGAGTTGGGCAAAATGAAGGGACCATCTCCGAGTGTGGAGATCAGAATTCTGGTCCACCTGCAGGAGTAATAGAGGTGGCGTGTCTGTGCTCACATGTGAGGCTCAATTTCAGACATCGCCAAGAATCTTGGAGGACGGCGCTGGGAAGAGTTCCTCATCCTGCTACCAGAGGTGCCTCTGAAGTTGTCCTCAGGGATGGTGGCTTGTTTATACCCTCCTTCCTGTGTAGAAGCAGCCTGGGTCCTTCCCCAACGCCTTTCTCCACATTCATTATGAGCTCCATAGCCACCATCAGTCTCCAAAGGGGCGTGTCCCTAGTCAGGAATTGACAGTGGAACTCTCTGATAATGCCCCTGAAATGGCACCTATACACACGTCAGAAAGTGAGAACTGAAGGGGGTCGTGACGTAAGGATTCCATAGCCTCCCTCACATGTGGTGTTTCCAGACTCCACCGAAAAGGTTTTACCAAGCTGTTCTAGATTGGGCTAGGGAAAGTGTCTGCCCCTATGGGAGATGGCGCATGAAGACTCCACTCCACTTCCCTTCAACCTCAATCTTTTATTGAGTGCAGTAACAAGACTCCAAAGACTCCAGGACAGCAGCTTCCAAGCTTCCTATGCTGCGGCCCTCACTTTAATACAGTTCCTCATGTTCTGGTGACCCCCCAACCATAAAATTATTTTGTTACTGCTTCATTACTGTAATTTTGCTAATGTTATAAATTGTAATGTAAATATGTGATATGCAGGATATCTGATTTGCATCCCCCAAGGGGTCACGACCCACAGGTAGAGAACCACTGCTCTAGAACCTACAGAGCAAGAGATACAAGAGTTTGCAGTGAAAAACAGCCTTGCTAGGGATACGCCAGCTGGGTGTGTCCACCATTCACAGTGCTTCAGTTCCTGTTACTGCCATTCTCCTCCCCCTTTCCAGACCCTGTGTGAGTGTGTGTGTGTCTGTGTGTGTCTGTGTATCTGTGTGTGCGTGTGTGTCTCTATGTGTGTACATGTGTGTGTCTCTGTGTGTGTATGTGTGTGTGTCTGTGTGTATGTCTGTATGTGTGTGTCTCTCTGTGTGTATCTGTGTCTCTGTGTGTGCGTGTGTGTATGTTTGTCTTTGTGTATGTGTGTCTGTCTGTATCAGTGTGTGTCTCTATGTGTGTATGTGTGTCTGTCTGTATGTGTGTGTCTGTGGAGTGTCAGTGTGTGTGTGTGTGTGTGTGTGTTTGTGTATGGGGGGTGAGAGGTTGATATCAGTTGTATTCAATCACTTTTTACCTTATTGTTTTAACTTTTTAATTTTTTTAAACTAAAATATAATTACCTTTATTTTCCCTTCCCCCCTTACCCTTTGCACTCCACTTTCTTTTACAGCTTATGATCTTTACTTATTTAATGTTGTTATATTTGTACATGTGTATGTGTATTCCTGCATACATATATACAGCCCGTTCCACTGATGTGTGTGCACTGCACATCCAGCCTGTCTTTCACTGCGGATGCCCGGGGTTGAACTCATGTTCTTATGCTTACACAGCAAGCCCTTCACAGTCTGACCCATCTGCCAACCTTCCTTTAGTACTACCATCCACATGGTCTTGAAATACGCAGTCCCGTCTTCCTCTCCAGTTTGAAAATGTCGTGCTCCGGCCGCCTTCAGGACACATTCAAACCCAAAGCATGATTGGAAGCCCCGGATGGCATGGTCTAATTTCTCTTTAACTGCATCTCCTGCCAGCAGGATGGCTTGCTCCATGGGCCTAAAACCCGTGTGCTCTCTGGATTTAATGCCCACCTGCTGTCATCTTGAAAGTTTAAGTACTTTTTAAAATAAGTCCCTACATTTCATTTCACGAGGGTCCGTTTGAATGTGTCTTCTGAAATCCATGCATTGAAAACAAACCCCAATGCAGCAATGTTACACAGTGCGTTGTTCACAGATGTTGTTCACAGACGATTAAGCTACGAGGACTCTGCCTGCATGGGGAGATTCACACTGACCATGAAAGATATTGAGACTTGGAATGAAAACCCTCTCATACTCAAATGTGTGCATGCTGTCTTCCCTTTCTGACGCCAGAACTTTCTGGAAACTCAGCAATGAGCGATAAATCATTTTTCTTTGTAAATTAGTCTGTGATTCTGTGATAGCAACGTGGACTAAGACATCTCCCAAAGGGAGTGTCTTGTCCTGTCTTTCTTCCTTCTCCCACGTTATACTCCAACACCCTGCAAATCTCCAAAGCCTTTCTTAGTTTCCGCTATTTAAACATACACCTATCACCTTGGCTGCTGAATATCAGTGTCTCTTCAAGAATATATATATATTCTTCTTTTGTTCATATCTTTGTTAGGGTTTTACTGCTATGAAGAGACACCGTGACCATGGCAACTCTTTTAAATTTTTTTATTTTTTATTTATTTTATGTATATGAGTGACCTGTCTTCATGCACACCAAAAGAGAGAATCAGATCCCATTACAGATGGTTGTGAGCCATCACGTGGTTGCTGGCAATTGAACTCAGGACTTCTGAAAGAGCAGCCAGTATTAACTGCTGAGCCATGTCTCCAGTCCCTGACCAGAGCAACTCTTATAAAGAAAACACTTAATTGGGGTGGCTTGCTTGTGGTTTCCAAGGTTCAGTCCATTGTCATCATGACAGGGAGCATGGAGGTTTGCAGGCAGATGTGGTGCTGGAACTGGGAGTCCTATATCTTGCAGGCAACAGAAAGTCAACTGATTGTCACACTGAGGAAAGCTTAAGCAAAAAGAGACCTTAAAGCCCGCCCCCATAGTGACACACTTCCTCCGAAAAGGCCATACCCCATAATGGTGTCACTCTGTTTGGGGGCCATTGTCTTTCAAACCACCACAGTTTATTTCTCCAAATAATTTATTGCTCCTTATCAAAGCTCTGCCTTTTAAATTACTTAAGCTTATTATTTATTTCCTGCCTCAGCTCTTAGAGGTCACGAACAACACCGGGGGCAGAAATTGTGTCTTGCGCTGGGCTGAGGTTTCTCAGGCTTTTTGTGGTGACATTAAGCCAAGTGGTATGTTTAAGAAAGGTTTGCTGAAAATGCCATTCACTCTCTCTCCAGTGGCTGCAGTGAAGATGTGACTATATTCCTACTCTGGTCTGCTCAGGGTCCTGGGAGCCACGGTGCCGCTCACCAAGGTCTAGGACCAGGTGAATAGCTACTGCTAAGAAGTTTGTCCTATGATGTTTTCTAACTGAACGTTTTGGAAATAGGGAAATGTCTTACATGTCCTAGCACGGTCACTAGGCCCGTGTGTTGCCGAACACTTCAAGTGCGGCCAATGCGACCGACGAACTGAATGTTTATTTGGATTTCATTCTGATTATAAGGCACAACTAAATGCCGGAGACGCTCTCTGAGACAGGCTAGTCAGGCAGTTTCATCCCGAGTGAAATCATGCCACAAACTTACGCAAGCTGAGACAACCATGATGTCATTAAGCGATATCATCTCATACATGCAGACACTGTTGATTCAAGCATCATGACGTGGCACATGATTCTATACGGAAGCATCCTCGTGTGATTAGCAGCCGCCACACTGGCCAATGCGGTCTTCTATGATGCTGATCTTCACCGCAGGGCAAGGAGCAAGTCAGTTCATGGACCTTGCCGCTTGCAAAAGACTTCTTTGTTGAGAGGGGCAGGAGGCGGGCAAGGGAGAGAGAAAGTCATATAATTCTATTTTAATTAAAACTGTTTTAAAAATAAATCTTTAAAAACATCATCATCATCAACAACAACAACAAATACCATAATTTTTTTTTAAAAAAAAAAAAAGGAAAGTTTTTGCAAACCAGAAGCCTTCTAGCAGCTTCCAAGATGTCAGTGAAAAAGAAAACCATTTCCATCAGCCATGATTATGGCCAGTTGTTAGTACCCCTGCCCTTAAAGTGAACTGAGAAACCCTACATCCGTCTATACCCTTGTTGGGATCAAATCTTTCTGTAATGGTTACTGTTTAGTTTGCATGTGAAATGTCTCCACAGGCTTGTATGTTGGAACACTTGGTCCCCAGCTAACAGGTCCCCAGCTGTTTGGGGATGTTGTGAAGACATTGGAAGTAGGGACCTTGCAGGAGGAAGTGGGTTATGGTTATAGGTCAGCCCTGGTTCCAGCCTGAGATTCCTCTGCTTCCTGGTCCTTCAAGATGTGAGGAAGCTGCCTCAAGGTCCCGCTGTCACAGGCAGGAGTTACCAGGGCCTCTGCACATGCCTGCATGCCCTTTCTGCGATTCAACTGCAAGCCAACAGTAAGTCCTCCCTTAAGTCGCTCCTGCCAGGTACTTTGTCACACCAAGGGAGGGTAGGAAGGGCAATAAGACCAGTAATCTAGTTTCCTCCCCTCCGACATCTTCAAAGGCTTCCTGCTGGAGTTAATTATGGTCCATCATAGGCCTTGTGCACCAGGATCATTGTTCTGGAGACAGCTCAAGTGGGACTCAGCAAATTCTGGGTAGTTAAAAAAGTAAAAACACAGCCAGGCAGTGGTGGTGCACACCTTTAGTTCCAGCACCTGTAGTTCCAGAGGCAAGTGGATCTCTGAGTTCAAGGCCAGCCTGGTCTACAGAGCTAGTCCCAAAACAGCCAGGGCTACACAGAGAAACCATGTCTCAAAACAACCAAAAAACAAAACAAAAAACACAGTAAAACAGACAATGAGAGAAGACTCTACTTTCAGCGTGTGCCGTTTCTTTCTTCATTTTTAACTGATATCCATAGGGGCAAATCATTTGAGGACAATTTCAGAGTTGAGGGCAGGTGGCCCAGCCGATATCACAGCAAACAGAACTGCAGATGCCAGGCGCAGAGCCGGGAGCCTTCCTTGGCATCCTTGCCTTTAAAATGAACCACAGAGAGGCAGAAAGGAGAAAGTATATGTAAGATTTTTAACTGTACGCCCATCTGCTGTCTTAAATTGTGACCCTCAGAAGGATGGATTTGTGTCAGGTCTTCAAGACGTGGCTCCTCCTAGCTTTCAGCTGCTGCCCTGGAGCAGCCCCTGAGTCAGCTCATTGGCCTTGCCAGAAAAACCAGAAGCATGGCAGAAGTAACATTGAGTGGTGAGGATTCAAGCAACCTGAACATTTGGGAGTGCCTTAGAGACCTAGTAAACACATCTCATTGGGTGAACAGCAAACAGAAAGCCCCATCCCTTGGCCAGGCCAGGAAAGCAGAAGCCAGCACCAAATCACTAACTACCAATAGCCATTTTCAGAATTCCAGGGAGAAGCACTCAGAAGGATGAGCACTCTTCTGATTGGGCCACCAAATGAAGTCCCACCCCCAGAAGAAATAAAAGCCCGGCAGCCTGCTCCACCCCTGCACTTTAGACAAAAGGCACTTACGTTGCTTGCTCAAATCAAGACCCTTTTTTTGAGGTGGATGAGGGATTGTTTTTTCTAATGGTTTGTAAACAGGCTACCAGCTGCTAACCCTTCCAGCTTCTGGAGACTTGGGACAAGTGAGCCAAGTTCGCTAACTGGAGGCACCAGGAACTCAGAGGTTTGAGACTTCCTGGAAGAACAGAGTGGCATCCTGGCTGGGTTGATGCTTGACCTAGGCTGAACACTAAGCATCTGCTTTCCCAAGGAGTCCATAGCTTACTCCTCATGGCCGCAGATTCCTGGCAGGCCCAAAGAATTCGTAAGTACACCAGACATTGTCTGCAAAGTCAACGGTAGGTAAGAATGAGCAGTGTGAAGTCCTTCCTGTCCGTCACCCTGCCTTGTAAAGCCTCCGTGCAGTGTGGGCATGAGCGAGTGGTGTCTCTGCCTCATTTTCCTCATCTATACCGTGCACACAACGGGTTTTCACCTTGCAGACGTCTGGCGCCAGTGTGAGATGGCGCCCGCACAACACCGTAAGCAGCAGCTGTCATTATTCTAATCACACTCTAATTCAGGTGTTAGAGTTCATAAAGTGAGTCTATTTGCGGGGATTATGCTTGAGAGTACCTTTTCCTTTCTATCTATTTTCTCATCCTAGAGACATCAAAAGCATGAGAAATGACAGTTTGTATGCAGTTTCAGAAGAGGCGCTCATTCTTAAGGTACCAGTGATCTCATCCACACGGGATTGACACTGCCTCCACATCTGTCAGGTAGGCTCAGCCCAGGGGATGTAACAGTCCCAGACAAAGTCCAAAGAAGGCAGCTGGTGACTGAACCATGTCCTGAGATACTAAGCAAAGAGAGAGTCGGGGATGCCGAGCCAGGTAGAGTGGAGATAGTGGCCTTAAAAGTAAGCCACTTAGGGCTGGAGAGATGGCTCAGAGGTTAAGAGCATTGCCTGTTCTTCCAAAGGTCCTGAGTTCAATTCCCAGCAACCACATGGTGGTTCACAACCATCGGTAATGAGGTCTGGTCCCTCTTCTGGCCTGCAGGTATACATACACACAGACAGAATATTGTATACATAATAAATAAATAAATATTTTTAAAAAAATAAGCCACTTAGAAAACTATGGTGTCACTTCAAGATGCTTTTACACATTAGTGATATCCACAGAATCTGAATGTTCTAACACGGAAAAATGACTAATACTTAACGAAAGATCAGGAAGTTGCAGAAACTTTCAAGTGGCAGTTTTAACACGCTTGCTTGCTCTAGCAGTAGATGCTGTCACGGAGCGAGTCGCCCAGTAGCGCGACGGTCCTGGGTGCTCTGATGTGGAAGGGTGCATTTGCATTGACCCCCCCCCCAGAGGTTGTTGCATGAAATAACTCAGTTAACTCAGGCATAAATTTGGACATATAAATTAATTATACATTTTGTTTACTATTTTTTAAACACTTTTCTACTGAACTATATCTGTAACTCTCATTACCTTTTCATTTGGGGACAGATGTTACTGAGTGGCTTCGAACTCACTATCTAGCCCATGATGGCTTGAACCAACTCTTCTGCCTCTGACTCCCAAGTGGCTCCCAGGACTGGTTATTTCTATATAGTTTTCCTATTGTGTGTACCTCTGTTTCCCTCTTTTACATTTATGATTAGCTACATTGCTGACACATCAGATGTGCACCGTTTGATCAGTTCTAATAAAAGCGTACGTTCATGTGACCCACACTCTATCAAGACAGGAAACATTTTCAAAATGTAGAGTTTCAGAAGTACCCTTCTGTCTCCTTTCGGTCGGCCTTCTCCTGGTTCTATGTCTGCACCTTACACTACAGATATGCTTATCTGTGGATCCATTCACTTAGCCTGAATGAGATTTGTCCATATTGTCACCTGTATCAGTGAGTAAGATTCCATTACATGAGCCAGCCTTTAATTTAAGCAGTCAGGAGGCAGAGGCAGGGAATCTCAGAGTCCAAGGCCAGCCTGGTCTACAGAATGAATTCCAGGATAGCCAGGACTGTTACACAGAGAAACCCTGTCTCAGAAGAAAAAAAAATCCATTATGTGGATTAGCCAATTGTGTGATGTACATCAGATTGTTTTCAGGCTTTGATTATTATCAATAAAGATGAAAAAGTCCAAGTTGTTTTGAGGTCACACACGCACTCTGTCTTTGGCAACAGGAGTGGGACTGCTGGGCAGAAGTCTTAACCCATGCTCTTACTGTCCCCCAAACCTCCTGATCCACCGTCAGAATGAAGAGAAGGCAAGCATAGTTGGAGAGAGAAAACCCTGGATGAAGATGAGGATGCATATTGGAACATAAGATATCGGGACCGTGATCGGAAGGACCTCGCCTCAGCCCAGGATCTCCTAAGCGGCTTTGTGTACATCAACCACTTGGGTTGTATTTGTATTCATCAACAAAAGAAAACTAATAATGTTAAAGAGACGGAGAAAATAGCTGACGTTTTCAAATAGAAGCACTGGGAATGAGGGAAGTTAGGGAGATGGTCCAGTCACTAACGTGCCTAAGGAACAGACACGGGGACCCACATGAAAAGCCAGATGCGCCCATAGTGACAGCCCTGGGGAAACAGAAGCAGGGTCTTCAGCACTCCCAGCAAGCTCAAGAGCTCCAGGTTCAGTAAGCGACTCTGTCTCCAAAACATAAGGCAGAGAGCAACTGAAGAAGGCACGACATTGACCTCTGACTTCCAAGTGTACAAATATCTGCACGCACACACACACACACACACACACACACACACACACACACACACGGCAGGGGTGAGGGGCCGAGATGAGGTGTAAAACTGACAGATGTCTGTCTTGCCCTGAATTTGACTTGGGGAATCATGGTAGAGCATCCCCATTGTTGGGTATAAGTAAGGAAAGGACAAGGTTCAGCACGGCTTTATGGACACGGTTGGGGAAGGAAGAGCGGATGCGTCATCCGGACCCAGAATGGTCTCTCTGTTTAGGTTTGGGCTCACACTTTTATGGGACTGAACTTCCTGTCCTTTGGTATCTAATCCAGAGGCAGGACATCACAGCCCACATCTCACAGGCTGGCAGCATCTCAGTACTGAAGCGGATGACCTCGGGTGCATGTGGAAGCAGGCAGTGTCGAAGGTCCAAGGTGGGCCAGCAATGGCTTTCAGAACGTCTATAGGGGAGGTTTGTGGGTGAGACTCTACCCCTGTGCCCTGGTCGCCATGTGTATAGGTCCATAAATCCTCCCGTAGTTAGGAGAGCTTGGCTGGTGTTTTGTGTCTCTTCAAGTGCTCTATAAATATCCAGGGTCCAGTGGACACGGAGGGAAGGAAGGAGTCATCCTTCTATGGGGATGAGCAGCTAGGGAGGAGGCAGAGGCCTCGTTTCTTCAGACAGTGCAGGAAGACCGCATTACTCAAATGACCTAATGATAGAGTCATTATTTCTGGAGACTTTCATTTTCCTGCTGCCAATTCTAATAAAAGCCTCCAAGTCCTAAGTCGCTCCCCTGGAACCTTTCCTTTGTTTATAGGCAGAAATACGTTCCCTCTACGTCCCAGCCTCTGGCAAGAGTTTTGACATTGTTGAGGCAGCAAATACATGGCTTGAAGTAGAATTTCAGAGAGAAGAAAGAATGAGAGGGGAAATGTGAGCCTCTTTCACTTACAGATGTCACCCCTCAGAGCCAAAGAATGTCTGTCATTCTGATGGCAATAATTTTGCCAGAATCAATTAGCTTTCATTTTCTCAAAATGACAGTATGATGTGGGTGCGGTTGCTCCTTCCTCAGAACACCGTGATCTTGGAGGAACTGGGTGGCATCCAAGTACAGGAGCAGGCGGGAGACAGGACTTGATATGAAAGAGAAGACTTACACTCACAGAGCTGGCAAGTGTGTGTGTGTGTGTGTGTGTGTGTGTGTGTGTGTGCGCGCGTGCGCGCGCGCGTGCATGATAGAACCAGAAGCCTTGTGTTTCAACTAAACTGACTGGCCAGTGAGCTGTGTGGATCAGCCTGTCTCTGCCCCTCAATGCTGGGGTTACAGAAACGTGTGGAATTTTACATGAGTACCGGGGGTTTGAACTCAGGTCTTCTTGCTTTCACAGCAAGTATTCTTCTTATTAGCCATCTCTCCAGTGGATGCTGAAGAATGACTCGGACAATTGTACCAAAGGAACAAAAGCCACTTGCTTTTGTCTTGTTTTGGTTTTTTCAATAAAAATAAAAATCAACATTCATGAGAAGAACAAATTTGGGCAGGCAAGCCCCTAAACAGAGTAGACTGGACAAGCCAGCTCCCACTCATGCATTTGGGGGGGTTTCCATTCAACAATGTAGTTTTCTATTGTCTGTATTGAGAACTGGCAACGAGTTACTCTGAGATGTGGAGAAAGGCAGCTTAAGGGCCTCTGCAATCAGCTACTCCTTGTCTTTTCCCATCTTCTCTCTCAAGACAGAGCCTTGTTTCTAGCTGCCTAGAAGCAAGTGTGCTCCTGTACGCATGCACGAAGTTCTTCCTGGCCCCAGGTATTTCCTTGGGTACAGTATGTTCCCATCCCTGAAGGGTCAAATGCTTCCTGCTCAACACAGGCTTCGGGGTGGACAGGGTGTGGACACCAAGTGAGTCACACCCCGGGCGAAAGGCAGATATCACACACCTGTGGGCACGTAGGGAACTGGAAGAGTTACCTCATCGCGTTTCTCCATGTAAAATGGGACCATCGCTTCCTTGGAGGATTCTTGTGAGGACTAACTTACACAGCGTCTGTTTAGAAGCGGGCACGTAAGATAGGTGTTGAAATGACTACAGCGCTGGGAAAAGCAGAGAGTGATTAACGCGACTGTCTAAGGTGCCATAAAAGCAAGTTGTTTAGAGAAGTCTTCCACATCAGCAGAAAAGACAGATGAACTCAGCGACCCTGGCCACAGATGC